>NC_137918.1:20182669-20292669 GCF_963457725.1 Sprattus sprattus | reverse complement strand
CAAGTAAAAAGAGGAAAGTTGACAGTGAGGGCAGCCGTTTTCAGGAGAAATGGGAATTGCAATATTTCTTCTCTGAAAATTGAGGCAATTGTGTTTGCCTAATTAAGAGACGGTTGCCTTGTTCGGCATAGCTTATTTGTGTGAGCAGACATCCTCTGTCATGAATTTAAACAAGTAACTCCCACTACTAGGGAAACTTGACTTGACTTGACATTTCCAACTGCCAGAAACTTCCCTGGATGGCAGAGGTTGCCTTGTTCGGCAAGGAGGTTGACTTGTTCGGCAAGGAGGTTGACTTGTTCGGCATAGCTTATTTGTGTGAGCAGACATCCTCTGTCATGAATTTAAACAAGTAACTCCCACTACTAGGGAAACTTGACTTGACATTTCCAACTGCCAGAAACTTCCCTGCCATCTAGGCGAGCTTCACTCCTGGCGCCCCCTCCCCAAATAAAACATATTTTTGTTTTCCTACGAAAACGGAATTGCAACTTTCAAACACTATTCCATGTAAGCAAAATGACGTCCCCTCGACGTCCTGTAATGGTCTCTCTGAACGTTCTAAAAACGTAAATGTGTATGGTTCCCTTGACAACTGTAGGACATTTTGCACGACGTTCGAAGACCGTCAAGAGGACATTGCGGTGACAATTGGGAAATGTTTTCTATAGGTCCTGGGGACGTTCTGCAGGACGTTGCAAGAACGTCCCTAGGACATTGCGGTGACGTCTCGAAAACGTGTTTCTATAGGTCCTGGGGACGTTCTGCAGGAAGTTGCAAGAACGTCCTGAGGGCATTGTGGTGACTTCTGGGAAACGTGTTTTAGACGTCCTGGAGACGATATTCAAGGATGCACCGCGGACGTAGCAGGCACAGTGGGGGTAACGACTGTTTTTGTTGAGCTAAATGAAAAAAATTAAATAATAATAATATATCGCGGGCCGTCATTTTGCCTACAGGGCACACACAGACACAGGTTCAAATGTATTTATATAGCACATTTCACATGATATACATAAACACAGACACATACACACGCGCTTACCAACTTGATTGCGAGGCTTGGGAATTGAACCGTTAACCTTCCTATTACTAAACCACTTCTCTACCTACTGTATTACCACTGTCTGATTATTATTTTGTCACTTTAACTTGTTTATCAAAGTGTGAGACAGCCAACAAACTTAGTCATTTTTTCCGAGGGTTTGAGGAAAAGCATATTGTAGCGATCTCAGTCACTACGCATTGAGGGTGTTCCGTAATGATTCCTTTTTTAATTAACATCCATGGCACGTCACGGACGTGCGGGCAGGGAGGCAGAGTAACTAGCCAAACTAATAATGATGAAATTAAATAAATATGAATGATTCTCTACTGATCTGTGCTATAAATGTAATTTCTGCATGATTCCAATACAATATACAGAGCATACATCGGAAAGTCTGTGTATAATATCAAGCTTTAACATTGCGCTTTCCAGAGGCCGTCAAAGATGCTGCAACAGAACGTAGAGTGCATTTTTTGCGCAATTTCAAGCACCCCGAATACTATGATATATCCAAGCCAAACCCTTGGAAGTTCATATTCTTCAAGTAGTGATGTTTAAGTCTAGAAAGTTTGAATGAGCTAATTTAAATACTTTTCTAGTTGGCTATAGCAATTCGAAAATGGCACACATGACATAGTTTCTAAAACATCTTTTTGTGACAAAACTATTGGGAGTAAAGAGCTTATATTGGGACTATTCCTATTTAGATGTGTATGAACAACCTTGAATTTTTTCTGCTAAATCTTGGTCGGGTGGGGAGATTTTCTTAAATTGGCACGTTTGGCATGGAATCACTCTGATGTTATAGTCTCCTCGATTTAACTCTTACAATAATAATTTTAAAAGGTAGAACCCCTCCGGGTGCCTGCTGCCTGATATGTTGACGGGAAATGTTGGTTTGAAGGGATGTTGTGCATAGAAGTATTTATAGACAACGTATTTATTATGTATTATGTGGTCTTCAGTATAAATAAATACACAACAACTGTATTTACCAACAACATAAGGTATTTTATAATTATTATGTATGTATTCACAATGAATGTATTCACAATCACTTATTTATTTCAACAACTAGCTACTCTGTGATACAGAATTGAGGAGAAACTATGAGATTGGAAACAAATCTCAGATTTTGCCACCTATACAATCTCATAGAAGTCCTATATGGATCTATACAGAGTAGCAGTTAAAAGTTAACTACTGTTTTGTAGTATTGTATATGTGTGTGGCTGACATGGCTGCCCTACGTGTTTTTTTAGATGGGCTGTACTTAAATACCCGGACTCTATTTTAATTATCCTTGGAGATTTCAACCAAGCTAATCTCAGCCGCGAACTGCCAAAATACAGGCAGCACATTAAGTGTCCCACCAGGGACAAAAACACACTGGACCATTGCTACACAACACTTAAGAATGCATACTGCTGTGTTTACCGTGCAGCTTTGGGACTTTCCGATCACTGCCTGGTTCATCTCCTCCCAAGCTACAGGCAGAAACTAAAATCTGCAAAGCCTGTGGGTAAAACTGTGAGGAAATGGACCAACGAGTCAAAACTGGAATTACAGGCCTGCTTTGACTGCACTGACTGGGGTGTTTTTGAGGCTGGATCCACATCTCTGGACGAACTCACAGACACTGTGACGTCATATATCTGTTTTTGCGAAGGCATGTGTGTACCCACCAAAACATACCGCATCTTTAATATCACTAAACGATAATCAGTCTAGCCAGCTGACTAAAGCACTCACCTTTCCCTTCAAGGCCCCAGAGTCTGCCCACTCTCTGTTCCTGAGGTAACTCCTTGCTGTTTGCAACCTAGTTATCAGTCAGTTCCTCTCTCAGCTTATCAGTATCAAGTCTCAAATGAGGAAACAAGCACCCTAGCCTTGTCACTACTCAGTATGAACACATTTGTTAACATCTTATTAGGGTAACTTAAAAAATGCTGAATGTACTTAATTCTTATAAAATCTTCGTTCCCTACAGCTAGCTTAACTAACGGTATGTCTTAAATTGAGACCGTTATGATCTGGTAAAATAAGCAAGCTGGTGCTGTTGTCAACATCGAGATTATCTATTTTTTATTGTTGGAATGGGATTCTCAACACCTGACAATACACTGTAGAGCATATTGTAATGCAACGTTGAATGGATGAATATATAGCTTCCATAAGGGTACCAAGCACTTTTCAAACCACACTCAAGCTTATGGTTATTGTCCCCACCACTTCTAAAAACAAACTGACGCCCTTGGGCGGGGACCAATTGGGGACGTTGCGAATGTCCTGTTAACGTCCTGTGGACGTCCCTTGTTTGGGGGGTTTTGCCCTGTAAGATTTATTTCACATAAACACAACAACGATCATAAACGATTAGCAAACATTAATTGAAGAACAAAATCACCGAGACTGTCAGACCTGTGCTGAACTACGCTCCGACCACGCCCCCCTGTTCAACTGTTTATGGACACATCACCGTCATCTTTCCAATCGCCTGAAAATAATGTTTTCTGAGTCTACTAAAAGTGAATCTAAAATTATATAACAAAAGTATTGTAACAAATCATGGAAGCGCCTAATATTTGTAACGGCTTTTTTCTACTAAACACTAAACACAACACAATGTGAAAATGGCCCGGGCTTTATGCACTGGTACAAGTTATCTTGAACAGACTGCGTCACACACCTGTATAAACTCAGTCCCAACACAGAACAAGGACATGCAATAAAAACAGTAAGGAACATTGTTAGGGAACATCATTGAGCGCTAGTGTATCACACATAGAAAAGTATGCGCCCGCCGCACGGTTGCAGATTTATCAGATGCCTGAAAGTGCCATATCGGAAATCATGTGACGTCATACACAGGGGGTTCAGGAAGTGTAACGTACTTTCAGGCATTGGTAGGGGCATAGATATCTATAATAAAGGCTAGATATCCTGCCTGCGTTTCTGGCCGACGGAGCCGAATGTCCGCACATTTCGGCCATTTTGAGGACAGTATAGCTCACTCCCCCTTAACATTGTGTTGGAAGTGGTACTTTTTAAGTAACCAGAACTTGCTCAATTTTCAACCGATTTTCAAACGGGTTGGTTTGTTATAAACGTAAGATATTTCTTATGGCACTACATACTTATGAAGAATTATAAACATGGGTTTTCATATGAAAATAACATTGACAGGTCTCTGACAGGTCTCGTTTCAAGGGAGTGTTCAATAGAGCAGGTTGCACAAAATTCTGGCATCTTCATTGGCAATAAAGTCCGCAATTTCCTGTCGAAATCATAATGTAAGATGTTTAACAAACCAACCCGATTGGAAATCATGTGCAACTTCAGTTTTATTATGTGCAACTTAAGTTATATTGAAAAGAAAGAACAATTATGCCTCGCCAATTGATGTAAAATGACTGATACACAATAGCCGTGATACACAATTAAGCTGCACATTTCAACATGTTCAAGCATCCAGAATTATTACCGAGGTAATGACGTTTGTAAAGCAAGTCATTTGTAAATCCGTCAAGATTTCCGCAAGATAAGAGTGTAAATGATTGTGAAGATCACTGACGTTACCTAACGTACCACTGATCCCTACCGGAAGCTATACTGTCGAAAAATGAGCTCCTGTGCGGTCGTTCTAGAGTCCGCCGTAATACATCTAGCCTTTATATAGATATCTATGTCGGGTACCCCTACCCAAGGGGGTGCAACGGCAGTCTCTTGAACGTCCGCACAGGAGGCCATTTTGAGGACAGTATACTTCCGGTAGGGATCAGTGGTACGTTAGGTAACGTCAGTGATCTTCACAATCATTTACACTCTTATCTTGCGGAAATCTTGACGGATTTACAAATGACTTGCTTTACAAACGTCATTACCTCGGTAATAATTCTGGATGCTTGAACATGTTGAAATGTGCAGCTTAATTGTGTATCACGGCTATTGTGTATCAGTCATTTTACATCAATTGGCAAGGCATAATTGGTCTTTCTTTTCAATATAACTTAAGTTGCACATAATAAAACTGAAGTTGCACATGATTTCCAATCAGGTTGGTTTGTTAAACATCTTACATTATGATTTCGACAGGAAATTGCTGACTTTATTGCCAATGAAGATGCCAGACTTTTGTGCAGCCTGCTCTGTGCTATCTGCGCCCCTGCTCAGTGCTATCTGCGCCCCTGCGCCTGTAGGAAAGGCCGCCCCTGCCTGACATCCTTCCTACACACTAAACCTGTTGCCCAATCCCAGACAGAAGCCCAGAGGATTCAACCACTATGAAAAAGCCTACTGCCTTTAGAGATGTTATGAATGAGGGTGTGTCAAGGGTGTGATGAGTCACATCCTCTTGACTTGTAGTGATGAGAATATTTGACGCAAATAGGTCCTCAACTCCTCATTTCAAAGAAGAGTTGGTTAAGAAGGCTACCCATTTCGGAACGGAAAGACAACAAGGAAATATGTTTAATTTCGCACATGGGAAAGCTACAGAGGAATATGTGTTGGTGAGTTATTATGCAACAGTTCGACAACAGCACCCACCCAGCATCCGCACTTAAACACTTTACGCTTTACTGAAATCCAGATATCAGTATGACCCTTCTCATTAGTGTCAGCAAGTTATCTGTTTCTTGGTCAATCTGAAATGATGTGTGTTTTGAACAGTAACATCTTCTTACATCAGTTGATGGTTTCTTTGGAATGGGGATGATGGTGGCCTGCTTGAAGCAGGTGGGGACCTCAGACAGATGTAGTGAGAGGTTGAATAAGATTTGGCTATAACTGTTGATGTTATGTGTGACACAAACTATTACTTACTGAATGATCTTGTAAAAGACAGAGCAAAATTCACATGTTTTAACAGACAACAGACAGCTACTTATAATTCCTGTTTGAAATGAAGTTCATGAAAGTTAAGGTATTTCATGTAGTTTGTTCAATGTTCTCTGACTCCAGATATAAATGATAGGGAGAATTGTGTTTTTACAGTTTTCATGCCTGCCTGAGTGGCTTATGTTTGGATACATTTGAAATATAAAGATAATGGTGACAATGTAAATTGTGTATTATTTGCATGTAACTTTTATGGTTAAAATATGTGCGAAGGGACAATTGGCCCCCGAGCATCTTCGCATTATCAAATCTGGCCCTCTTCGAGAAAAGTTTGGACACCCCTGCTGTACAATGACTAGACAATGGATCATTATCTGGATTAGATTTTCCGACTCAAATCAGGTTATGTAAACTGCATGATGACCCCTATATTGGTGACTAGCTGAATGTATCCAGGAGCCAAACTTTTCATAGTATGAAGGACTGTTACAGAAGTGAGGTATTTACACAGAATGCATCAAAACTGAGATTGAAAGTGCTTCGAAGGTTTAAAGAGTGTAAGAACGTTTCTTGTGGTTGATGCATCAGTCAGTCCTTTGTTCAGTAAAGAGCAGTAACAAAGCAGGTGTAACATACTCCAGATTTAGCAGTGTAGGTCTGAACAACAAGCTTCTCCATCTCTAGTCCTATATACTGCTCAGGGGCGGACTGGCCATCGGGAATACCGGGGATATCCCCAGTGGGCCGACGGCCCAAAACACCGGCCCACCATCATCACTTACCGGCCCACTCCCTGCGCCTATCGGTACATTTTAGTTTATGCCGTGAAGAACAGCCCAGGCCTAGTTTCCTCTAAAACTCTTTCAACGGCAATGACTGACTTTTATACTCCTACTCGCGATCTGTCTTCACACTTATGGTGCTTGTTTTTTCGATTTTTTTTCTTAAGTATCTTCTTGTGTTTTATGGACTTCGGAAGTTCAACGTAAGAAAAGATCATCACCTTATTAATATGCACCTGAAAATTGGTTCTTACACAGCCGAAGTTATCTCAGCTGTGTGTATTGAGGTAGAGGATTCTTAAATTTGGATTTGCATACATACACGCAACACGCCCCGACAGGGCACGCAACCGTAGTGACGTCAGCCCTAGCACTTACACGGAGCGGCCCCCAGTTCTACGCATGCGCTCAACCCAGTTTGTTAGGGATTGCACAATCTGAAATGAGGCACAACTCGGCGCTGCCTCTGTCAATCTCTTCCTGAGAGCCAAGATAAGAGGCAGGGTACAACGTACACCGTAAGTTACACTTTAATATACTAAGTACAAAAATAGTGTATTTCAATTGAGCACATGTATTAAAAAAGTGCTGTCAGATAAACGTGCTATTAACGACGCTAATGCAAACCCATTTTAACAACGTCAATGTTTTTTTCGCGAGATTAACGTTCTTTTTGGCCTCGCAAACTGTGAAGTTTTTTTTACATGCTGTTGCAACCACTATTAACCTTAGAAAAACCACAGCACCACGCTGGATACAGCTAGACCCCGTTTGGGCTTGTATGTGTTGCACAAATTAAGCAAGCTTCACTGTTGTCTGAAAATGTCAACAGGCTTGTCTGTTTGAGTAGCTGGCTAAAATCAAAGAAGTAGTAGGCTTACCTTCTATTGGTAACCTAACTGTTACGGTTCATTGTTTAAAAAAAAATAAAAGGCCTGACTGCTATGTTCACAGCAAACTTGGAAAAAAAAGAAATTATTAAGCCATGGTTTTGACTGCACTATAGGCTGAGTCCTTGTTTACCTTGTACCGCCCTGTTTGTTGTTTTTCAATAAAATAAAACATTCGCATAAAGCAAGCCAATCCATTTTTCCATGTTGATAAGAGCATTACAATGTAAAAAAAAATGGATAAAAAATCATATTCATCTAGCAAACTATACCTACCTTGGAGTGTTACAATAGCCAGTATCATGAAATTCCATGTGTCCATCCAGGGCCAGGCAAATTGGTGGATCCAAATGTTATTTTAAAAAAAAAAACATATATGATGTTAATAATTTATTTGTAATCATCCAAAATAATGTTAAGTGTATGGGTATTTTTCCCAGTAGGCCACTGACTGGTCGATACGTGCAATGCTTTGACTGGGCAACGCAGCGTGTACTGAGTGGGCAGTGCTCTGTGTACTTAGCGTGCCGCGCGCCGTGTATTGAGTGGGCCGGTCTGACAGTAACTCCCGGGCCACTTTTTCCCCCCAGTCCGCCCCTGATACTGATAAAAGATATCTCTTTAAGTCCTACCTTACTTGAGGGATTGGATCACAAGTTGACAGCCGAGACACATCGCTGTGACAAATGAGCTTGGCTATAATACACACAGGTCTGGAAATCTTTTGTTGATCTGCTTATGACATTCCTATGACAGATGGTAATGGGAGGACACTTCAGGAGATTTGACCAGTTCGGGTGTGGGTACTCTGGAAAGTTGCTGCATGTTCACCAGACAACAAAGACAAAAGGTATCCTGTATAACAATGTTTTTATTGGATAAGGCGGTAAAGGAATCTAACTTTCTTTAAGCTATTACATTTTTGCTTCGTTTTATGCTACTGTTCTAAAATGTGTGCTCTGACACATCCTACAACTCCTACAACTGAACAGGTATCATCTGAAATATTTAAAAATAAAAATAAAACAGTTTGGTCTCATTACATGATCATTATTTTGTCTCTGTCAGAAAGTAACTATGGTGACAAGTAGTTCATTCAAATAGAGGGTGTGACTCCAAAGGTTTTATCATATAGCAGCAGCGGCATCCCAGCAAAAGTGGCAAAAAAGATTTCGTTGGGGTAGGTCGACCAGCCCACCAAACAAGCCTCAGCCCACACAGTATTCTACAACCTTCATGACCAAAAGTGTGAGCAGTATGGAAAAGGGAAGTTATGCTGTCGTTTGAGGCTCACCCTGGCTCATATCCTGTTATATTATTGCTGCCTGGCTACATAGAGAATCTGAGTATTTCCTCAACTTCTTTTGACAAGGCATCTGTATTATCCGTGAATGTTTTATGAAATGTAATTATAATTCTATCAATTCCAACTCAAAATGTGACTAAGTTTGCCACATTTGAGATCAATCTGTCGGTAGGTCATTTTGTCTGCTGTATAGCCTAACAAGTGAAACAAATGTCACTGCCTTACAGCCTTGGATAAGAAAACCATGCAAGCACACAAAGCTAATGGAAACTTCACTGAAGATGTGACAGTGGTGATGCGCAGGTATACTCCGTCGGATAATAAAGAGGTCCTGCGTATCTTCCAAGAAGGTATGATGGAAATGGTGGCCGACACCGCTTTTCGTGGCTTACTGTATCACCCAGAAAGTCAATTACTGTACGCTGCAATAACAGGTAAGTCTTTTAGCTTTAAGTCAGTTTTGTTTGTAGAAAGGTGAAAGTAAGGCATATAGTATTGTTATAATTTATTCATATTTCACTCCTTATTCGTTGTCTTATTTGTAATTTTCCATCTGCTGATTGCCATTCGCAGTTTCAATTTATGTGCTCACTGGATCGATATGGTTGGCCTGCTGCATACTGCCACTTGTATTAGGCGCACGGTACTACTACAGTAGGAAAGAGGCGAAAAGATACTTGGAAAGGGCGCAGGACATGCATGACATTGACCAGTACTACATGGACTCCTCTGGTGAACTAACTTTGTCAATTAATCTGTCTCTCTTTTCCAGTAGAAATATATTAAATCTATAAACATGTATGTATTGTAGATAGTAACCTATAAATATGTATGTACAATATATATGTATATATATACATATATATAAATATACAGTACTGTGCAAAAGTTTTAGGCAGGTGTGAAAAAATGCTGTAAACTAAGAATGCTTTCAAAAATGGAAGTGTTAACAGTTTATTTTCATCAATTCTTCATAAATTAACAAAATGCAGTGAAGGAACAGAAGAAAATTCTAAATTAAATCAATATTTGGTGTGACCACCCTTTGCCTTCAAAATAGCATCAATTCTTCCAGATACACTTGCACAGTTTTTGAAGGAACTCGGCTGGTAAATTGTTCCAAACATCTTGGAGAACTAACCACAGATCTTCTGTGGATGTAGGCTTCCTAAAATTCTTATGTCTCTTCATGTAAACCCAGACAGACTCGATGATGTAGAGATCAGGGCTCTGTGGGGGTCATACCATCACTTGCAGGACTTTCTGTTCTTCTTTAAGCTGAAGATAGTTGTTAATGACATTGGCTGTATGTTTGGGGTTATGTTCCTGCTGCAGAATACATTTGGTGCCAATCATACGCCTCCCTGATGGTATTTCATGATGGATTAGTATCTGCCTGTATTTCTCAGCATTGAGGACACCATTCATCCTGACCAAATTTCCAACTCCACTTGCAGAAATGCAGCCCCAAACTGGAAAGGAACCTCCACCATGCTTCACTGTTGCCTGCAGACTCTCATTATTGTACCTCTCTCCAGCCCTTCGGCGAACAAACTGCCTTCTTCTACAGCCAAATAATTCTAATTTTGACTCATCAGTCCAGAGCACCTTCTGCCATGTTTCTGCACCCCAGTTTCTATGTTTTCGTGCGTAGTTCAGTCACTTGGCCTTGTTTCCTTGTCGGGGTAGAGCTTTTTGGCTGCAACTCTTCCATGAAGACCACTTCTGGCCAGACTTCCCTGGACAGTAAATGTCTGTACCTGGGTACCACTGGTTTCTGCCAGTTCTGAGCTGATGCCACTGCTTGAAATCTTCCGATTTCGAAGGTAAATAAGCTTGATGTGTTTTTCATCAGCTGCATTAAGTTTCCTTGGCTGACCACTGCGTGTACGATCCTCAACGTCTTCTTCAAAAGAGCTTGAACTGCACATTTTGAAACCCCTGTCTGCTTTGAAATCTTTGTCTGGGAGAGACCCTGCTGATGCAGTATAACTACGTTGTGTCTTGTTGCTGTGCTCAGTCTTACCATGTAAATGGATACAAAATAAACATTTATTGTTTACATTTTTCAAAGCATTCTTAGTTCATAGCATTTTTTCACACCTGCCTACAACTTTTGCACAGTACTGTATGTATAAATATAAATATTTAGGCCTATATGCAGTATATGTTAAAGCGTTTAGAAATGCAATACTGATATGAGCAGCAAAATGTATTGAAGATGTGCAAGCACTAACGATCTGTGCTTTGATCTGTTACTCTCCCTAATCTTAGTGCACTGCCTCTGGGTGGCAGAAATTGGAGGATCAGTGGTTGGACTGGTTGCAGCCCACTGTCTTCAGGATGGCAGCATAGAGCTGCTACGCATGTCGGTGGACCGGCGCTTTCGACGCCAGCGGGTTGGGGTAGCACTTGGCCAGCAGGTTCTCAAGTTTGCCCGTCTATGTGCCAGCTCCTCTACTACCACCTCAGTGGTCCTGGGTACCACAGCGTACATGGCAGCACCCCACCGCCTTTACCTGGCTCTAGGCTTCCGCTGCGTAGGCATCACTGAAGGATTCTCCACACCTGGCATTGAGCGATCCCTCCTGGAAAGAGCATTCTACAGAGTCCGCCACCACCACTACAAAGTGGACTTAAAATAGTCATGGATTGCATTATTGTGAATTTATATGAAACAAACCACAGTTTCATATTTTTGATATGGTGATGAAAAAGAAGGAGAGGAGAACATGCTCTCACAGAGGGCACTCTCAGGGCAGTACCAAGGCTCTATAGACACAACCTTGAAATACCAGTTATATACAAAACCTGGAACAGTTTTTTTGTCATTAGCTATGCATTCCTATGCAGCTGTGAAAACTATGTCATCTTTGTCTTCTGAAGCACCCCACCCATTTCTCTACTGATTGGATCATAACTGACTCGGAAAGTCGGAGTGAGCACAGCTGTTCTAGTCTGATAAGAAGCCTGCCTTCCTTTTCTCCATCTCAGGTGCAACACATAGACCCTAAACACAGTCAGTTCAGAAAGGGTGCTGACACAAATGTGTTTTTATACTGATAATGGCTTTTGGGTTAAACAGACATAACTTTGTAATGGGTTTAAAAAATACGTGTGAAATGTATTCAAGGAGTTATTAAAGTCAATAGACTAGAAAATGAATAGACATATTTCCTTGGATGTGTTACAGCTGTACGCAAAGGTTTAGGCACCTCTGTGAAAATAACATGACATATTTTTATGTGGAATAAATACAATCTCTGCAGTAAAATACATTAAAATATAAATATATATATATTATCAACACAAGGTTCTTTTCATTAACTTAAAAGTAATAGCAGTTGAGTATGCATTATGAGTGCAGAACTTTTCTCAGCGGTTCCTGGCTAATTTGACCCTGAGGAACCAAACTAGGGTGCTGTTGTTTACTGTAACCCGAGCGAACATCGAGATTTTGCCACGCCCTTTTAGCGAGTGTCCTGCAAATAGAAAAGGGCATGTTTATATATGCACTATGAAGGTTGTATACGCTCTAGAATTCAAGATTTGAAGCTTTTTGCACCCCACATGAATATCCCCCCCAAAAAATATTGAATATCTCGATTTCCAATTATCCTTGGCAAAGTTATCAATTCATGTATCAATCAATGAATTTACATGAACTTCTCTCTAAATGTTTGAAAAAGGGACATATGAATATGCTATGACAATGCTAAATGTACCAAAACTGAGAAGGATTTTAGAACATGCAACATTTTACAAACGGCGCCCCATAGATAAGTCCCTACACGAAGAGACCATACAATAAGTGAGGGAAGTGAGGAGTTACACACCGGTCACACCTATGCGTTGGAATGCGTTGATGCGTCAGGGTTAACGGATCCCCATTCACTTTGAATGGGGTGACGTCATCCTTTTGCCGAACTGAACGGAGCCACAATTCAATTCCGCAAAGGATAACGACACCCCATAATTATGGAGGACCAAGCCTGCCATAATTACAAATGAATGAATGAATAAATAAATGTCCACATCCATGCATTTAGACAGAAATAAATGAAAACATGTATTTATTTATTCATTTATTCCTTCCAATTCCTATTCCTATTCCTATTTCTATTTCTGTTCCTTTTTCTATTTCTATTTCTTTTTCTATTTCTTTTTCTGTTTCTTTTTATATTTCTTTTTCTATTCCTATTCCTATTTCTTCTGCTCAATATGTTAATGAGATGTGTCAATCAAAAATAGGTAGGCGGTATTTGACAAACCATTGGCTAATCGTTTTCAATGCGTTGTATCCGATTATGTTAGCCTTACCTTGCTGTCATGGAAGACATAAAAAGGGGAATTGCCAGAGACTTGGCCAGGCTGGCCGATCTCGTTGAATACTAAAATGTATATCCAATCATACCTTAGCAACCGCTACTAAGAAAAGAAGGTCCGACAACTTTGAGGTCTGAGTAGCAGGGCAAAAGTGTGCCTACGGGACTTGTAGGTCTGGCACAAGGTACCCTGAGAGATTAGAGGGACACGTCGTTTTTGTTCACATTTCCAAAGCCCAAAACATAGGAGGAAAGTTGCCACCTGTGGATTAAACAGTGTGTGAGAACTCACTCCCAACTCAATACATTGCAAAATACACATATGTCTGCTCCAAATCAAATGAAGCTGCTTGCAGTTAGCTATCTATCTATCTAGCAAACTGCGCTTTCGCTAGTTATGATGACCTAACTATCTAGTTGAGAGAACATCCCCTAACATAATCGAATACAACGCATTGAAAACGATTAGCCAATGGTGTGTCAAATACCACCTACCTATTTTTGATTGACACATCTCATTAACATATTGAGAAGAAGAAATAGGAATAGGAATAGAAAAAGGAATAGGAAAAGAAATAGAAATAGGAATAGGAATAGAAATAGGAATAGGAATAGGAATAGAAATAAGAATAGGAATAGGAATAGGAAAAGGAATAGGAATAGAAATAGGAATGGGAATAGGAATAAGAAAAGGGATAGAAATAGGAATAGTAATAGAAAAAGGAATAGGAATAGCAATAGGAATAGGAATAGGAATTATTTCTGTCTAAATGCATGGATGTGGCCATTTATTTATTCATTCATTCATTTGTAAATATGGCAGGTTTGGTCCTCCATACATAATACCCTATTACACCTGTTTTTGAGACTACCACGTCATCTTGATTTCGAAACCAACAGCTCAAATACACGTCATAAGGCGTTAATAACACCTTTACAACACGTAAACAACACATTAAAAACGCGTAAATGTGTTGTTTACATGTGGTTGAGCAGAAAAAAAGATTTGAGATGTGCAAGCACTGCTGTGACCTGTTACTCTCCCAAATCAACGAGTAGCAGCATTCTCTGAAGCTAAGCAAGGGCAATGGATGAACTGGCATGATGTTTAGAGGAATATCAGCTGGAGAGAACTTGGATGCTGGATGCTAACAGCATTAAATTCATTTTTGGTAACGGTTATAATGTCCTCACAACTCCACAAAACTTCAGTCAGTGGGTGGGTGGGTGGGTGAAGTTAAAACTAAGAAGACAACTTCAAGTTCCTCAGGGTACTGCTGTGATTGAGACCAGACCAGACATGGTGTTGTATTCTGAGTGTGAGCGCATTGTTTGCTTTATTGAGTGAACAATTCCCTTTGAGGATGCGATTAAGGAAGCATGTGTAAAAGGCTAAAGTATGCAGGACTGGTAGAGGATGCAAGGCAAGAGGTTAGCAACCACACTCATGACCAGGGGAGATATAAGGCTCTGTAGGCTCTGTTTTTATTGAGGAAGGTCTAATCAAATGAGCTTTAAAATCGATTGTGGCTGCTGAGGTGGCTCTTGGGGTCGTGAATTAACTACAATGAACTACCAAATGAGAGATGTGAAATCTTGTTGAAGTGTATCTTGAGTTGCATCGGTTGTTGTCTCTGGTGGCACGTGTTCAAACACAGCACGAGTATGTTGGAGGCCGAGGCTTGTTTACTCCTCTGCTTTGGCAATACTGTTGGTCATGTCAATAAAGCAAGTCTATCTTAAATTTGCTGTTGACCCTGGGCTAATTTTTGGAGCAATGGCTATCTAGCTTGAGTTGCTATATAGTCACGTAGGTAAATGTTTTTTTTTTTTGCATCAACATACCCACACTCAATGAATGGACACACACCCTTCTTGTTTTGTTTATTTTAAAGAACAGACAGGACCAGACTAACTGGGACAAGACAAGGATACATATACACAGGTGACCAGCACCATTTAAAAGCAGAGGGGTACACTAAACAATCAATAACACACATATGACAGGACAGGCTCTGATACAAAAACAAAATGTTCTTCTAGGTGTAATCAGCAGCTCCTAGACCTAAACATTCTGATAATTAATTTCTGAGGCAAAATGAGAAGACAAATTGCCGAAGCCGCTTGATCAAGGCAACCTCCACAATCAGAATGACCCTAGCCAATTACGCCCGGAAACAAATGAACATTCCCCTGTCTCCCGGGCGGCACCCTTTCACAGTTGGAACTGATGCATGAAGATATGGAAAACAACCTCAACAAGTTGCCGTCAACCTTTTATGCTACATAAAACATAATTTTACGCTACGTCTGAGGACCAATGCAGGTGCAAAATAAATGTTTACACTACACAGCATACCAAACTCTCGTCGTATAGTATTAGTATTGTTACAACCCGGCTCTTGGGAAGCAACACAATGAGACCACGGACACAAAAAGGCTTAAATTAACTAGGATCTTTTATTAAATAACAGGGAAAAGGGAAGTGGAGAGTAAAAGCTGCTGGTCCTGCCACTAGACCAGCAGTTTCAGTGTGAGAGAGAGAGAGTAAAAGAGGGGTGTGGCCAGCTCTTAAAAGGAACTGACACCTGCAGGCAATCAACTAGGATTGCAGGTGACAGCCAAGGCACCTGTTGGGAGACAAAACACAACAAGAACCAGGCCCGTAACACCCCCACCCTTAAAAGGTTGCCCCACAGCAACCAACCCCAAGAAAAAAAAAGAACATCACCCCATGTCCAAAACTCACGACCGGGAAAGGGCATCAGCCAGAACATTGTCTCTGCCACGGATGTGGCAAATCTTCCGTCCATTAACAGCAAAAATAGACTCCATCGCATTAATCTCTGGTTGGAGTTTCTCATGCTGTTAATGGACACCAGGGGGTTATGATCTGTGTACACCAGCAATGGTGCACCTAAAACATAAACATCAAAATGCCTTACCACCCGATCCCAAGTTTTACGTATCCCTAGGTGACCTGCAAGGCAATGGTCATGAGCCAAGCACAATATTTCCGATCTAAAAGTGGATGGAACCACAATCTGAAACACGCTGCACCAATCATCCTGACTAGACATCTTTGGAGAAGTCCACTTTCTCATCAAAACATCATTACAGAGAAAGTAACCACAAGTATTCTTAGAAATGATATCCTCTGGTACCACCTCCTCAAAGAGAGCACATAGGGTAGGGTCAGCTTTTTGTTTAAACACCAACTGTTCGTGTGAGGGTATTGCGTCACCAAACCCACTAAGATCTAAATTACCGCTTGCCATAAAAGTGTCTGACAGGCCAATGTCAAATGGATCAGACTTCTTCAATTTGTCCTGCTTTTGTCTGGACATAGCACGGGTAACTGCACAAACAGGAAAAGTGTCGGGATACATTTTCTCCTGTTCATCAGGAACATCAGCTATCTGAGGAATAGATGTTACCTTTGGAGTGACGAGCACTCTACCTCCAGCTAGATCATTCCCAAGGATGAATGAAACACCATCAATTGGAATCTGTGAACATAGGGCAACCACAACTTCACCCGTCACCAGTTCAGAATCCAAATTGAGTTTGTGTAATGGTAATGTCAAAAACCCTTCTCCAAACCCTTTCACCAATGCATGAGAACCAAGAGCAGACTTCTCACTAAACAGGAGCACATTATGGAGCATCACCGACTGGAAAGCTCCAGTATCCCTCCAAATTTTGACCGGACATTTAATCTCAGGATCTGAATTTAAAAACACAAAGCCATCAGTCAAGAAAAACGACGAACCAGCTAGCTCTTTTTGGTCAGAAAGAGCACCATCTGGTGGCACCAGGCTGTTTTTCTCAATAGCTTTCACAAAGGCTACAGGTTTAATGTACCTCTGCTTTTTACTGAGTACAGGACAACCAGCAACGATATGTCCTGGTTTCTTGCAATAGAAACACAGCTTTTCTGTTGCAGATACCAAAGGAAATCTTTTGCAAGCAGAGGCAGGCCCAGGAGATGATTTAAAAGGCTGCTTAGAAAGCAGACCTCCTCTCCTACTGCCTGTAGATTGCCCCACATTAAAACTAATTTTGTGAGTGAGGACGAACTCCTCTGCAAGTACAGCAGCTTGATTCAAGGTCACTGCCTTCTGTTCATTCACATATACACACACGGCCTCTGGCAAACAACACTTAAATTCTTCAAGTAATACAAGCTGCCGAAGTTGTTCTACGGAATCAGCTTTCTGAGATAGACACCATCGGTTGAACAAGGTTTCTTTCTCTCTGGCAAATTCAACATAAGTTTGCCTCTCTTGCTTTATATAGTTCCTAAAACGTTGGCGATAAGCCTCAGGAACCAGCTCGTATGACTTTAGAATGGCCTTTTTAACTAAGTCATAATTGGAACTCTCTTCAATAGTTAAGGCACAGTATGCCTCCTGTGCCTTCCCCACAAGAACACTCTGTAAGAGCAGTGTCCAAACTTGTTTAGGCCACTTGGAAGTTGTTGCCACCCGCTCAAAGTGAGGGAAATACCTCTCAATATCCTTCTCCTGAAAAGGAGGAACTAATTTTATGTTACTGGTCACATCAAATTCATCCCTAGGTGGATGTGAAGCTGGCCTCATCTCTAAATCTTTTAAGAGTCGTTCGTGTTTTAACAACATCTTTCTTTCTTTCAATCTTAGTTTATCCTGCCTTTCCTCCAATTCTCTTTCTTTCAATGCCAACTCCCTATGCCTTAGCTTAATAACAGCGTCTGACATAGGAATTGGAGGCACACTGTCTACTGTTGAAGGGAGAGGGGATTCTAGAATACCCCTGGCCACAAGTTCTTTTCTGATGACATCTTTAATACTTTGCTTCCGCTTTTTAGCTTCAGTAGAGAGCTCAATTTCGTACTGAACTGCGAGCTGAAGCAATTGCTCCTTTTTGAAACTATCAAACAACTCTTGGCTAGGTTGTTCACAAAAATCCTCAACAGTTGCCATATTTTCACACAAGTCAAGCACAGAGAAGCAACACACAAAAATGAGGCTCAAAACTACAACTGCTGCTGCTTTACATATGCAAGAAAACACTAAATGGGTCCCATATAGCACACAGCTATCAAAGTGGCCAAACTACACAAAAATGGCTGTCACACCATTATCTCAAGTAGGCCTGGATTGTACCACTAAAGCCACAAATGTAGCACACAAAATGATTACCTGCCTCACGCAAGGCCCAACTTGAACCTATTGGTAATCCTAAATTTACACCTAGTACTTCCAGCCTACAAAAAAGTTCTAACTAGAACCATACAAATAGCCCCTAAAACACAATAGTTAGGATCATGGACCCAACACAATGGTACCAAAAAGCACCAAAACTCACCTAACTAATAACAAAAATGCTCTCTCTCCACAACCAAAAGACAGGTGAGTATGCTTGCAAAGTGCTCCTCCAAAACAAAGTGCAGATATACACAATAGTTGTAAGCAAACCCCAGATACCTATTAGCTTAAACTAAACTAACTCGTCTTCTGAGGCATACCAGGCTCGAGGCGACTTTAAACACTAAACTCAGGTTCTACAGTGAGCCAATGATACAGCCCACTGCCAGAACCTGAAGTGTACCCCCTCCCTAGGATAGCCTCAAAAACAAAAAAGGAAAAATAACAAAAGAGTGAACCGCTGAAAGGACTAATGTCCAGTTGGAACACTCACTAACCAGGGAGCTTATGCACTGAATTAGAAGAAGCCACATTAACAACCAAACTCACCCAAACCAAAAGAGGAATCCACTGCATCCACACTACTCCACAAACCAAAAAAAAACAATCACTAATCTAGGGGAATACAAATGACAAAAACTAAGTTCTACAAAAATATGGACGAGCCCCCATTATGTTACAACCCGGCTCTTGGGAAGCAACACAATGAGACCACGGACACAAAAAGGCTTAAATTAACTAGGATCTTTTATTAAATAACAGGGAAAAGGGAAGTGGAGAGTAAAAGCTGCTGGTCCTGCCACTAGACCAGCAGTTTCAGTGTGAGAGAGAGAGAGTAAAAGAGGGGTGTGGCCAGCTCTTAAAAGGAACTGACACCTGCAGGCAATCAACTAGGATTGCAGGTGACAGCCAAGGCACCTGTTGGGAGACAAAACACAACAAGAACCAGGCCCGTAACAGTATGTATGTAGCAATTTAGCGTCAGTGTGGGTAACAGTTCGCAATGGAAGCGATTTTGTGCCGGCAGGGCACCGCTCCTGTGAAGTCACACCCAGACCGTCACAGGACCTAACAACACCGCTGGATCAGACTAGCTCCACACCACTTGCATTTAGGCTGGGGGCCCATGTATCTCTTTGTGTATTGTGAGGGGCTTTTTAGGGTCTCTCCGGGCTTTAACCGGCCCTGTGACCTCTGGGCCTCTGTCCAATAGTTCCATGAGGTAGACCAGAATGAGCCAGAATGGCAAGAAAGAAGAGCTGCATGGCAGTCAACATCCTTTCATTTCAATAGGCTGAATATGACCACTGTCACCTTGCTGATGAGACCTGAATAAGGAAGTGTCATGTTTTTAATTACTATACGTCACTGACTGTTAATTTGCTGTCTCACTGGTATGTCAATGGGAACTTATACAAATGCCTAGTTTGACAGGAGTAAAGGATTATGAGCATTGAGCATTGTATAAAATCTTACTTGCAGATTAGTAGATCTGATAGCATGCAATACTTGATGGCATATAGTCACTTCACATATACCTTTTCCCAACATAGTGACGCCATCTTGTGGTGATTAAAGGTATTGTTTCCACTCTCTCAATACCATGCAGGTTCAAGCTGTTATGTAACTGTCCTCTGCCTAACCAAGGTCCATATGTGAAAACCCACATGATCTTCAAGCAGCTGCGCATGTAGGGCTTTCTTTGTACACTCTGAGAGCAAAAGCACCCGCAGTCAATAAGGCGGCTTCTGGCCTGTAGAAACAGGCAAGCCTTTGATCCCGCTCTCTCTCTAACAAACACACACACCATATATCTAATTAGAAATTTGACATTATAGCTACTGTACAACTTTTAGGGGCTGAACAGAATACATTTGAATTGGACAGATACTGAAAAGCGCCTTTAACTAAATCCGATGATCCATATGCTTTTTTTGTTTGAATTCTTAGGTAAAAGATGATCTCCAAGGATAATGTGATCATTTTGAAAATGATTGACATGGGCCTGTTCAGCTTGCTTGATGTTTGGCTGCTGTTGCGCTTGTTCGATGTCTGGCTGTGTTAGTCAAAAGGTTTGATCAGTCTTCATCAATCTAACCCCAAAAAGCCTTGGAAGTTTGAACCTTGAAAACCTAATTCAGCTATCTTGTAATAAATTACACTGTTCAATGTATATTAAGCATGTTTCCAACATTTTATTAACACATACTCCACTTTCAAACGATGATGTATTGATTAAGATGAATGCCTTGCATCAGACCCACTCAGCCATTTCCAAAAACATATGTGAAAATTCATCTAAAATTCATGCTTGCATAGTTTTTCTCAGTAAGGCACTCATACTGTTTTATGTATATTGTCAGCCACTGGCAATGAACATGTCCACAGTGGTATATTTATTACCTAAACTGTAGGCTACACTGTAACTACGTATATGTAACATGTTGTGTAAATCCATGGCAGAAAGCACATATCTGAGGGGTTTCTTAACATACCTTCTACTTTCATGGGCGCGCTACGTGGGGACAACATTGGTATGGCTGGTATGAAGATGTGACCAATATCATCCCAAAATTTAGTTCAATATCACCATTGATGCATAAAGTATTGTATGACAGCATTAGTGCAGAGAGAAGGGCGGCCTGTAGTTAGCATATCCATTGTGGAACTAATGGGAAATCAGTCTTTGTCAAATAAGTCATTGTCCACAGTTTGCTAAATACATATACATATTGGGCTTCGCACTTTTTTTGCAATTCATTTTACAGCTTCAGCAGTGACTTAATATTATTCAGTCTTTTCACATCCTGATTTAAATGCATGCAATGAGACATAACTCATTCTGATTCAGATTCATGCTTTCAAGTGCGATTGGTCAATGTGTGTTCTCTTTTTAACTGGGAACTGGCCTGTTTTAATTTTGAGCTTTTGTTTCTGATAAGGCGGTATCTTCACACCTTGATTAGAATCTCATTAAGCTCTGATGTGGACCTTGTCTCCATGGCAACCCCTCGATGTGAGCCACTTCTGAACAAGGGAGGATAATGAAAGGCAGTTTTACCGAATGTCATCAGAGTTACACCTGCCTGGGCCAGTTTCCAGTATTATCATAAGTTTGTTCTTTCTTCACATCGTTTGATGCAGTCGGAGATTGTATATGAGTATGAGTAGGCCTATATATGCTATCTCAGACCAACTGTCAAATATCGACTAATTGTAGCCTGGTCTTGGTCTTATTGTTGAAGTAGGAAAGAGTAAGTGTGTAGCCAACATGAATTTATCTTCGCCTCCATCCAACTTTTGAATGCGAATTGTTACTATTCGACTTGGATATCCTGGATGGAAACGCTTGAAATGAGCAAAAATCCTCTAATAAAATAGATTTAAAAAAATAGATAAAATAGAGGGGGTTGGACTTACTCCAGATTCGCATACAATGCGACTTTACACAGACTCGCTTGTCTTTTATCAAATGTTCATAATTGTGCTTGATAGTCTGTAAGCCTATGCGAATGAGTTGGAGGGAAACTATGAAAAAACATTCAACCATCACTTTAGGCGGCCATTAATTATACCCTAAAACGATTAATCCTATATTATGGTGAACCGAATTGGCCGATGTTAAATCAAAGGTTTCACCGAGAGCACGCTTCTAGCGCAACGAGGGGCAGGGCTTTCAGACCACTGCATTACATCAGAGAGCCTGGGATTCCCTTCTTTCCCCAGCGTCAACCAGAGACACACTACCCATTTCGGAAGTTTCGGCCCGTGTTCCGTGTGCATCTCCAGACCACTACAATGATCACCATAATTGAAGATCAGGTACGACGTAGCCAGGGATTTGTCATCTTGAGTGGTTGTCCAATAATTTGATCATTTAGAAGCTTAGTATCCAGCAAAGTCTACAGGGTTATGTTACCTCCCTTGCTTCACCCTACACGCTGTTACCAGCTAGCAAGGAGGCTAGCTTTTGTCGGTGTTTTAGCTGTGGTTGGTTCACCAATTATATTTAGCCTTTTTGGTTATTTGAAGCCTTCAGCTTCCAGCAACATTTAGATATACGACGGCAGCAGTATCATGATTTTCAACAATATCACAGAAACCGTTAGCTAAATGCACACATGAGTGTACCGTGCCTGTCCCAGTGGCGCGGGCATTTCGGTCTAGTTTGATGGAGCAAACTCGCCGTTTTTGTCCATGTTAGCAATTACCTGTGTGCACATCGTAACTTGCACGATAATCAGAAACTTACACTGTGTCAAAATGCATGCTTCCTTAGGCCTAGCTAGCTAGCTTACCTGGCTAAAGTTGTAAAAACTGGTATGGCAGAACTACGCCGTTTAGTCTTTCTCGTGCTTGGGAGGCCTGTCGATGGCTCAATGGTTTACCAACATTAGCTAGCTAGTGAGAACATTTACTTGCATGTAGAACGTTTTGCTGTAGGTTGCACCTTATTCAGTCTAGACTGCTTTTTCTGAAAGCGTTGTTGATCAACCACCGTGGAGCTACAGACTTTAAAATGATGGTCTCTATCGTTTTACTATGGTATGTGTTCAACGACTCTTTCGCAAAACGCTCCCCGGTTCGATTATCTAACGCCCTTTTGTTTTTGACGCCGTAAAATATTTTGTGTTGGCGAACATGTGACCTGTTCATGGCTTGTCATGCGAGAGGGATTATTGAAGTTTAGAGCTATTTCAATTGTTTGCGTGCGACGCTGACTACGAGATGCCAGTATTGCCATTGTGAGTTGTAGCTTTTCGTCTAGAGTTATTACATTTAGCGTTAGTTTTAGTTTAAGTTAGTCTAATCACCCGGTGAGTGCAGTTTGCACCGATGCTCAATGAGACCTTATCCCTATGCTCATATATTGTCCTTGTGTTTTTGGTGTCTGTCTGGTATTTAGTTGACCACTAGTTTTCCCCTATTTTGTTTACGTCAGAATCAATAAGTCTGGTGGTTTATAGAAACTAATGCAGACAAACACCAGTACAAAGTCTTCTCTACGAGTCCTGGACTTTGGCCTGTTATCGCAGGGAATCTCTTTCAATGTTTTCCAGTGCTTTTTAAACATCCCAAGCTAATTATATGTATATTTGCAGGATGGCTTTGACAAGGCATTGGCTGATGCAGGAGACAAACTTGTTGTTGTTGATTTCACAGCAACGTGGTGCGGTCCCTGTCAGAGCATTGCACCTTTTTTCAAAGTAGGTGAACTCCTCCACCATTCTTTTGTCCTCATGTTTAGATTTGCGAAGTTTCAAAGTTTCAAAGTTTAGTTTTCCATATTGCTGTACATGCCTTGACACACCTTCCATATCCTGTGTCATATCTGTTAGTTGCTCTGTTTAATGGATGATGTTGCACAATGATTACCTGTTCATATTAAAACCTGCTCCGCTCTCTCTCTCATATCTCCAGTCGCTGTCTGAACAGTACACAAATGTGGTCTTCTTGAAAGTCGACGTGGATGATGCAGCGGTGAGTTATTTGGGCTCCGCATAATGGTTGTCAGCCTTGTCTCAAAAGATGAAAAACAGTGGTCATCTTTTAGTGAAGTGTAGAGTAGAATGAAAAAAATGGATCAGGGCAAGTTGTGGATTATTTGTGTGTGTCTTTGATTTGATGGAGACAACACATTAATGGGAAGCCTTGACTGAATACAAACTGGTCGGGTCTGCCTTGTGGAATACAAACTGGTCAGGTCTCGGTGTTAAGATAGGATGAAGAATTGTGTTGTGTACCCAAAAAAAGGTGGCTTTAGATCACTTCGTATAACACACTGTAGCAGGTGATGGTAGCTTTCGATCACTTACTATAACACACAGCAGGTGATGTAGTGCCTCTGCTACCAAAGTCAGACTAGGATTCTGTTTTGACACTTCATAGGTTTTGGATGCCAACCCACAGTTATAAGTCACGTGCTGTCCAAACTTGTTGACATGAGGTGATATAATATATTTAGCAGCATCTTCGTGTGGGTTCCTTTCCTCATTAAAGAAAGATAATATTTTATCTGATGTACATTTTATCTGATGAGAATTCTGCGAGTCCAATTGTCCCTTTATATTAAGTCATCTGTTCTGGTTCTTAATATTCTCCATCTTTCCCTGCATTGCATACAACAGTGAATTTATCAGAGGCAAGTTAATAAATCAGGTTGGTTCAGATAATGAAGAAAAAAAAAACATTTTCATACTGACTTTAGTCAGGTGTGCTTGGATTAGGGAGAGACGAGGTATGCAAGGCAGATAGGCTCCAGGAGCGGGATGTAGAAACTTTAGGAGGTGTTTGTGTGTATCCAAACACGTTACGACATTTAGGCATTTATGGTCCTTGACTGAGATTCATTTTTGATCTTACAGGATGTGGCGTCGTCCTGTGAGATTAAGTGCATGCCAACATTCCACTTCTATAAGAGTGGGAAGAAGGTAAGATGCTCTTCTTTGCTCGGATCTATTGTTGATTGCATACGCATAAATCAAATTGACCATTCCGTTTTGTTTGGTTCTTCATTGTATTTACAGTTTTTTTTTTGTATGTTTTTTTGTTTTTCTTCAGGTTGAAGAATTCTCCGGAAGCAACCAGGCCAAACTGGAGGAGCTGGTCAATACTCACAAATGAGCATTCATGATATGATGTCTTGTACACAAATATATAGCGCCATCAATAATGAGAAACATCTCCTGTCCTTTTTTAAACTATATCATTTGTACATTGATCCTTGTTTGTGTGGATTTATGAACAATTCACTTTTTATCAACACGCTGCAGTTACTAGTTTGGTTTTAGGTGACCACCTTCTCTTTAGCTATTTAAATTCTGCATACAGTTTGCGAATTTCATAGAGATTGCAGGCATTTTTTTGTCTCCATATTATTGCTAAACTTTGACCCTAAAATGCTGGGTGGCTCACAAGACACAGGTAGATATCTGCTGGCTGTATCAATAAATGAAAAGAATTCCATTCCAATTCTATTTGTTTTTGGTTATGTGTTGTGTGGGGCACAAATTTGGTACATTCTCTCCTTACAAGTAATTCATGTTGTAAAATCATGAGATGGCATTTCACATTGGTACAGACTGCAATGTCTGCTGGGTGGTCATTTGATTGGCGGGTAAGATGGCCCCTGAACTTGGAGGATCATGTAACAATTGTTTTGAGCAAATTTGTGTCTTTAAGGCAACAGTATGCAGGTTACAAAACTCACTTCTGCTGCTTGGAGTGCATTACGGAACCATGAAACGCTGACGAAGTGGGATATCTTGAAGTTGAGTGTTTTGTGTACATCTTGTGAGAGTGATGTGAGTGTATCATTGTATCTAAGATACACACATCTCCCTATGTGCTTAACAATACTGGATGGACAGCTATGTGCATGTCTGACAGCCAGACCTGATTGTCGCCTATAATGGTTCACATATGCGAAACATGATCTCTCCATTCATTCATACACTACATGGACAAAAGTATTTGGCCACACCTATTAATTATTGAAATAAGGTGTTTCAATAAGACCCGTTGCCACAGGTGTATAAAATCAAGCACCTAGCCATGTAGTCTCTATTTGCCAACATTTGTGATACTAAATGGGTCGTTCTGAAAAGCTCAGTGACTTCAAGCCTGGTACTGTGATAGGATGCCACCTTTGGAGTAAGACGGTTTGTGAAATTTCATCCCTGCTGGATATTCCACGGTCAACCGTAAGTGATATTAGAAAGTGGAAGCATTGAGGAACAACAGCACCTCGGCCACAAAGCGCAAGACCACATAAAACCACAGCAGGGACAATAACTGCTGTGTAGTCACATGCTGTGTAAAAGTGGCCAACATAGGTTCCAAGCTTCCACTGGCATTAATGTAAGCTAAAAAACTGCGCCGGGAGCTTCATGGACTGGGTTTCCATGGCTGAGCAGCTGCATACAAGCATCACATCACCAAGTCCAATGCCAAGTGTTGGATGGAGTGGTGTAAAGCTCACAGACACTGGACTGTGGAGCAGTGGAAACGTGTGCTGTGGAGAGAGTTACCTGTCTGACTGTATTGTGCCAACTGTAAAGTTAGGTGGAGGAGGGTAAATGGTATGGGGCTGTTTTTCAGGGTTTGGGCTAGGCCCCTTATCTCCAGTAAAGGGCAATCTTAATGCTTCAGAAAAAAGACATTTTGTACAATCCTTTGCTTTCAACTTTGTGGCAACAGTTTGGTGAAGGCCCTTTTCTATTCCAACGTGACTGTGCCCCAGTGCACAAAGCAAGAACTACAAATACATGGTTAGAGGAGTTTGGTGTGGAAGAGCTTGACTGGCCCGCCCAAAGTCCTGACCTCAACCCCATAGAGCACCTTTGGGATGAACTGGAACGGAGATTGCAAGCCAGGTCTTCTTGTCCAACATCAGTGCCTGACCTCGTAAATGATTTTCAGAATGAATGGGCAGCAATTCCCACAGAAACACTCCAAAATCTTGTAGAAAGCCTTCAAGAAGAGTAGAAGCTGTTAAAGTTGTAAAAGGGTGATCAACTCCATATTAAAGTATATGTTTTTTAATATGAACTCATCACATTCCCTATTGGTGTTATGGTCCGGTGTCCGTATACTTTTGTCCATATAGTGTATGTTCTACAGTTACAGCTAATGGCATTGTGTCAAAATAAGGACAAAAAATGGCAACATCGTCATGAAAATAGGCAAAATGATTTCTGCCAGATCACAATGTGGTGTAGGTTTTAAATGAAGGAGGGGCCCAACATTCTGGCTTCACTTCAAGCATTGTTTCAGCAAAGACGACCCCTGCTGCATTCTCACACAATGTCATGATATAAGCACAATTGCCATCCAAGAGAATGTCATGGGATCTGTTGACCATTCCTGAAATCAGACTTGTCATCTCAGCATTCTAATGAATTGTATCATATTGCGTGGGCATTGAGGCTTAGTTCATAGTAGCGTTATTCTTGTGGAAACACCTGGAGATCACATTTTGTGTGCAGTGGCAATGCATACTCTGCATTTTTAATTGTCCTGTCAGGATTTCCTATTAGAAGACAGAGCACAGGTCCAGCTAATACATGTCATAAGGTGTCCATGGATACTTTAAGTGGGAATTCTGCTATACTGGATGACACCTTTTTAGATAATAAGGACGCAGAGGAGGATGTATCTATCTATAAGTATACAAGTCATTTTACCTGGTCAAGAATAAGGATGCAAATCCTTGGGATCCGTCACACTGGTAATCAATCGTAATTTACTCATACACATGCACACATACATGCACATGCACATTTTATTAAATTTTTTATCTTTAATTTTATTTTTATCTTGTCAATGTTATGTTTGTATATATTTATATGTATATGTGTATATATATATATATATATATATATGTTAATGCCTTTTTAAGTTGTTTAGCCATTAACACTCTGGCAGGGGGACTGCCAATGGAAACTAGCCTTTTGGCTATAATTGGGTGCATTTACATTTTCATGTTTATTAATGTACACTGTCCCTCTTCAACAAATATACAAACTGAAACTGAAAACCAATGTGTCTTTTGTGTTGAGAAAAATCAGTGAATCTGTATTTTCCGTACAGGAGATTTGGATCACAGGGTGGTCACAAGAACCCTGGGGCTGGTGTGTGTGCTCTTGCTGACTGTCATTTTAGTTTTGTCAGTGGCCTTCAGTAACTTGACCTCTGGGAGAGACCTGCTGCAGACTAATCTCAAGACTTTGCAGGAGGAGAACAATAAAGTGAAAAGCAAAATCTCTTATCTCGGTGAGTTTACAGTTGGTTATATTGAAGCTGAAATGCCATTTCAATTATTTCCTCCACAGCCTTAATGCATGTTGTGATCACTGACAATTGATAAATCATGTTCATTTGAGTAAATTACAAAAGGAACACTATATGTGGACAATTTGTTTACAGAAGCTGTCTTGACAGTTTAGAGTACTTAAATCGATGTCACAAAATTGCGAATAAAATGAAAAGCAGTATTAATTGTCCTCTTCTATTTCCATTTGACTCAGAGAAACATCTACAGGAGGGATGGACCTCTTTCCAATCTTCTTTATATTACGTGTCTACTGAAAAGAAATCATGGAAGGAGGCTAGAGAGGACTGCCAAAAGATGGGAGCAGACTTGGCGATCGTAAACAACAGAAATGAACAGGTGAATTGTCATTTAATTGATGCAACAGCTACCCAAACCGATAAGCTCTTTCCCTGTAACTGCTTCGGTATATACTGTACTGTACATTTTTTTTTTTTTTTTATCAGATGGCAAGTGTTGGCCTTTGTGATGCAAACTTTGTCTCTACTTTATATCTTGCCGTAACAAAATTAAGGTGCAGCTAACTGATCTCCCAAATAAAGTGTATACTTTATAAAGGAAGATATTTGCAGCAAAGTGTTTTGAACTGATGAACACATTCTAGTTCCTGTTTAGCTACTCACATTGCAGAGCTTATTCTTAACATCATCTCTCCAAAACCAGCCTGCATCCCTGTCAATCAGCTTGTGCAGTTAAGGACACATTTGTTTGTCATGTAGGAATTCCTCTCCGACTTTTGGAAAGAAATCTGGATAGGGTTGCTGCTGTGCGATGATGGGAAGTGGAAGTGGGTAGACGGCAGTCCCCTGACTGACGGGTGAGGATAACCGATTTGAGTTAAAGAACAATATCCAGTAGAACAATCATTTCCATTCAGATGATGGTGTAGATTGTAATGGTAACACATTCAGTAGTGTACATTTCATAGGATACCAGTTTTTTTTTTATAGGAAACTATAAATAGTCTGGTCAGAACTGGACTGACAGGAGATTATGCTATTGCAACTTAAAAGCAAAAACTATTAACTTTACGGCCAAACTAGCCCTGGACCAATGCTGATCTCTCCTTTAAAGTCTCTTCAGTTTTACCTTTGTAGAACAATCATTTCCATTCAGATGATGTTGTAGATTGTAATGGTAACTCATTTTATACCATATATTATGAGATCCAGTCTTAGATTTGTCAAAGTCAAAATATTCAGGTTTAATCTTAAACAATGGCAGCCGAGCCGGCCACTGTGAGACAGAGACTTGAAGTTTCTCTCGCCCAGAGCTTCACCTAAGCATAAGCATAAGCACCTTCACCTATGCATATCTAATGTATCCATTGAAGGACAGTCTGTTAAATACACTGAGTTTAGGGGTGTTACCGTCTATTCAAATAGGCCCTGGAGACAAGGCTCTTTGTGTTGACTTTGGGGGGGAAGGTGAGAGCTCTTATCACACCTCACTCAGGTCAACCCAAATAAATATCCACCCAGGAATGCTAACATGCTAGTAAAATACAAATAAAAGTAAAAATTATAACTAGGTATAAAATACATTGAATTATTGACTATGGCATATCCTTATGAACTATAAATCTCAAATGCCGGTCCCTTCGTTTGTCTGCTGAGACTCTGTGGTGTGTTCATATTGTTTTAGGTTTTGGGATATTGGTCATCCAGATCTTTCAGGACATAAAGGCTGTGCTGAGATCACGCCTCGAGCCAAGAATCATCTCACCAACTGGAATAGTGATTTGTGCGGTAGGACACGATATTGGTCTTGTGAGAAAAAGTTTCAGTAGCCTTTTGCTATTGCCCTTTCACAAATGAGCTCATGTTTTTTAAACTTAAATTTGGTTAAAGTGAATGTATCTACATACATTTGAAATAACAGATGCTGTAAAACTTCATGTACAGTATATTTTCCCTGTCAGCCATTGTGGTATACTAAGTATGTGTATGAGTATGTGGTTAAGTCTAATTCAGCAACAAGTATAAGTTAAAGTTGTGTTAGAAGTAAAAAAAAAAAAAAAAAAAAAAGAGTTCCAAATCAACCTAAACCATGCCGGAGTTTCAAAAAAATATGTGAAGTTACTGTTCATAGCCCCACCTTGTGGTGAATATGTGAAGTTGCTTTCACAGCCTCAACCTGTGTTGAATATGTGAAGTTACTTTTCATAGCCCCACCTTGTGGTGAATGTGTGAAGTTTCTTTTCATAGCCTCACCCTGTGGTGAATATAATTTTAATTTGCTTCATGTCATACTCATAATTCAATTAATGACCATTGATGATGAGGCTTAGCTCATGTAAAGATGTCAGATGAATTGAACCAGGAGAGCAGAACTTGACCCCTGACCTGAGCGGAATACCTAGGTAGATGAATGATGTCCTGATAAATTATATTTACTATTTTGAGGGACAAAGTTTGTTCATGCCTTCACAAGCCATACCTTTAATTGCATATCAAAGTAACATAAAAATGTATTTTTTTGTTTCTTTCTCTTTGTGGTGATGTTAAAGCTAATGTTGATGCGTTTGATGCTGTGGATGCATTCAATTGCTTAAAATGTGCTCTGAATGCGCAGGTATATACTGTCTATCTCCTATGTGAAACATGTTCAATTACTAAAGACTAAAAAGTTAACACTGGGTCTAATTACTCTGGAGCTTTGGTTTAAGAACATTTGGCAACAGTGTTGTGTAAGTGTGACTTTGCAAATGTTACTTCTGTAAATGTCTTGATTGTGAAATCATGACGTTCTCTCTCTCTAAAATGGAGTGTGTGACCATCATGAACGCAAATGTTCGCATGGGACCTCGCTTTCTTATTAAATGGATTCCCATCAGCCTTTGAATGAACATTTGAAATAATCAAGCTTAGCTACTTGTGTTGCGAACAGTTTTTCTATATACAAGTATGTATGAGTATACACATGTATGCATTAGAGTTTTTCTGTATTGTTGTATAACAGTTTGACTTCTTTAACTTGTAAAAGATTGCAGCTAACATGGTTGTGGTTTTTATTGGCAAATTACATTTCTGGAGAAACTGATGTATGGATGTGTGTTAGTGGACAGGAATGAAACTATAGTGTGTGTGCAGAATAATGAATGCAGCTATCAAGCCAGCCACAATCTACCACGAAACAAAAGAGATTGAAAGAAAAAAACTTCAATTATTCATGAAATTACCAGTGAAACCCATGCTGAATTTTTTATTTTTTTTTAATTAAAACAATGAAATACTGTTTCAGGCTGTGTAACCCTGGTCTCCAACCCAGGTCCTTCACCACAAAACCAAAGCACTAGGCTCATCGTTGGGGCATTCAGACACTCAGGGTACTCCGTCACACTGCCATCTTCTTTTGGAAGCCCACCAAAGCACCTCACACACACATTGGCCTCCCTCAGGAATATCCTACGCTGCGCTTCTACCATACAAAGGTGCTACACACACACACTGCTGCTTCACCTCCCACTGGGATCCCTCGCACAGGACACCTATATCCTGATGATTATATGTGATCACCATGGACAGAAATCTCATCGCATTTTAAGATGGGGACATAAAACTAAATTACTGCTGCTGGTGATGTAATATATTAATGACAAAACGCATCAAAAACATAGTATGGGGGAGCTGTGGCACAAAGGGCAGCATCCCTGTACCATGATTGGGTCTGAAAGAGTGAGAGAAGAGAGAGGGAGACTTAAATAAATCACACACAGCCCTAATTCTTAGTAATATGTACTGTATTTCTTTAATATGTGCCATAATGTGTGTGTATGCGAGAGAGAGAGAGTGAGAGTATGTGTGCATTACAGAGAGAGACAGATATTTTTCAGATATAAATACATTTTTACTTTATTCTTAGTCATGTGCATTTCTTTAATATGTGCCCTTATGTGTGTGTGTGTTTGTTGTATGAGAGAGAGAGTGCATGACAGAGAGAGAGGCAGAGATTTTTCAGATACATCACAGACATTTTGACTTAATTGTTAGTCGTATGTATTTCTTTAATATGTGTCATTAGCTGTGTGGTAATTTGGTAGAATCCTACGTGTCAAGCTCTCCGCTCACTATGTCCAGCTCTCTGCTGACTTGCTGCTCATTGGGTACATCTGAGAGTATTTTGGGGGATTATCGTCAACATCTGAGAGTGTCCTGGGGTCTACCCCCAACATCTGAGAGTATGTTGGGGGTTTATCCTCAACATCTGACATGGCAGGCTGCCGGCTGTGAAGCTGATGCATGATCATGGCTGCCAGGATAATCGTGGTGAACTGAAAAGGATTTCCAAAAGAAGTAACATCCATGAAACAAAATTGCAAATTGTTCATGTTCATTGTTGTAGTCTTTATACTGATGTACTGTTGAAGCAGGGAGTTTCACCTCCCACCATGCTCTCTCTAAGAATCTTTAATAGTTTGAATGTGGTGCTGTGACAATAATGTAGTTTTTCCTACCCATAAGACAGCAAGGCTAAAGCTGACAGCCAATGCAACATCCAAAGCTCCGATGGGACTCGACTGGCTAAACTGTCATTCAAAGATAATAGAACAAAAATAATTATTTAAAAATAATTATTTAAACAGAAAAATGTATATAGTTTAAAGATGAATCAATCTGGTAAATTGACATGAAACAAGTTAGGAAGCTAAATACTTCAGATGAATATACTTTTCATATTGCACTATTCCTTGATACTATAGTTTGCTTTAAAAATGCTACATAGGGCAGAACCTCATAGAATGTGTATTATTTGGTCTGTAAAACACTGCAGGCTTAAGGCCAAATATAATGTAAGAATCGTTTGTTATTTTTAAATTTCAAACATACATATCTCTGTACTTCCGTCATTCCAATCATTTGTACATTTGTACCATAGCATATTCTTGTGTACCATTAATCTTTTTGACATAATAAGTCATGTACACATATCAATTCTTGGACAATATTTATATCATAGAAATTAATAGTATAGTAGGTCCATTTAATGTGCTTCAGTATGCATGAGAGGAGGCTATTGAATACATTTTGAGTAGCAAAACACACTTACCAGTATTTTTGCTTTGGCAAACTGTGCCCCCCGCATTAGCACTATGGTCAGACCAATCACATTTGCTGTAATTAACTAAAAAGGGATACATATCAAGGATTGACCGACAGATTGGGCATATTTATTTCACATCTTCAATGAAGAATACACATTTGTAGCAGAAAATCCATTTGTTGGGATGATAATAATGATGATGATGCTATATCAATATGCAAATGTGAATGTATCATCCTCACCGAGATCAGGGGCCACTTCTTCTCTTTTCTGGCACCATGGATACCAAGGCTAGCCACCACCAAGACACCTGAACCCAGTAGCCAGATTGGTGCTTCTCATCAGTCCACGCCCCCCATCTTGTTCCTAAAAAGTGTTGAAGGATTACTCTGTGTTATTCAGCACCTCTAACGTCTGGATATAATGAATATGCATAGAGTAATGTGTGGTTAAGACATTTGTGAAAAACTGAAAAAGAATATGATAGGATGTGTATATTTACCTTACCATAAACGCATCTATGAAAGTGCCCAGAATAATAGCTAGCGTAAAAATCACACCAGCTAAAATCTAGAGGAAACAACAGAAGACTTAGGCAAGATTCTAGATTGCAATGCATCAGTACAACAATGCCATTTTCAGTGTAGGCTATACATTTAATTTGAAGGGCATGTAAGTAGTTTAGAGAACAATGAAACTTACTATGTGTATGATGTTTATTCCGATGAAGAGGACCTTCAGACATCTGTTAACCACAGCCATGTTGGTGCTCTCTGTCTGAAAGAAACGCAGATTTTTAGATTCTGGACTGGCCACACCCTTTCCGAGAATGGGCTGTCCTTCCAGAGAAATTGAAAGGCTCATCCTGGAAACCATATGTCCAGAGTTTTTCTGCATAGAGAACATTTGGGCGCACGCCTAAGCCGTTTTGCCGAGCGCTTATGAAAAATCCCGAGCGCCTAAGGCAAAAGAAAGTCTGCGATGAAAACAAAAACCCATCATCATACGTCATCTATGCGTCACGCGTGCAATGCCTGTTAGCGAATATGTTCTCAATAGTTTGTTTCAAGACTCCTACAGCCGAATCCTCGTTCTGTTTTGATCACAAGCCTTCTTGGCTTCTTGGCTTCTCGGCGATGATTTTTGAGCATAACATTCCATTTTCGGTATTCATGGCTTTCATTGTATTAAAATATCTTCTATGTTGAGGACCTACACAGGTGTAGGCTATTCATTGATTTGTCTTCCCGTTTGAACGAGTAACAGTAGACCGCGGGGCCTCGGGAGAGGCAGACAACCGCATTGGTTTATCAATGAAAGCTCAGGTCGTTCTGAGGAGATTTGTGTTGCATCTCGAATATAATTACTCAATATTAAAGGCCCCCAGTGCAACTTTTTCGATTTTCTATCAGTTCTCACCAAACAATGGCGTCTCATATTTGCTCCTTGAATGTCGATATGTAATGGTAGTTATTGAAACTTACTACGTGTAAAAAAGACTAGAAATTGAATTTTTCATTGAATGTTTATATAAAGTTGCACTGGGTGACTTTAATATTAACATTGATAAAACGGTGCGGTTAAACTGTCCTTCCGCTGTGAGGACCAGCCTGACTTGCACGAATAAATAGTTCTTTTGTCAGCCTTTTGAGCGGAGATTGAATGTACAGGTGGTACAAATGCAGATTCAATCTCCGCTCAAAATGCTGACAAAAGTTTGATTAACAATTTCCAACGCAGCCTCCATAAGTATTCTTAACCTGGAATGGGGTGTTGTTAAAAGTGCAGTCCTTGATTATAATCGATAACACTTTTTGTTGAATTAAAAGATATTCTCCTTGTGTCTGTCTGTCCAGTGACTTAGAAACACTTAGAAAAACTCTGGTGTTCGTGTACAGTTTTTGCTGTAAAAAGGAAATAAACACGCCTTCCACTATTCCATCGAATCAGAACCTTGTTTCAGGAGAACGGGAATAAGGTTGTCATTTGATTGGTGATCTCACATATTCACCAAATTGAGGACTGAACCTTGTCTGGGAATTCCCCGCCCCTTCACTGCATTTCATTTGCTCAGTTAGTCTGGCGAAGTACTAAATGGAGGTCCATTCCAGTCACGTAATTGGACACCCCTTTAACCAATCAGACCAACGATACTACATGTATACAACGATACAACGATCGGTAATAATGCAAACACATATTTTTTCTGATATGAATTGTTCCAGAGCAGGTTTCTGTTCTATTATCAAAAAAAACTTGCCTTTGAAATCCAAGACAGCCGCGAGAGCAGTATATAGTTTTGCTGTGCTTTTCTCTTTGCTTTCGCTTTTGTTACGTAGACGTGGTTATTTTAAATCCGCCAATGGCACGCCAGGTAGCCAAAAGCCAGTTTGTGATTGGTTCCAGAGATTCTGGAAATGTTGAAATGAACTGCTGTCCAAAGTTTGCCAGACCCACTTCAGAGGCAAAATCAAATTGGCCGAAAGAATAGGGGCGGGACTTCCCAGACTAGACTGAACCTATAAGGTTGCTATTCTCCAATGGAATATGGGACATGGGGGTGTTTCTCAGATAACAATGACAAGCGTAAATCCATTACAGCAATTCTTCAGTGTCTTCAGTAGGGGAAGTAGTACATCACTCAAGGAATGGTTTCGAACTGACTTCTGTTTCTTCCCATTCCTCTCATTTCCTGTTTTTGGCAATGGTGTCAAACCTAGGACTAGTCAATTAGAGGAACCAGAGCAAAAACACAGTAGACAGGCAGCATGGAGGTTACTGTGGACATGAACATCTATCAGAACTCCGATCAGGGCCAGCATACTCAGACTCAGACCCCAGTGCGGACGGATGACAGGCGATACAAAGGTAAAACTGAAGAGACTTTAAAGGAGATATCAGCGTTGGTCCAGGGCTAGTTTGGCCGTAAAGTTAATTGTTTTTGCTTATAAGTTGCAATTGCATAAACTCCTCTCATCTTACAGTTCTGACCAGACTATATATAGTTTCATATAAAAAAGCTGAAATGAACACTACTGAATAGTTTTCAATAAAACAAAACATTAAAAAATAGGATGTGTGTAGTCATGCCTCATACAATATTACATATAGTAATTACATGTAATTCTCAGAGTACAGATTGTACAGTCTGGTTGCAGTGAGTTTTGGGCTACTCTGTATTCTGCAAGTGACTCTCAACATCTTCCTGCATCATGTCGGTGAGTTTTGAAACTTGTCTCAAAAAGCTTCTGAGTAAATTACTTTTAAATGTAAGTGAACGCATCTAAATGTACATCTAATGATGTGTATATGCGTTAATATACACTTTCATAAACATATCAATCTATGAATACCTGTTTTATTGTAGGGAGATCTTGTCCAGAAGGCTGGCTGTCTTTTGGTTCCAGCTGTTACTATATTTCAGCGTCACACAGAAACTGGACTGCCAGCAAGGAGGACTGCCAGCAGAGGGAGGCAGAACTGATTGTTATAAACAGCCAAGAGGAGCAGGTGGCCGGCATCATACAATAAACACTTGACATTCAAAATTAGATTTTTAATTGGATTTCGACTCATATCACTATCTTCTTTTAAAGGAATTCGTGAAAGCACTCTCTGTGAGAGCTTGGATTGGTCTCAGCCGCAGCGACGAAGAGAAGGTCTGGAAATGGGTAGATGGTATGCCACTGACCACTAGGTGAGTTATGAACAGGATTTAGAACTGAGAGATCATATTTACAAACACACTTGCAATGAATTCATGAGATGACCTCCGTCTGCTCCGCTGCTGTCCAAAGGTTCTGGTCGAATGGAGAGCCCAACAACAAGGGGAACAAAGAGAACTGTGCTGAGATTTGGTCCCGTTCTCCATCTCTGGAATCTTGGAATGATGCGAGCTGTGACTATGAATCTCACTCGATATGCAAGAGAACACCCTAGTCCAATATGTGATGCCAGACGCATACATCATGAGTGCCTTTGTGCTCTACTCTAATATTTTAAATCTCAGAATAAATGTTTCCACATTTTAGGCAAACATAAAAATAAATGAAAAAAAAAGTTTCATAATTTTGATTGTTTGATTTAAAATTCTGTTGTGTCTCTTGTATCTTTTCTGCAGTTACTTACTACTGAAGGGCATAATCAAACTACCAAACTCATTCTCACCAAGTGGACTGGTAATACAGTGAAAAGTGTTCAGAAATTCATCCCTATTTTCACATTTACAAAAGATACTTACACATATTTTCACAATCAGTACTTTTATTTTGCTGAAGTACATTTACCAAGGCGAAATATTTTATTTCTGTAACGTTAAACATAAATGAATTTAAAACTGAAATGTACTACTAAGTTTGTAAATATTCAACCCTCTGTGCTTTTGAGTCCAGATGAAGGCAAATGACAAATTATTCGCAAATGATACAGGGGTACCAGTAATTTAATAAACCAACCATAATTAGGTTCTAGTTATCAGTGGTTAAATTAGGGATTTAGGGATAGGAACCACAAACAATCCATTTTTAAAAAGAACATACCACCTACAAGCACTACTCCCCTAGCCTAACGATGTCATACTCATAATTCTAGTCAGAATATGAGTCTGATACTGAACCATTGGGCTGTGATTATGGGGCGTGTTTCAACGAACCAGGAAAGAAAATGCCTCTTCGCTGAATTGGATACCTAGAACCAATTGTAGTATTACCATCTGATAGATTAAACTTTTACCTGATCCTGTAGGAAGGACGGCAAAAACATCTTTTCAATCGACAAATGCCTTGATCGCGTTTCTCTGTTCCTCTTTCAAAATGAATGCGCTGTCAATATCTGTTGAGATATGCCTGCTCACGTTACTTAATTAGCACTCAAGGCTAGAAGCTTCCATTTGTTTCAATGTTTTTTTTGTCTACGCGTTAGCATAACCTATCAATAATGGTCTAGAGTGCTTCAGTTAAGACCTACAATCCTCGGCAACATTCATGTTGCACATACACAACTAACTGAGTCAATGTAGACATAAAAAAAGTCGTGTAGATAGCTTAAATCATATAAAATATGTCCCACTAAGCTCCCGAGACGGCGCCATCTTTGTTCGATGTGTATTCTATCTATCTAATCAATTCAAGCGTTGGTTGGTCATCTGTCCATCATCGTATAAAGCCCGCCCTTACAATTTGATTGGTTTAGATTGCTTTCTCAACTTTTCGAAAACTTCAATCTCTCCCAACTAGCTCAAGTCCGGACTGAATCTCCCAGACCAAACATTTTGAGTTCAGGCTGGTATCCAGGCTACTACTTCCCCTCAACCTCACCACCAGGATCCTGTTAGTACACCGCATAAGGAAGAGGAGAGGAATTATTATTATTATTATTGTTAATACCACAAAAGTTTAAAATGACACAAAGCCACCCAGACACAGGCACAACGCAACAGGCCCGAGTCAATCTAACCTGCCTGAATCACAGACACTACCTTTCACACCGACATTCCTGATGCACAGACACTTACCTCCTTGCCTGATACACAGATTCTCTTACACCCCAGCAGGCCTGATGCACAGACACTGCACAGACATTCACTTACACACTAACATGCCTGAGTCACAAATGTACGGCTCTTACCTCTCCGTCAATGCCACTGACAGAGGGGGATAACTCCTTCCACCGGCAACGCAGGGTCCACTGCGATGCACACTCCCCCCCCCTTTTTTTTCTCCTTTTCTTAAAACCCCCCAGACCAATGCAAAGTACCTTACTGAAACCCAGGTCTTAATGAGGTCACTTGCGGTGGGTATTTATGCACTAGTGACTGCTGGCATGAGGAAGCAACCAGTTACTGGCAACAACCCCATAACCACAGACATGCTCCCGAGACAAAAACTCTAACCACTTTCACCCCAACACTACACAAATAAACAAACCCAGCGAAACTGAAAGGAGCCACGCTGCTGTGCCTAACAGGGGAAACTAGCATTAGCGCAAACACCATTAACCAGCATGTTAACTTACCTTCCCTTGGTCAAACAGTTTTACAAATCCATGCAACCCTGTCACTGATCGGTCCCTGCACTCAAAACCGCCCGGGAAACCCCTACAATCAATAACACCAGCCACAACGAAGACAACTAGGTTAACATCTCCGAATTCAAAAACAGACGAGCCCCCAATTTGTCCCGTCCGGCTCATAGACATGACAAATAAAAGCCAAAACAGTTTAAAAGCCAAAACAGTGTTAATTTATTAACAACTACACAAGCATGGGGAGCAAGGTTTCCTCTCTCTCTCTCTCTCTCTCTCTCTCTCTCTCTCTCTCTGGATCTCTCTCTCTCTCTCTCTCTCTCTGGATCTCTCTCTCTCTCTCTGGATCTCTGTCTCCAGCTCTGTCAGACTCTCTTTGGCACCTGTGGATTGTGCTTTTGTAGTACTGGGAGCACCGGTCCCAAAACAACATCTGCAACACAAAACACAGACCAAGACGAGCAGCCAGCCAAGCACCCAAAAGAGGCGGAGTCGTCACAATTGTCATCAGTCCCTGTTGGTGTTATGGTACGGTGTCCATATACTTTTTTCCATATAGTGTATGTTCTACAGTTACAGCTAATAGCATTGTGTTAAAGATCAAAATGAGGAAAAACAAGTCCGAGCGGACAACAAGATGCGTCAACTCAACTCTGCCACCTTGTGGACACAGGAGGGAATTACAATTGAAAGAATGCGTTTCAGACAGGCGTTTCAGACCGACCGACCGACCGACAGACCGACAGACCGACAGACCGACCGACGGACGGACATACCCTCTTATAGAGATGCCGGAAGCATCTAAAAATGGCAACAGCTTTATGAAAATAGGCAAAATGATTTCTGCCAGATCACAATGTGGTGTATGTTTTAAATGAAGGAGGGGCCCAACATTCTGGCTTCACTTCAAGCATTGTTTCAGCAAAGACGACCCCTGCTGCATTCTCACACAATGTCATGATATAAGCACAATTGCCATCCAAGAGAATGTCATGGGATCTGTTGAACAACCATCCAACCCATTTCCTGAAATCAGACTTGTCATCTCAGCATTCTAATGAATTGTATCATATTGCATGGGCATTGAGGCTTAGTTCATAGTAGTGTTATTCTTGTGGAAACACCTGGAGATCACAGTTTGTGTGCAGTGGCAATGCATACTCTGCATTTTTAATTGTCCTGTCAGGATTTCCTATTAGAAGACAGAGCACAGGAGAGCCACTACACAGGTCCAGCTAATACATGTCATAAGGTGTCCATGGATACTTTAAGTGGGAATTCTGCTATACTGGATGACACCTTTTTAGATAATAAGGACGCAGAGGAGGATGTATCTAAGTATACAAGTAATTTTACCTGGTCAAGAATAAGGATGCAAATCCTTGGGATCTGTCACACTGGTAATCAATCGTAATTTACTCATACACATTCACACATAAATCAATTTGTCTTTTGTGTTGAGAAAAATCAGTGAATCTGTATTTTCCGTACAGGAGATTTGGATCACAGGGTGGTCACAAGAGCCCTGGGGCTGGTGTGTGTGCTCTTGCTGACTGTCATTTTAGTTTTGTCAGTGGAGAGATCGCATTTAAATTACACCTTCAGAAACTTGACCTCTGGGAGAGACCTGCTGCAGACTAATCTCAAGACTTTGCAGGAGGAGAACAATAAAGTGAAAAGCCAAATCTCTTATCTCGGTGAGTTTACAGTTGGTTATATTGAAGCTGAAATGCCTGACATTTCAATGATTCCCTCCACAGCCCTAATGCATGTTGTGATCATTGACAATTGATAAATCATGTTTATTTGAGTGAATTACAAAAGGAACACTATATGTGGACATTTTGTTTACAGAAGCTGTCTTGACAGTTTAGAGTATTTAAATCAATTGAGAATAAAATGAAAAGCAATATTAATTGTGCTCTTCTATTTCCATTTGACTCAGAGAAACATCTACAGGAGGGATGGACCTATTTCCAGTCTTCTTTATACTACGTGTCTGATGAAAAGAAATCATGGGATAAGGCTAGAGAGGACTGCCGAAAGAGAGGAGCAGACCTAGTGATCGTAAACAATAAAAATGAACAGGTGAATTGTCATTTTAATGATGCAACAGCTAACCAAAACAAGAGCTGTGTTGGCCTTTGTCTTGCAATGTGTCTGTACTTTATACCTTGCCGTAACAAAACTAAGTTGCAGCTGACTGATCTCCCAAATAAAGTGTATACCCACTTTATAAAGGAAGATATTTGCAGCAGTGTTTTGAACTGATAAGACATCTTTGACTGGAAAACTCATTCTAGTTCCTGCTTAGCTACTCACATTGCAGAGTTTATTCTTGACATAATCTCTCTGGTTAATTCTAGTCCTAAACCAGCCCTCTATCCTTGTCGAACAGCTTGTGCAGTTTAGGACACATTTGTTTGTCATGTAGGAGTTCCTCTCTGACCTCCAAAAGGAATTCTGGATAGGGCTGACGGACCATGATGGGAAGTGGAAGTGGGTAGACGGCAGGCCCCTGACTGACGGGTGAGGATGACTGATTTGAGTTAAAGAACAATATCCAGTAGAATAATCATTTTAGTTTGCTGATGTTGTAGACTGTCTGCTGAGACTCTGTGGTGTGTTAACCTAACTGGCACCTTGGCTTAACCTGCACTTAAGCAGTAACAAGCCCGCACTTCTTTTTATTCTTTCGATGTCGTTTTCAATTCTTTTGGGGAAAAAAAGGAGTATTGTTACACCAGGTTTTTAATGCTCTTACCTTGATTGTTCTCTCCCTTGTACGTCGCTTTGGACAAAAGCGTCTGCTAAATGACTAAATGAAAATGTAAATGTAAATGTGTGTTCATCTTGTTTTAGGTTTTGGGATAGTGGTCAGCCAAATAGCTATGCGGGAAATGAAGACTGTGCTGAGATCAGGCCTCGACAGTTTCTCAACAACTGGAACGACGATTTGTGCTCTAGGTCACAACTTTGGTCTTGTGAGAAAAAGATTCAGTAGCCTTTTGCTATTTCCCTTTCACAAATGAGCTCATGTTTTTTGAACACTTATTTGGTTAAAGTGAATGTATCTACATACATTGGAAATAACAGATGCTGTAAAACGTAATGTTAGTGTTCCCTGTCAGCCATTGTGGTATAGTAAGTATGTGTCTTAGAGGCATCTGTGGTTTAGTCTAACTCAGCAACCAGTATAAGTTAATCTTGTGTAAGAAATCAAAGTAAGAAAGAGTTCACAAGCCATCAACCCAAACTATGATGGAGTTTTAAATTAATATTTGAAAATACTTTTTCATAGCCCTACTTTGTGCTGAATATGTGAAGCTACTTTTCATAGCCTTACCTTGTGCTGAATATATGTGAAGTTGCTTTTCATAGCCTCACCTTGTGAATATTTGAAATTGCTTTTCATATTATATTCCGGGAGAAAGTTTGATTTCATGCCTTCACAAGCCATTCCTTGAATTGCATATCATAGTAACATAAAAATGTACTTTTTTGGGCGCAAGATATTAAACATTTCATACATAAAAGACAGTAACTTCTGGGCGCAAGATAAACACATTTGTATGTTTTATTTTTTGTTTAAGGCTTTGACATTCAACAATTGACATCCCATGTACATATTTACACCAAAATACTTTCATAAATTACCAAAGTGTGTGAATCACCCAAGAGGGAAACTTGTACTCGACTGAAGTTTAAGAGACATGAGTCACAAAGTAACTCATGGGAACTTGTTTAGCAAGGGAAAGGCCTGTTTTGTTATAGTAACATAAAAATGTACTTTTTTTTTCTGTCTCTTTGTGGTGACGTTAAAGCTAATGTTGATGCTTTTGATGCTGTGGATGCATCAAATTGCTTAAAATGTGCTCTAAATGCGCAGGTATATACTGTATCTCATGTGAAACATGTTCAATTACTTTAACACTAAAAAGTTCAAACTGTGTCTTATCACTCTGGAGGTTTGGTATAACAACATTTGGCAAAAGTGTTGTGTAAGTGTGACTTTGCAAAGTGTTACTTCTGTAAATGTCTTGATTGTGAAATCATGAAGTTTTCTCTCTCTGAAATGGAGTGTGTGACAATCATGAACGCAAATGTTCGCATGGAACCTCTGGAGAACCTTGCTGCCAGCGCTTTCTTATTAAATGGATTCCTATCAGCCTTTGCATAAACATTATAAATAATCAAGCTTAGCTACTAGTGTTTCTAACAGTTTTTATTTGTGTGTTGTTAAAGTTGTAGTCCTTGATTATAATCAATTACACTTTTTGTTGAATTAAAAGATATTCTCCTCGTGTCTGTATGTCTAGTGACTTAGAAACACTTAGAAAAACTCTGGTGTTCGTGTACAGTTTTTGCTGTAAAAAGGAAATAAACACGCCTTCCACTGATTTCCATCGAATCAGCACCTTGTTTCAGGAGAACGGGAAGAGGGTTGTCATTTGATTGGTGATCTCAAATATTCGCCAAATTGAGGACTGTACCTATAATGTTGCTTTTCTCAGATACCAATGGAATATAGGACATGGTGTTGTTTCTCAGATACCAATGGAATATGGGACATGGTGTTGTTTCTCAGATACCAATGGAATATGGGACATGGTGTTGTTTCTCAGATACCAATGGAAAGAGTAAATCCAATACAATATTTCTTCAGCGTTGTAGGGGAGGTATGACATCACTCTAGGAATAACTCTGAACTGACTTCTGCTTCCTCCCACTCCTGTCATTTCCTGTTTTTTGCAATAGTGTCAAACCTAGGACTAGTCAATAAGAGAAACCAGAGCAAAATCACAGTAGACAGGCAGCATGGAGGTTACTGTGGACATGAACATCTATCAGAACTCCAATCAGGGCCAGCATACTCAGACTCCAGTGCGGACGGATGACAGACGATACAAAGGTAAAACTGAAGAGACTTTAAAGGAGATATCAGCGTTGGTCCAGGGCTAGTTTGGCCGTAAAGTTAATTGTTTTTGCTTTTAAGTTGCAATAGCATAATCTCCTGTCATCTTCTAGTTCTGACCAGACTATTTATAGTTTCCTATAAAAAAAAAAACCTGGTATCCTAGAATGAAATGTACACTACTGAATAGTTTTCAATAAAACAAAAAATGTAAAGCTAGGATGTGTAGTCATGCCTCATACAATATTACATATAATAATTACATGTAATTCTCAGAGTACAGATTGTACAGTCTGGTTGCAGTGAGTTTTGGGCTACTATGTGTTCTGCAAGTGACTCTCAACATCTATCTGCGTCTTGTTGGTGAGTTTTGAAACTTGTCTCAAAAAGCTTCTGTGTAAATTACTTTTAAATGTAAGTGTACATCTATGTAAATCTTATGACGTGTAGATGTGTTAATATACATTTACACATAAACATATCAATCTATGAATACCTGTTTTATTGTAGGGAGATCTTGTCCAGAAGGCTGGCTGTCTTTTGGTTCCAGCTGTTACTATATTTCAGCGTCACACAGAAACTGGACTGCCAGCAAGGAGGACTGCCACCAGAGGGAGGCAGAACTGATTGTTATAAACAGCCAAGAGGAGCAGGTGGCCGGCATCATACAATAAACACTTGACATTCAAAATTTTATTTTGAATTGGATTTCGTCTCATATCAATATCTTCTTTTAAAGGAATTTGTGAAAGCACTCTCTGTGACAGCTTGGATTGGTCTCAGCTGCAGCGACAAAAAGAGGGTCTGGAAATGGGTAGATGGTATGCCACTGACCACTGGGTGAGTTACAGTATGAACCGGATTTAGAAGGAGAGGTCATATTTACAAACACACTTGCAATGAATTCATGAGATGACCTCCTTCTGCTCCGCTGCTGTCCAAAGGTTCTGGCAAACTGGAGAGCCCAACAACAATGGGAACAACGAGAACTGTGTTGAGAGTTGGCCCCATTCTCCATCTCTGGAATCCTGGAATGATGTGAGCTGTGACTCTGAATCGCAATGGATATGCAAGAGAACACCCTAGTCCAATATGTGATGCCAGACGCAGACGCAGACTGCCTCGCCTCTCCACTCCACTCCACTCCACTCCACTCCACTCCACAATTATCATTTAATATTTTAAATCTCAGAATAAATGTTTCCACATTTCAAGCAGACATAAAAATAAATAAAAAGAATGTTTTATAATTTCAAATGAATCCTCCACTGCCTGTTGATGTCCTGTTCGTCCCGTCTGGATTTATCTTTCGATAATGACCACCAAACTATACATTATCCTTTACATATACAGTGCCCTCCAGAATTATTGGCACCCTTTAGTAAAAATAAGCAAAACGAGATGTAAAAAACGAGACCGTTCCTACATACAATATCTCTCCAGATCCTTCAGATTCTGAGGTCAACGCTTGTAGAATCTCCTCTTCAGCTCATCCCACAGATTTTCTATGGGGTTTAGATCGGGAGACTGTGATGGCCGTGGCAAAACCTTTATCCTGCGTTAGGTGAACCATTTTGACGTAGATTGTGAGGTGTGCTTTGGGTCATTGTCCTGCTGGAAAGTCCAACCACGGCCCATTTGAAGCTTCCTGGCAGAGGCTGTTAGGTTTTCATTTAATATCTGCTGGTATTTGATGGAGTCCATGATACCATGTATCCTATCAAGATGTCCAGGGCCTTTGAAAGAAAAACAGCCCCACAACATCAAACATCTGTCACCATACTTCACAGAGGGTATGAGGTACTTTTCTGTATGGCTATCTTTCTGTCTATGCCAAACCCACCAGATGTTTGTTGCCAAAACGTCTATTCTGGTCTCATCTGACCATATTACCCAGTTTGTGAGGGACCGGGCTGTCACCCCACGTTGTTTTGGGAGGTTGCGACTGGACTGGGTGTTGTTGTTGGGAAGAAGGGTGCAGGAGATGGTGGCTTTCATATAAAAATATATTTTGTTTTTATTTACTGGGGGAATTCTCTACATCAACCCCAAACCATTGCACACATAATAAGCAAACATAAATCACAGACACAACGCACTCACAGTGCTACATTTAACTAGGCAGAACTTTCTTTGCAGAATCAAGCTAGGCAAAGTTCACCTAATTCAATTCAGTTCAATTTTATTTATATAGCGCCATAACAATACAATTGCCTCTAGGCGCTTTACAGAGCCCAGAGCCTGAATCCCCAGAATTAGACTATGCACGATTAACCATGCAGACTTAACAAGGCTCAATTCAGTATGCAGACCAATATCAGGTACAATTCACTACACAGACTTAAATGAGGCACAATTCACTACGCAGACACACACTAGGCACAATTCACTACGCATAGGTTAACTATAGTCTAGATTCTCACTAAGCACAATTATTACTGATCACAGTTCAGCAGAGCAAACAAAACAAGGCACAAGGTGTCCACACAGCTAGACACAGTTTCCCCTCCACCTCACAACAGGTAAGGGTTTCTCACAAACGCCTTCTCAATGCTTTCTGTTCAAAAGCTCTCTGCAAAGTTCTCTCATGGCCATCTCCAGAAAAGTCTCCCTCCATGAACATGAGGGGCCAGCTAAATTCAATTCAAGCAATTTGGCCTCCCGGGTCCAGCCACTATGGTGGGGGAGCCCGGATCGAAACATTGTGGCGGGGGAGTCCACCCCACACCAGGGCCAAACACCTTATTAGACAGTGAAAAGTAGTGATGGCAGCCTGACACTGAAGCTCCAGAACGTGCTTCAAACCATAAACTACACCAACCATTAAACCACTGCTTCGAAGGTTGCTTTGGTACGGAAATATCACGTGACATATTACGCACGAAACAGCAATTGCTTCTTTCTCCGAATGAACCACCTGAGTGGTTCACAGCGCCACACACGAACCAGTCAGTTGCCTCGTCTCGAGACTGAATTGTAGGGCCGTCAAAGCATAAAAACTTCAGCGCCCAACATTGCATTTGGTTCTTCTCATACTGTGACAGTCATTACGTTCATATTGATTTATCATCATTATGGAAGCATCTAGGGAGAGAGGTCGATCTGACATGCGGGAACACTTTATTCTGATCGCTCATGATAAGGTGTGCTGGCTGTTAAATATTTAGGCTATATGAAAAGTAGACTGTATCAGCAGGCTCAGTCCAAAACGTGTAGAAAAAAAAAATGTTTTTTAAATCAAAATCTTTGACTGTTCCCTATCCAACATAACTGGTTACACAAGCACACCGAACTTGTGCCATATTTTCCCAGCACATCCGAATCCCTACGTACAACCACATAATTTCCCCAAGCACTCTCTCCCCAGTAACACAATATACAAAAAGGAATTCATCTTTATTTGCATAAAATAATAATATCACAATCTTTGTATACGGGCGCATGTGTGTGTGTGTGTGTGTGTGTGTGTGGGGGGGGGGGGGTTGATTTGGTGCGTGCACACTAGATTGCTCAGACATGGGCAAAGTACGGCCCGTTGGGCTTTTTTAAATGTCTTTATTAAATGACGCGTAGACTATAAAAATCCACGTTGACCAATTTTCACAATCGACGTCGTCGATTTTGTTGACTTATCGTTGCAGCTCTGTGGCGCACAGAGCCTGCGTGGCTGCTCTAACCTGTTAATGTAAATAATAAAGAAGTTCAAGTGAGGTAATTGGTTTGGGCGCAGGCCTCAGATGATTTCATGATGTTTGATCGGTCACGTTACGACATGTTTTTGTATTGTTCATGTTCGTGCAATTTGTTAAATTGCCTTGCAAATAAATGCTTTGCTACCTGTTAAAGGCCAAATCCTTCCATGTGATGAATTTAACATTTAATTTATATTAGTTCACACAAACACTCCATCCATCTCTTCCTGGCCGGCCCCTCTGTCAAATTTTAGAGCCCATTGTCGTCCGCGAGTCAAAAAGTTTGCCCACCCCTGGTCTAGCTGGTCTAATTTAGTTATCACCAGGAGAGGTCTCTGTTACTGAAGCTTCAAGTAATGAACCAATTTTTGAAACAATGTGCCTAAATGGTTCAGTGCTTCACCAAAGCTTCATTTGCCTATCACTAGTGAGAAGGGGAAGAAAATATCACCTTCTCACACAGTCCCATTGAAAGTCGCAGTAACATTTGGCAAACTGTAGGCGCTTAAGTTTGTTGTTGATTGACAACAGAGGCTTTTTTCTGGCAACCCTCCTAAACAACTTGTGGTTATGTAGGGGGTGTCTGATTAGTTTTGGACACTTTCTGACCCAAGACTTAACTAACCTCTGTAATTCTCTAGGTGCCAGTTGAACCATCCTCCTCACGGTGCGTCAATGTACAAACACATCCTCTTCCAGGCTGATTCCTAACATCTCTGATTGTTTTAGACCTCTTAATTATTTCCATGATAGTGGAAATGGGTATTTTCAACTATTTAGAGATGTTCTTGTGTCCATTTCCTGATTTTGCAGCTCAACAACTTTTCGTTGCACATCTTCACTGTGTTCTTGGGTCTTTCCCATAGCGATGAATGACTAAGGGAATTTGGCTTGTGTCACCCCATATTCATGGTTGACCACTTAAGAGTTCCTAATCAAACAAGGGGACTTAAAAATGTAAAGCATGACTGGAAATGTACTTCAGTTAGATTTTAATTACAAGATTTTCTAGGGGTGCCAAAAGTTGTGGCACACATGTTTTGGAGAAACTTATTATTTTTTTTACCGAATTTTAAAGGTAAGATTTTTGTGAATATTCTAAGTGAAAGAACATTAATATAAACATTAAAGACATTTTTTACATAGCCTGTTTTGCGCATATTCACTAAGGGTGCCAATTATTCTGGAGGGCACTGTATATAGGATTAATTTGAAAAATCAGGTTAACAAAACAGTTGTTAAAAGCTCAAGTGTAATCCAGACATTATAATTCTTTCCTGGAGGTCTGACGTATATAATGGTGTTGATGTTTCAATATATTTGTCATATACAGGTATACATTTTCCCTTTAGGTTTTGGGTGTGATTGAGTTGGCTGGTGGTCAAAGCCGTCAGCTGACTTACCTGTCGGCTGCCGCGGTCAGGTTTTGAACTGTCGAGAGAAGGAAGAAGCGCTTGTTTTCTGTTGCTGGTGTTTTTTTTCATTCCTGCTGCCCTCCCCTCAATGCGTCTTGCGGTCATTGACACCTGTTCTTCATGTGGTCAAACACTTTCTGATTGTACTCTGATCACACAAAATACATTTTGATGCCAGGTCAAAATTGTTGTATCTTCTGTAAACCAAAAAATAGAGATTCCTTTTAGGGGGGTTGAATCCTTTTGCAAGCCACTGTATCTTCCTCTTTTTTTGAGACGATGTAATGTTTCAAATGTGTTTGATGTTGCTTGTCCTTTCATTTCCATACATCTGCCCCAGACAACTACTCTTTTGTAAGATGGTGATGTGCTGACCTGGTGCAGAAGAGAGGAATCCATGAAGGAAAAGATTTAACTTCATGAGTACACGTCATTACAGTTAACTAGTTCAATATTTGGTTTAGTCTAAGTAAGGCTTAAGGCATGGACATTATAATGGATGTGATAATTTACATCAATTTGGTTTCAAGCCTTGCTGATATTTTTCAAGAATGTAGATTTCCACATAACCAGGTTTTGATGACTGGTTTTGCTCACTGAGGTTTCTTAACGTAACAGAAGTATTCCTGTCATTGGTTATAAATTCCATATTTAGTGGAGGTTGACACTAATGCCATTAGGTTAACTGCTAATGCAGTTAGAGGCTATATCCAATCATATCTAAACTTTCTTTCTGAGAAACCAAACTTTCTTTCTGAGAAACCACAGCCACTTCCTGCCACTTCCTGCCATCAGTGCTACAGCAAAACACAAGAGGGGCTGCAGAATTATTTTGGGAAGTAGTCACACTGCAGCAGGGCCCACTTCCATTCAAGACGGGGCAGGATATTATGGAGATGGCCATGGAACTGGACAGCACTGGAGTGACCACTCATGTTTTTGGCTCAGATGTAGAGGACCAGAGCAGAGGAAGAGGAAAATGTTGGTTCTCAAAGAAAGGTCAGCAGTGTCATCTACAGAGTTTGACTGCCACACATGAATATGAATAGTCTTACAATTAGGTTGTGCCTATTCAAATAATTATGAACATATCAAATTGGCTGCAACTATAAAGCCGCATATATCCATTTTTTTGCACTATTTGTCAGAAAATATTCAGAAATGCAACAAACAGGATTATCATTGAGAAGGCAGATAGTGAGAATTACATTAAGATTAGGATTAATTCTATAATGAAATGTACTGAAATGTACAGAGGATCTGAATGTTTTTCTTAACGTGTCATTCATTTGAAAAGTATGCAAGTCATGCAAAACATAATGCTACTAACTCTTTTATGATTTTTGTTCTGAAGTTTCCAATATGATGTTCAATTTGAAAATAGATAGAAAAGATCAATGGTTATAGTTTGCATTCTTAAACAGTTCCTGTTTCTATTCTACCGCAAAGTCAGTCAAAGGAGAAAAAAATAAAATTCATGTCTTTGTCAAATTCTCTTCCCTTTTTCCTAATTCAATTCACTTTCAAAACACAACTGTTATTCAATTCCATTTTAACCATTCATCTAATCTTGACTTTGTTGAATTTAATTCCCAGAGTTCCGAGCCTACAGGCTGATTGCCATGGCCTTTGGTCTACTATGTGTCCTGCAAGTGGCTCTCAATGTGTATCTACGGATTAAATGTGAGTTGAAGTTTTTTCATGTCAAAACACACAGTTTAGTCATCTCATGACATACAATGGAATATCAGTCATCCCTTATGCATCATTCAATACCATTTGAGTCTTCATGTATCATATGGCATATGGCTATGAAGAGCATTTAAAAAAGAATCAGTTCTTAATATGATTCTTGCTAGTTGTGCACAGTCTACTGTGTGCACTATGTTCTTTGTTGATTATGGAGAGACTTTCAAATCAAAAATCTAAGAGAGAGTGTCAGAGAGAGAGTGAAACAAACTCACTGTAGTAAACCCACTGTAGCAGGTATGGAGGACAACATACAGCACAATGTCACAGGACACAAACAGCTGTTGCAATCCAACTACAGCATCCTTGAGAAAGAGACAGAACTGCTGAAAGCCCGCAACAACAACCTCACCAAAGAAAGAGACCAGTTACTCAGAGCAAAAGGTGAGATCGCGAAAGCATTGATATTAGACTACCATGTCATAGTGAAACTCACTGTAGTAAAGATCTATTGACTGGAAATTTTGTAGGTATGGAGGACAACATACAGCACAATGTCACAGGACACAAACAGCTGTTGGAAACCAACTTCAGTATCCTTGAGAAAGAAATAGAACTGCTGAAAGCCCGCAACAACAACCTCACCAAAGAAAGAGACCAGTTACTCAGAGCAAAAGGTGAGAACTTGAAAAGCATTAATATTAGACTACCATGGTGTTGGTTTCACCAATTTCTCCCAAAGAGGCTATGGGGGTGCTTAATGCAAACACACACACACACACACACACACACACACACACACACACATACAGTACACACACACATACACACTCTTATGTGCATACCAGATGAGTGTTGCAGTCATTCTATGACAAAAACAAAAGGATAGCATACAACATTTGGGATCAAATGGAATATGGAATTTCCTAGATGAAATGCTGAAGATTTTGGAAACTGCCATCATCCCACTCTATCTTCACAAACAAAAACTATATTAACTATATTTAATCGCGATTAATCGCATTTTTGTCATAGTTAACTCAAAATTAATCGCAGGATTAATTAATTAATTGCAAATTTGTATCTATTCTAAATGTCCCTTCAATCATTTTTTGTTTTTTTATGCTCTTATCAACATGGAAAAGTGGATTGGCTTGCTTTATGCAATGGTTTATTTTTTTTGAAAAACAACATTGCCAAACCGGGCGGTACAAAATAAAATTAGAAAGTGCACATTTCAGATAAACAAGGACTCAGCCTATAGTGCAGTTAAACCATGGCTTAATATTTTATTTTTTTCAAGTTTCCTGTGAACATAGAAGTCAGGCCTCTTATTTCAAAAACAATGAATCGTAACAGTTAGGTTACCAATAAAAGCTAAGCTACTACTTCTGTGCTTTCAGCCAGCTGCCTGTTGACATTTTCAGACAACAGTGAAGCTCGCTTTTTTTGCACAATACAACTTTTAAAGGTAAACTTTCTATTCAGTAGCTTTTTATCATCCATTTCGCCGTATCGCGCTCACCATTCACTCGAACGTAACGTTAGCTTACTACACAGTTTGGGAGAGTAAAAATAACGTTAATCAAAAAAAAAATATATACAGTGGTGGCCAAAATTATTAGAACACCTGACAGATCTGAGAGTAATTACCTTTTTTTGCCTCCAAAACATGATTTAATTTCATAATGTTCATGAAACATGCAGATGGCTGTTCTGAGCACAACAAATATCAGATGAAGTGAGTCCTACTGTTTTTATCCACTTTTAACTTTAATATGTGGTAACCCCCCTTTTGCAGCAATTACAGCAGCACATCTCTCTGGCATAGAGTCAATATATTTCTTGAGAACTTCAACACAAATGTTATCCCATGCCTTCTGCAACTCAAGCCAAAGGCTTTCCTTGGAATTTCCAATAGATCTGTCGAGTTTATTTTCCAACTTGCCCCGAATTTGCTTGATGGGTTTGAAGTCCAGACTTTGAGAGGGCCGGTCCATCATTTTCAATGTTCCAGCAGATTCCTTGTCGCCAGTAGATCCGGCAATAGTTAAAATAATGTTTAGGGTCATTGTCCTCTTGGAAAATAAATCCAGGCTCAATAAGATGTCTCCAAGAAGGAACTCTGTGCCTCACCAGAATGTTGTGGTATACTTTTGTATCCATGATGCCATCAATTTAGCCAAAGTCACCTGTTCCTGAGGCTTAAATTGCACCTCACACTATAATACTACCCCCTCCTTGTAAACTGTTGGCAAGAGACACTAAGTTTTATATCTCTCCCCCTCACTTCATGGAACATCCACGCTTTGCTTGTTGCCAAACTATTCAAACCTGGACTCATCAGTACACAACACTTAAACCAATCTTTCTTTGTCCATTTCTTGTGTTCTTTTGCAAAATTCAGGCGTTACACTCAATTGTTCTCTTTCAGTATGTTTCTTTGCTGCTATTCTGCCAAAAAGTCCTTCTTCTCCCAGTTTTCGACGGACAGTTCTTGAAGACACTGTTGCACCATTAGTCATTGTGATGTTGATCTCGTCACACAGTTCTTGTAGTCTTTCTTCGGTCCTGAAGACTGAGAATTTTGAGATGCTTCCTTGTGTGTCTGAGAGTTTCTTTTTGAAACCTCTCCCCTTTCGGTTCTGTTGCCATGGTGGTCTACAGTGTACTTTACAGTGCTTGGACTGCATCTCAAGTCCTTGGCTATGCAGCAGTAACTCTAGCCAGGATAAAAAAAAAAAGCCTTTATTCGAACCCGTTGCTCATTTGTTAGCTCCTTCTTCACCTTAGCCATGTTCAAAGAGCAACATGTGCTTCAAGACTGCTTCTAGAGGCTTTGGATCTATTCCATTTGGTGGTGTGGCCTCAGTGACAAAACCCTGATGTAGCCAATCACTTAATGAGCAGGATAGGCCTTATACATTCAAAAGAATCGCCGAGCTGTGTCCTAAGACTCTTGCATCAAAATCCATTTAACCACAATAACACCTGACAATGATTACACAAGTCATTTGGCTTCTTCTGTGCAGGAACATGATTGTGTGAATTTGACAGTGAAATAGGCCTAGCTTGTTTTTGTACGGAAAATGACCTAAATCTCATTATGATGGCTCTATTCTATGGTTTATAGAGCATAATGATGACTTTGTAGATATTTCATTAGTTTTTAAGGTATTTTAATGGCCAATTCAAAAAAAAAAACTGAAAACTCTTAAATATGTTTACTGTTCTAATAATTTTGGCCACCACTGTATATACAGTATATATATTTTTTTACAACAATCACGCAATAAAAAAAATAACGGTGTTAAAATGGGCTTGGGTAAACGCTGTTAATAACGCGTTAAACTGACAGCACTAATTATCACATTTAGACATTGGCTTGCAGACATTCAGGGCCTGATTTACTAAGATTGCGACCGCAGCTTAATCTGCGGTCGCACATTAACGCACAGTGTTTTTGCGCATTTTCCGTGGTATTTATCAAACCAGATCCGCACTGGGCAATCGGTGTTTACTCCGCCCTATAGGGCCTGATTTACTAAGATTGCGACCGCAGCTTAATCTGCGGTCGCACATTAACGCACAGTGTTTTTGCGCATTTTCCGTGGTATTTATTTAGGACGAGAAAATTAAGGTTCACAAAGGAGATAGATATATTGGTTCACGTTCACTCAATCACTGAACCTGATTCAATGTGTGCGTTGCTACATTGTTGTTCTGCCCGCCATCACCTACAACGAGATGTTTAAAAGAACATGATTATAAAGAATATGCTATTGGTGGCATTAATGCATAAACTGTCTATTATAACAAAATAGATGTGTACATGGCGAGATTAATAATTTCTACAAGGGACATGGGTTCACTACAATATGGACGTGGGTGCAATCAATGGTTCCAATTACGTTCGGAAAGTTTGCGATTTCAAAAAAAGTCCTGTTTGATGTCTCTAATTTCAGCTATGGCAGTGGGGAAATGTATTGATCAGTGCGCCGTAGCAATACGTCGAGTACCTGGGTGAATATTTGGCTGAGTGAAGGCTGAGATATACCAGCTGCTGATGCTATAACTGTTTGAAATGATCCGATGCCAATATTTGCAATGTTGTCCGGACGATGTTTAACAACTGATGGAATGGAATGTGATCTCCGGTTGGAGGGCTCGATGTCGTCTCTGATCTGGTTCAGTAATTGAAGTATTGCGTGGCTGGTTAACCTGTAGCGTCTAATGATTTGTGGATCGCTTAACTGAAAAAGTGTTATACGAGTTGAAAAAAATGTTTCTGTGCGCTGTCTCTGTCTATATCTTCGCCTTGCTCTTATAACTGCTGCCATATCAACGTTTTCAGACTCAATGGAAATGCGCTTCCTGGTTAAGACGTGCTTTTATGAGGCGGAGAATTATCCCGCAAATTACAGACGCAGTTTTAGTAAATACCACGCAATACATCATGAGGCGCACTTATCTTCTCTCCTCCCATATATATTTGCGCTAGACGCCCATGTTTCCACCCACATTTCCGTCCCCTCCCCGTCCACACCCACAAAGCGTTAATATGCGCTGCGCCCCCTTAGTAAATACCGTTTTATGTTTACGACCGCTATTTTACGCCTGAAATGGGCGCAATCCTGTTAGTAAATCAGGCCCTCAGTATCAGTTTACTTCAATTGCTGAGACACACCTCTCCTGGAAGAAAACTAACCCTTTTATATTACTTTCATTTTCATCATAAAACACTTCAGTAACCAGCATGGGAACTACAAGCTAAAATATCCTGTTCCACACCATGCTATCGAAGCTGAGTAAACTGCATTCAGCTGTGCAATCTGCAACTGATAGACATGTGCAACATTATTTGACATGTTACTATAAATGCTAGAGATAACCATTTCTATTTCCTGTTCCTTTCCTGAAACACTCAGGGGAAGCCCCTGTCTTTGGTGGGGTGGTGGGATGGTGGGATGGTATGCTCCATTCAAATAATATGATTAATATGACTCTTGTCGGTTGTGCACTTTCTTTTTATGTATCTTTAAAAAAGTGAATACTATCTTTGTTGATTATTGAGAGGCTTTCAAATCCAAAATCCAAGACAGAGTGTCACAGTGAAACTCACTGTAGTAAAGATCTGTTTACTGGGAATATTTCAGGTATGGAGGACAACATACAGCACAATGTCACAGGACACAAACAGCTGTTGCAAACCAACAACAGCATCCTTGAGAAAGAGAAAGAACTGCTGAAGGCCAGCAACAACAACCTCACCAAAGAAAGAGACCAGTTACTCAGAGAAAAAGGTAAGATCGCGAAAGCATTAATATTAGACTTAGTATTGAATCGTCAACTTTAGCAAATGGATTGCTAGCCAGTGACGTGTGACGTTTATTGTTATTGCCATTCAGTCGAAACTGCCATCAGGCTATCTTTAGCAAAACATAGCGCCCCCCTAATTTAACGGTAGGGGAAACACTGCCTTAGGAAAAAACAGGAGGTCAAATGGGCACTTAAATTCAGAAGAAGTCCAAACTGTTGAAACTAATGTTATTGATGAGCAGTCACACACAAAATGCATTGTCTCAGGATGATGAATTCCACTGAAATGCAAGGAAATTACAGGACCATACTTGTTTCACAGTAGAATGTCATGAAGCATGAAACATGCCCTGGGTCAGCGTCATCTGTCGCCTGAAGCGCCTCTGACGAGAGGATAAAAGGAAGGATAAAAAATACATGTCAAGAAACATTTCCGTACCCAATATCACAAGCGTTAATATTACTAATGTCTTGACTAATGGACAACTAAGGCTGCAATAAAATCATTCCTAGCTGACTTGAAGGTGATGTCAGTCTAGACTCTCCAGCATAGAGAAACTCCTACTTGACTCACTTCCAAACCCCAGCCTTTAAAAGGACGCTTCTGTCAGCTCAGAGCCACATTCAAAGCTCAAGGTAACAGAGGAGGAAGAAGAAGAAGTGCTGCTCGCCTCTACTTGCATAAAAGATTACAACTGCAACAACTGCAACTGTTAAACCTTGACAGTGTTTTTTAGCCTTAGAAAAAGCCTCTTAAAACCCTTTGAAAGATGTTCTCAAATCTCAGTGGTGGTTTTTGTGGTCTTCCTTGCCATCATCACCATGTCAGAGGGTGAGTTAATAATTAACTTGGATAACATATTTCACAGCTATCTTCTCACCTGGTAGCTCAGTCTGTTTGCCTTTGTGTTTTTGTGACTTTGACCTGTTCTTTCTCTGCAGGCATGAGAGGCCGCTGCCGCTGCGCCTCGCTGTCGCACCTACGGATCGTAAGACTGATTGAGAGAATGGAGATCTTTCCTCCCGACCCTTACTGTGAGGTCACAGAGATCATGTGAGTTACAGCTTTATGACATCCAGTGCCTTAGCCCAAGTTCACTCTTTTGACCTCTCATGCAAATAGCTCAGAGCAGCTTGAAGGTAACAGAACCAGAGTAATGGAGGCATATCCCAGTCCAGAAGAGCTACAATGTTTTTGTCTCAGATTGGTTTGTGTCATCTCTGACTGTCTCACCTGTCTTCTAACACCTGCAGTGCAACCCTTAAACGCACCGGTAAGCAGATCTGTCTGGACCCCACCGTCCCTTGGGTTAAGAAGGTCATTGAAAAGATAATTTCCAAGTAAGTCAAAAGCTGGATGTTGGACGTTTGATAGCAGATTGTATTGAAGATTACTTTGTATTTACTTGACTGATACAGTTGCTTGTTTGAATTGTAGTATTTCAGTCAGACTGTATTTAAACATGTACTTACCTACAGAAATATGACAGAACATTTTTGATGTTACACGTCTGGCTGATAAGGCATTGCTTTGAATAGTTTGCATTATTTATGTAATGAATCAACTACACACATGCAAACCAAAATCTACTTACCTTTACAGCAGAAAACAATATTTTGCTGAAGAAGACTTTTCCAGTACTGGGCAGCCTACTGAATCATTTTTCACCACAAGTGGAGTCAGCATCCAGCTGTAGCTCTGTGCTATATTTCTTCTTTATTTTTCACCATACATTTTTTTTTCCAAACATCTTAACATTTTTTTAAATCTATTATGCTAAAATGTATTTTATTTTTCAATGGTCTGTTTGTTGTTGACTGTGATATACATGTTTGGAAGATGCTCCAGTAAAAGTTAGAGCAAAACCCAAACTGACCGTGTGAGTGTATTATTTGAAAATGCACTACACGGCATAACATGGTGTCAGAAGTCGAAATTCTGTGAAGCGACGGGGAGAACAGCTCACTGACGAAGGATTTAAGCAAGTTGGAGCTGTAAAGAAACAGTAGGAGTTAAATCTTTACACAGAAACTGGACTGCCAGCAAGCAGGACTTCCACCAAAGGGAGGCAGAACTGATTGTTATAAACAGCAAAGAGGAGCAGGTGGCCGGCATCATACAATAAACTCTTGTCATTCAAAATTTGATTTTTAATTGGATTTCGACTCATATCATTATCTTCTTTTGAAGGAATTTGTGAAAGCACTGGACATACGTCTACAATCAGACGATTTTTTTGTTTGTCTTTTCTTCAAACCAAGCGGTTTGGATCGTGACCAAATAATTCTATCTTGGACTGTCCAGAGAATTGACTTCCAGAAGGCCTCTGGTTTGTCCAAGTGCTCTCTGGCAAAGTTGAAACGGGCAGCTTTGTTCTTTCATGAGAGCAGAGGCTTCCTTCTAACAACCCGACCATGAATGTCATGTCTATTACATTTTTGTCTGATTGTAGACACATATACATTTACCCCAGATGATGCCAGAGAGGTCCGAAACTCTTTAGAGGTGATGTTTGGGTTGGCTTTTACCTGATTTATCATTCTTCTGGTACTTTTTGGTGATGGTCTTGATGGGCGTCCACTTCTCGGCAGAGTCGCGGTCATATTGAATGCCCTCCATTTGACGATGTAATGTTTCAAATGTGTCTGATGTTGCTTGTCCTTTCATTTCCATACATCTGCCCCAGACAACTACTCTTTTGTAAAATGGTGATGTGCTGACCTGGTGCAGAAGAGAGGAATCCATGAAGGAAAAGATTTAACTTCATAAGTAAAACGTCATTACAGTTTATTAGCATTCAACATGTAGATTAGTTTAAGTAAGGCTAAGGGATGGAGATCCTAATGGATGTGATAACTTACATCAATTTGGTTTTAAGCTTTGCTGATATTTTTCAAGGATGTAGATTAACCAGATAACCAGGTTTTGCTCACTGAGGTTTCTTAACGTAACAGAAGTATTTTTGTCATTAGTTATACATCCAATATTTAGTGGAGGTTGACACTTATGCCGTTAAGTATGTTAACTGGTAATGCAGTTAGAGGCTATAACCAATCACATCTAAATGTTCTTTCTGAGAAACATAAGCCACGTCCTGCTCCACCCACCATCGCTACTGCAAAGAACAGAAGGGGCTGTAGAGTTATTTAGGGAAGTCGTCACACTGCAGCAGGGCCCACTTCCATTCAAGACGGGGCAGGATATTATGGAGATGGCCATGGAACTGGACCGCACTGGAGTGACCACTCATGTTTTTGACTCAGATGTAGAGGACCAGAGCAGAGGAAGAGGACAACTTGGGCTCTCTAAGAAAGGTCAGCAGTGTCACCTGCAGAGTCTGACTGCCATGCATGGACATTAATAGTCGTACAATTAGGATGTGCTAATTCAAATAATTATTAAGGTATCAAATTAGTCTCACATTGGCCGCAACTATAAAACCTTATATAGTAATTTTTTGGAGCATTTGTCAGAAAATATTCAGAAAATGCAATAACTTGGAGAATCATTGAGAAGGCAGATAGTGAGAATTAAATTGAGATTAGGATTAATTCTATCATGAAATTTACTACAGAGGATCTTAATGCTTTTCTTAATGTGTCAGCCATTCGAAAAGTATGCAAGTCATGCCAAACAAATTGCTACTAATGCTGCCAACTCTTTTATGATTTTTGTTCTGAAGTATCCAGTATCGTGTTAATTTAGATAGAAAGATTAATACTGATAGTTTGCATTCTTAAACAGTTCCTGTTTCTGAATGACAAACCGGAAACTCAGTCAAAGGAGAAAAAACTAAAATACATTTCTTTGTCACATTCTCTTCCCTTTTTCCTAATTCAAATCACTTTCAAAACACAACTGTTATTCAATTCCATTTTAACCATTCATCTAATCTGGACTTTGAATTTAATTCCCAGAGTTCCGAGCCTACAGGCTGATTGCCATGGCCTTTGGTCTACTATGTGTCCTGCAAGTGGCTCTCAATGTGTATCTACGGATTAAATGTGAGTTGAAGTTTTTTCATGACAAAACAGACAAGAAAGACTATCAATCATCTCGTAGAATAGAATGGTATATCTATGCACCATTCAATACCATTTGAGACTTCATTTATCATATGATAAATGGCTATGAAGAGCATTTTGGAGGAATGAGTTCTGAATATGATTCTTGTTTCATACTTTCATACTATGTATCTTTAAAAGTGAATTATATGTTTGTTGATTATGGAGAAAATTTCAAATCCAAAATCCAAGACAGAGTGTCATAGTGAAACTCACTGTAGTAAAGATCTGTTTACTGGGAATATTTCAGGTATGGAGGACAACATACAGCACAATGTCACAGGACACAAACAGCTGTTGCAAACCAACGACAGCATCCTTGAGAAAGAGATAGAACTGCTTAAGGCCAGCATCAACAACCTCACTCAAGAAAGAGACCAGTTACTCAGAGCAAAAGGTGAGAGATCTTGAAAGCATTAATAATAGACTGCCCTGGTGTTGGTTTCCCAAATTGCTATACCAAGGAGGCTATGGGGGTACTTAACGCACACAGACACACACACACACACACACACACACACACACACACACACACACACACACACACACACACACACACACACACACAGACACACAGACACACAGACACACAGACACACACACACACACAGACGGGTTACTCCTCCAGGCTCCTCATTTGGCCTATGTAAAGTTAATTTATATTTGCAACTGAAGCCACCACTGGTACTATCACCTCTACGCCCATGTCTGCATGGTGGGTTGATTGGGATGCTCACTGCTGGGACACACTGCGAATATGGAAGACAATTCAGAACACGATGTGAGAGGAAATGAACAGCGGTGTCAAGCCAACAACAGCATCCTTATCATGCAAATCATCTCTTTAGAGTCTCATCTCTTATAAAGTGCACCAAACTCTATCTGTCTGAAGTGCAGTTTCAGAAGGGTGGCCTATCTTTCACATTTGGAATTTCATACTTAATTAAGCTGCCAAAGGTAGTCAGTCAGTGAGGTCAGTATTTTTTTCAGTACCATCAAATTAACCGACCAAACTAATGTGTCCGCAGGAAATAACTGCCCAAAGGGATGGAGGTCCTTTGGTTGTAGCTGCTACTACATATCCTCAATTAAGGGAACCTGGAGCGACTCTCGACAGGACTGTAGAGAAAGAGGAGCTGACCTGATAATTATAAACACAGAAGAGGAACAAGTGAGTGCTTTTTGTTTTTCCATTACAGTAACTTCCTCCTCCTTTCAGCTGCACTGATGATCAGTATTAGTGCATTACATTCTGACTCTATTGTTTTATTGAATATACTGTATTCAAAATCTGGTATAACGCCTGTGGTAAAGACAATTGTATAAACCATGTTAAATATGCATGGGCTACGCTATAGCTGGCTATGATGAAAGCTCTTTCTGTCATATTAGTTGGCTAACTAAGGTTTTACATAACTCCACTGATAAAAGAACAGCTTAGGTACGTATGTGATCAATAAAAGTTTTTTCAATTTTACTTATATGCATTGCCAATGAATATTAGGTTAGAAGATACATTTGACTGCTTTAACCCAACTTCCTGTGTAAACTATGACCACTTCCAGTCTGCTGTCCGAAAACAGATACAAAAAACAGAACAGGCCGAACAGATATAGATACAGATAATGACGACGCTTTGCACCTCTTAGACTTACTGGCCAATAATATTTACCTTATTTATGTTGGCTATTTTAACAGGACTTTGTAAGAAAACTTCACACCAGAGCTTGGATTGGCTTGACTAGAGCTCGGATTGGCTCGGATTTGAAATGGGTGGACGGCACCCCACTGATCAATGGGTAAGAGATGTCTGAAGTGGGCCTGATAAGGCTTTTTTGTGCTCCAGAGACAGAACCACACTCAAACACTTCTCTTCCAATAGGTTTTGGAAGTATGGTGAACCGAATAACGACAATTATGCAGAAAACTGTGTTGAAGTGGATGGCCATGCATCAAATTCAGAGTGGAATGATATTCCATGTGATTTCCGGTGGTATTGGATCTGTGAGATGCCTATTAACCCTGAACACTTAAAACATTAAGCTCGAATTTGTACATTTGTTAGACCAATGTAATGATGCATGCAACATATACACATACACATGCACACACACACACACATGCATGAACACACACACACACATGCATGAGCACACACACCAGGCATGAAAACGGGTAAGGGGTGAAAAAGGTGAGGAGGATATTACCCCTCTAGGCGGGTCCGGGGGCATGCTCCCCCGTAAGCAAAATTTAAATATTCCATATTTTAAAGCATCAATCGGATGCATTTTGAGATGCTGTTTTTCCAACCTGGGGAGAGCTGGAGAAACTTAACTTCAGCCTTGAGTCAAAAATGATTATGGCCTCCTTACTAAGTATTATGCAGGCCATTTCATGCCAGCCTGTCACTGGGTCTAACATTTACATTATATGAGGCACAATGTGGTATAAGCACCACAAATGGCTTAATGCATAACCCCCACAAGCGATGTTGGACATGCTGTAACTTAACTGGTCTACTCTTTCATCATGATTGACAGCCAATACAATGTTATGATTTCAATACATTTTTTTGGCAAGGCCCTTTGCGTTCTGTTTGGCAGGTGCTTTGCACGTGGTCAATTCCCCACTCACAGCCATATCATCCAGTTATTCAACAAAATAAATCAGCAGCGAAGAAAACAATACAATCATATTTTCTTGACAAGAATTCCATAAATGAAAAGAGATCTTTACATTTGGCATCATTAAGCACTTCTCAAGAATATATACAGTGTACAGTACCAGTCAAAAGTTTTGACACACCTTTAATTATTTTGAGAAATGTTGTCTTTACTTTTATTATTTTCTACATTGTTGATTAATACTGAATACATTTAAACTACGAAAGAACACATATAGAATGATGCACTAAACAAAAAAAGTGTTATCTACCCTGTAGAAAATAATAAAAGTAAAGAAAAAACTTAAAAATAAGAAGTTGTGTCCAAACTTTTGACTGGTACTGTATATGTAATATATACATATATATAGGCCTATATATATTGAGCAGAGCACCACTGAAGCATTCCATGTGACTTTGCAGCCATGCTCACCTTTCTTGTCACCAAAGTGCTTATAATGTCAGTGCTCAGGGTTGCTCTGTACTGAAAATCGTCATTTGACGTCATGATTTGTTTTATACCTGCAAGGCTTGTAGGTTGACTGGCTGCAATAGTAGGAATTAGTTGCTACGTTAGCAAAGACTATTGCAATGGTCACTTTGCCCCAACAGAGCGATTCAAAGTTAGAACAGGGAGTCTCCGTGGCGTTTGAGTTAACGTTTCTGCAGCTAAATTAGCCTACTCCATCAGTTATTCACGCCGTAGCCGTCTCGTAACCAGGCTAATCACATCATATGCTTGCTACTACGGCTAACTTTTTAATACAAATGTATCTGAAGGTTATACCCCTTGAAATGAATCATCTCGTTAAGTTACCGAACACATGTTTTAACGTTTTATATGCTAACATTACGGTAACATTACGGTTTCACAAATTAGTTATTACGTCTATACACGTTTTGGAAAGGATATCTTTCTTTCCTTCTTGCGCGAGCTCTGACTGTAGACAGACAGTCATTGATCAACTGCTTTCCCAGTGTTGCCAGATATAATTAATTATCTTTACCACCACTAGGTGCATGCCTGCAATAGTACATGTCATCTGAATATGAAAAAGATGTCCAAAAACTCCGTCGCGGGGGAGGGGGCGGGTACACAAAATACGTGCAGGTTGACTGGTCTGCGTGTTCGCAGTTCACTGAATATGTGCCCCCCCCCCCCCCCCACAAAAATAAAAACTCATCGAATCTACACGATTCACGTAGGTCACCTATTTTGATTTCAAAACGGCGAATTTCGCTGAAAGGTGAGTGATTCTCATGCCTGCACACACACACACACACACACACACACACACACACACACACACACACACACACACACAATACATTTGGGAAAAAAACGCTGAAACTTCCGAGTTATTCCTTAACCACATCAGTTTCATGCCTCTAATTTCTATTAAAAAATAACTGTAAAGGAGCACTGTTTTCCATCATTGTTGGAAGTTTATTTCAATCTTTTAACCATTTAACAAAGCATTAATAATCCATTATGACCAAATATTCTTAATACATTAAATTTGCAATAAAATACAAAAGTGCAAAGCCTGCTAGAACACAGGACAACTTGGTTTTGACCCATACAGACACAATAAAAGTGACATAAGTCCATAGGAACATAAATACTTAAATATAAATAGCAATTAACCTTCATAAATACATTTAAATATTAAGATTTAAAAATCTGGTTTCTTGTTGTGGTCTGCATCCAAACACTTGTAATAGCTGAATGCTGACTCTACTTGTGGTGCTCCAGTTGTGGTTTTGGTTGCTGGACGTGGAAATGCAACATGACTCAGGACCCGTGACTAGAAAAGTCTTCTTCAGCAAAATACTGTTCTTTGTTTTATGGTTTTCTGCTGTAAAGGTTAAAAGATTTTGATTTGCATGTGTGTAGTTGATTCATTACATAATTAATACAGACTATTTAAAGCAATGCCTTATCAGCCAGACGTGAAACATCAAAAATGTTCAGTCATATTTCTGTAGGTAAGTACATGTTTTAGTACAGTCTAACTGAGATACTACAATTCAAACAAGCAACTGTATCAGGCAAGTAAAAACAAAGTAATCCTCAATACAATCTGCTATCAAACGTCCAACATCCAGCTTTTGACTTACTTGGAAAGGATCTTTTCAATGACCTTCTTAACCCAAGGGGCGGTGGTGTCCAGACAGATCTCCTGACCGGTGCGTTTAAGGGTTGCACTGCAGGTGAAAGAAGACAGGTGAGACAGTCAGAGATGACACCAACCAATCTGAGACAAAAACATTGTAGCTCTTCTCTACAGGACCTACAGCCTCCATTACTCTGGTTCTGTTACCTTCAAGCTGCTCTGAGCTATTTGCATGAGAGGTCAAAAGAGTGAATATGGACTAAGGCACTGGATGCCATAAAGCTGTAACTCACATGATCTCTGTGTCCTCACAGTGAGGAGAGGGAGGAAAGAGCTCCACACTCTCAATCAGTTTTCCGATCCGTCGGTGCTCCGTCTCGATGCAGCGACAGCGAGGCTCCACTCCAAGGCCTCTTAAACTCATGCCTGCAGAGAAAGAACAGGTCAAAGTCACAAAAACACAAAGGCATACAGACTGAGCTACCAGGTGAGATGATAGCTGTGAAGTATGTTATCCAAGTTAATTATTAACTCACCCTCTGACATGGTGATGATGGCAAGGAAGACCACAAAAACCACCACTGAGATTTGAGACATTTTTTTCAAAGGCTTTTAGGAGGCTTTTTCTACGGCTAAAAAACACTGTCAAGGTTTAACAGTTGCAGTTGTTGCAGTTGTAATCTTTTATGCTAGTAGAGGCGAGCAGCACTTCTTCTTCTTCCTCCTCTGTTGCCTTGAGCTTTGAATGTGGCTCTGAGCTGACAGAAGCGTCCTTTTAAAGGCTGGGGTTTGGAAGTGAGTCAAGAAGGAGTTTCTCAATTGTGAAATGGGGGAAAGTACTACAGTAAGTATGTAAGTATTCAACCTCCTGTAATTTTGAGTCCAGATAAAGGCAAACAACAAATTATTCGCAAATTACAGGGGTTGAAGTAATTTCATAAACCAATCATAGTTAGGTTCTAGTTATCAGTGTCTACAGTGGTCAAATAATTGTGGCACACCTGTTTTGGTATTTAATGTCAAAATTTTTTTTCTTCTTTCAATAATGTTACTTCAATGAAAAGGTAAGATTTGTGTGAATATTTTGAGGGAAAAAACATTTTTTTTTCTTCTTTCAATCATTTTACTTCAATGAAGAGGTCAGATTTGTGTGAATATTTTGAGGGAAAGACCAAGAAGCTAAACAGCAAAGACACATTTTTTCATAGCCTATTTTGGTCACATTCAGTCAGGGTGCCAATAATTGTGGAGGGAACTGTATATATAGGATTCACTTCAAAAATCAGGTTATCAAAGCAGTTGTTAATAGCTCAAGTGTTATCCAGACATTACTGTATAATTCTTTCCTGGAGGTCTGTAGTCTATAATGGTATTGATGTTTCAATATTTTTCTGTTTTGGGTGTGATTTAGTTGGCTGGTGATCTGGATGGTTTTGAACTGTCGAGATAAGGAAGACGCGCTTGTTTTCCGTTGCTGGTGTTTTTTTCATTCCTCACATTCAGCACTTCGTCACGCTGCCCTCCCCTCAATGCGTCTTGAGGTCAATGACACCTGTTCTTCATGTGGTCAAACACTTTCCGATTGCAATCTGATCAAAATTGTTGTATCTTTTGTAAACCCAAAAATAGAGATGCCTTTTAGGGGGGTTGAATACTTTTGTAAGCCACTGTATCTTCCTCTTTTTTTGAGACATTGTAATGTTTCAAATGTGTTTGATGTTGCTTGTCCTTTAATTTCCATTCATCTGCAATAACTCTTGACTGTACACCTGATATAAGCCACAAGGAACAAATGTCCCAAAGCCAAATTGCAAGGAGTATTTCCTTGGGTATATGGAGGTGGTTGAAACAACTGGCCTGAACCTGTCTACTGTCATTTACATTTAGCAGATGCTTTTATCCAAAGCGACTTACAATGATGTATACACATTTTACATCTACACTGATGGCACGCTGCACATCAGGAGCAATTAGGGGTTCAGTGTCTTGCTCAAGGACGCTTCGACAGGGAATCAAACTAGCAACCTTTTGATTACTAAACGACTTCTCTACCTCCTGTACCACTGTCCTTCTAGGGAAGTTAAAGGAACTCAACGTTCCGTTTGATAATTGCCGCGGACAGGCCTATGACAATGGAGCAAACATGAAGGGGAAGAAGCAAGGAGTTCAGGCCCGACTGCTACAATGTAATTCGAGGGCGTTGATTGTGCCTTGCGCAGCTCATTCGATGAATCTTGTCATAGCTGATGCTGCCAAGTCGTCCAGGGATGCCACTGGCTTTTTTGGATATTTGCAGAAGCTATTTTGTTTCTTCTAAGGAGCTACACAGCGATGGAGCATCTTGACAAAACACGTCAACCGGACTGTGAAATCATGGAGTGATGTGAGGTGGGAGAGCAGGCTTAAGATTGTCACAGCTGCTAAGGACCTTTGCGAGGTCATGAACATAGAGCCAGAGCTCAAGGAGAAAAGGCTCAGGAACACTAAAAGGCAGTTTGCATATGAGGCTGCTGACGAGCCCTTCAGTGATGCCCTCAAAAGGCTTGAGGTAACATTTTTCAATAGTGTTGTGGACTCAGCTTTGATGTCACTGCAAGAGCATTTTGAGACCATGACCCAGGTCAGAGACAAATTTGAATTCTGCTTGATTTCAGCAGAGTGGACGGAATGTCAAAGGCGGACTTACAAAAAAACTGCATCGAAGTGCAGAAGACACTGACTGAGAAAGGAAGTTCTGATATTGATGGTCTTGAGATGGTTCAGGAAATCATCAACCTTCCACAACTGCCACCACAGACAACTGCCTTGGAGTTGCTCACATTTCTCCATGAGAAATGCCTTCAAGAGGTGTACCCAAATCTCTGGGTTGCTCTTGGAATTGCATTAACTCTCTCTGTTACAGTTGCGTCTGCTGAGCGAAGTTTTTCAAAACTAAAGCTCATTAAAACATACTTACGTTCAACAATGGGGCAGGAACGTCTAAGTGGTCTTGCTGTCATCAGCATCAATGGTCAAGTGGCTCAGAAGCTGTCATATGATGACCTAATTAGTGATTTTGCAGCGAAGAAATGCAGACGTGTGCCTCTATAGAGCAAAACTGGTGGAAATGTTTGATCCATACAGAATAGCATTATGGCTCTCTCAAAAATGATGTATTTGGTTTATTTTGATAACATTTGGTCAAAGAAGATTTTGCACTTTACTTGAATGTGTGTTTAAGCTGTTCTACATGGTCTACTGTGTTTACAAAGTAAGTAAAGTTGTGACTTTTTGTCCTCTAAATCTAAGTTTTATTTAAAAAGATTGACTATTCTTGTTTGTACTCATTGATGATTATTTAATGTAATTTATTCAAATAACATTGAATTTGGGAATAGCATGTTCTGTTCTTTTTTTTGATACGATTCTGTTTACTGAAGAAAAGTTTGCACTTTCAAATGTATAGTGTAATACAATATGTTTACAAAGTCAGCAAAGGGGTGAAGATTTTTTTCAATACTTGAATGTGTGTGTTTTAGCTGTTCTACATGTGTGTTTAGTGGTCATCATATAGGAGTTATGCTTAGGGCACCAACATGGCTAGCAGCGGCACTGAGCGCACCAAACTCTACCTGTCTGAGGTACAGTTTCAGATGTATGGGTAGCCTATCTTTCACATTTGGAATTTCATACTATATTTAGCTGCCAAAGGTATAGTCAGTCAGTGAGGTCAGTATTTATTTCAGATCAGTATTACTGCATTACATTCTGACAGTATTGCTGTATTACAATATGACTTGTTTAAGCCAAGAAGACTTACTAGGGATGCACCTGAGTAGGAATACATAATTCGGGAAAGTACAAATAATGCGTTATAGCTGGCTATGATGAAAGCTATATCTGTCATTCAGGGTTCAGTATTGCTGTATTATGTGTCAGGTGCCCGCGGAGCTCTGCTCCGGCCACGCCCCCTTCAACTCACTACCTGCACGTTCACCAGCTGCACTCCGGCAATCACACAAACACCTGTCGTACTCTCTAGCCTCACTCATCTGCACCGCGTTCATAGTCACGTTAGGATTAATCATTCACACCTGCATTCCTTAAGCACTTGCACCACGATCACAGTCACGTAAGGACTACTCATTCACACCGCCCTCTTCAATCACCTGCACCGTGCGTTTGCACTCACGTAATCACCCACACCCGTCACAGCCCTTTCATATACCCCACACTTCCTGCACTCGGTGTCGGGTATTGGTGTCACGCACTTTAACGGATACATCAAACCTGAGATTTCCCGTAGTCTGACTCACATTTGGATTACCGCCGTTTCCCGTTTCATTGATAGTTTTTCCTTGTTTGATCTTCGCCTTTGTTCCCGTTTTGTGTTCCCTCTCAGTTTCAGTTTAGTTAATCCCTTTTCCGAGTTTGACTCGCGTTTTGTTTGCCTTACGGTTTTTATAGTTTATTGTTTGATTTCATTCAGAGGTTGCCTCTTTGTTTTAGTTTACGTGTTCTTGTGAACTCGCACTTCAGTTAAGGCAGCGCCTTGAGCCTGCGCCCCTCCTGGGCTGAACTGTCCACAATTGTATAAACCATCCTAAATATGCATGGGTTGCGCTATAGGCTAGGTGCACGAAATACTCAGTGTGGGCTGTTTGTTTCCTGTTTAGCCAGGTGTATCTGAACCTGCCGCTATTCTGAATGTAATTACTGTCTGCACGTCCTTCTTTATCGTAACGCTGATTCACTAGGTGCAACACCGAACCAGGTCCGTGTAGACGCTAATTACATTCAGAATAGCGGCAGGTTCAGATACACCTGGCTAAACAGGAAAGAAACAGCCCACACTGAGTATTTCGTGCACCTAGCCTATAGCTGGCTATGATGAAAGCTATTTCTGTCATAGGCTAACTAAGGTTTTACATAACTCCACTGATAAAAGAACAGCTTAGGAATGTGATCAATATATATATTTTTTTAACCTATATGCATTGCCAATGAATATTAGGTTAGAAGATACAGTGCCAATGAATATTAGGTTAGAAGATACAGTGCCGCTGCTAGGCATTTTGGTGCCCTAAGCAAAACACATTTATGATGCCCCCCCCCCCCCCCCCCCCCAAAAAAAAGAAATTCTCGTCTTAGACCCGTGCTTCTCCTTGTACATATCTCAGAATAGATACGACGAAAAGGGATCAGTATAGAAAGAGACAAAATATTCAAACAAAGAAAAAATTATAAACATATTTTAAAACTGAAAGCATGCAGCCAAGGTGCTCTCCCCCTTTATTGATCAACTAGGCTATTTGATAAATCTAATCTAAAATAAAATAATAGAATGTAAAGTAAAGTAACATCTTGCTGGCGTCAGTTAGGTCTACTTGTAAAATGCATAATGTTTAACAGGAAAATCTCAATTTGCCAACTTCCTCAACCCAAAATGATTGACACTTTCTTCCAGGTGCGCGTGCGTGCCAAGCCAACAGCTGACCAACAATAATGGAAATCAAGGTCTTATTAGCCATACCATAAGCCTATTAATTTCAGTGTAATTTTGGCAAACCACTACTGTACTTGCTTGGATGTATTGTTCATAGTAATAATCAAGACAATTATTACAATTTTCTCTCAAATTTCATGTTGTTTTCTTGAAAAAGCATTAGACTCATAGACATGTATATGATTAGACTGCCCAATTTGGGTTCGCGGACCACTGACTAGTTGCAGTTCACTGCCTGGCCACAGTTTTAACATTGTTTTAGATTGGTGAAGGGGGGGCGCTATTTACCTCAGATTTACCTAAGGAAATGAAATGATAGCTAGTTAAAGTCTCCCCGATTTAACTTTATAATGGGTGCCTGTGAAACTTCGTATGAACGAGTTCATGTTCATGAGTTCATATTCACACATATTAACACCAGTTCTTCATGGGTAAAGAATGCGAATATGAAATACCCAACCCTTCTTGCAAGTTATAACATATTTGAGTGTACTTACATTAGCAATAACGTCAGCTAGTTCGAGGTAGGCTTACCATTAAATTAGCAGCACATTTTCCGTATTTAACAATGATTAAACATGGACTTATCTGAAAGTGATGAACGGGCATCATCTCGCAGTTTCTTTCTCTTTCTTTTTTCTGCCCCTGACTCCTGTTGTCATTTTGAGGCCATTTTCGAAAAGTTGACCTAGCCTCCTGTCAAAATCAGGCCACTGAGATAGGAAAGTGCACCCACTGCGAGCTCGGGAATTGAATGTGTGTGGGGGGCACCATCGTAACTTTTTTTAAGCAATTACCGGTAAATATATCTCTTGTTCTGCCTGTTTTGTGTATGCCTAAAAGGTGCCTAATATTTCAATACTGAAATAATATCGGCATTATAATTATTTTAATTAAGACGATTTTTCAGTTGCCTATTTCTGGTGCCCCCTCTTCAGGACTTGGTGCCCTACGCACCGCGCGTATAGTGCACGTTATGGAAGCGGTGGCACTGAGAAGATACATTTGCCTGGTTTAACCCAACTTCTTGTGTAAACTACGACCGATACAAAGACAGAACAGGCTGAATAGATACAGACATGGATAATGATGTTGCTTTGCACCTTTAAGACTTACTGGCCACTAGTATTTCCCTTAGTTGTTTTGGACAATTTAACAGGACTTTGTAAGATATCTTGAAACTAGAGCTTGGATTGGAAATGGGTGGATAGCACCACACTGATCAATGGGTAAGAGATGTCTAAAATGGGTTTGATAACCATACTCACACACTTCTCTACCAATAGGTTTTGGAAGTACAGTGAACCAAATAACAACAATGATGCAGAAAACTGTGTTGAAGTTGATAGCCATGCATCAAATTTAGAGTGGAATGATATTCCATTTGATTCCCTGTGGTATTGGGATCTGTGAGAAGCCTATTAACCCTGAACTCTTAAAACATTAAGCTTGAATTTGTACTTGTCCTTGAATTTGTTAACTACATTTGTTAGATCAATGTAATGAGGCAGGCAACATATACACATAGCTACACATGCACACACACATGCATGACCACACACACACACATACACACACACACACACAAACACACACACACACACACACACACACACACACACACACACACACACACACACACACACACACACACACACACACACACACACACACACACACACACACACACACACAACACACACGTACACAATAGATTGAAATAAACGGCTGAAACTTCAGAGTGATTCCTTAACCACCTCAGTTTCATGCCTCTAATTTCTATTTAAAAATAACTGTAAAGGAGCACTGTTTTCCACTATTGTTGGGAATTTTATTTAAATATTTCAACCCTTTAACATAACATTAATAATCAATATTTCCACTATGACCAAATATTCTTAATACATTTCATTTGTAATAAATTGCAGAAGTGCAAAGCCTGCTAGAACACAGGAAAACTTGGTTTTGACACATACAGACAATAAAAGTGACAATAAAAGTGCATAGGAACATAAATACTTAAAAATAAATAGCAATTAACTTTCATAAAAACATTTAAATATTAAGATTTAAAAATCTGGTTTCTTGTTGTGGTCTGCATCCAAACACTTGTAATAGCTGAATGCTGACTCCACGTGATGTGCTCTAGTGGTTTTGGTTGCTGGATGTGGAAATGCAACATGATTCAGGTCTTCTTCAGCAAAATACTGTTCATTGTTTCATTTTTTTCTGCTGTAAAGGTTAAAAGATTTTGGTTTGCATGTGTGTAGTTGATTCATTACATAATTAATACAGACTATTCAAAGCAATGCCTTATCAGCCAGACGTGTAAAGTCAAAAATGTTTAGTCATATTTCAGGAGGTGAGTACATAATTTAGTCTGACCGAACAAACAAGCAATTGCATCAGTCAAGTAAATACAAAGTAATCCTCAATACAATCTGCTATCAAACACCCAACATCCAGCTTTTGACTTACTTGGAAAGGATCTTTTCAATGACCTTCTTAACCCAAGGGGCGGTGGTGTCCAGACAGATCTCCTGACCGGTGCGTTTAAGGGTTGCACTGCAGGTGGTAGAAGACAGGTGAGACAGTCAGAGATGACACCAACCAATCTGAGACAAAAACATTGTAGCTCTTCTCTACAGGACCTACAGCCTCCATTACTCTGGTTCTGTTACCTTCAAGCTGCTCTGAGCTATTTGCATGAGAGGTCAAAAGAGTGAATATGGGCTAAGGCACTGGATGCCATAAAGCTGTTACTCACATGATCTCTGTGTCCTCACAGTGAGGAGAGGGAGGAAAGAGCTCCACACTCTCAATCAGTTTTCCGATCCGTCGGTGCTCCGTCTCGATGCAGCGACAGCGAGGCTCCACTCCAAGGCCTCTTAAACTCATGCCTGCAGAGAAAGAACAGGTCAAAGTCACAAAAACACAAAGGCAAACCGACTAAGCTACCAGGTGAGATGATAGCTGTGAAATATGGTATCCAAGTTAATTATTAACTCACCCTCTGACATGGTGATGATGGCAAGGAAGACCACAAAAACCACCACTGAGATTTGAGACATTTTTTCAAAGGCTTTTAGGAGGCTTTTTCTACGGCTAAAAAACACTGTCAAGGTTTAACAGTTGCAGTTGTTGCGGTTGTAATCTTTTATGCAAGTAGAGGCGAGCAGCACTCCTTCTTCTTCCCCCTCTGTTGCCTTGAGCTTTGAATATGGCTCTGAGCTGACAGAAGCGTCCTTTTAAAGGCTGGGGTTTGGAAGTGAGTCAAGTAGGAGTTTCTCAATCGTGAATTCCAGGGAAAGTCTAGACTGACATCACCTACAAATCATCTAAGAATCATTATATTGCAGGCTTAGTTGTCCTTTACTCATGACATTAGTATTATTTACGCTTGAGATCAGGCACGTGCACAGACATTTTGGGGAGTAGGTGCTCAAACAAAAAAAAGGGCACCCATCGAAAATTATTTATGGAATTAAAAATGATAATAATAAATAAATAAAAAACACAGTAGGATATTTTCAACTATATATATATTTTTGTTAACACACTAACTCAAATTAATTTCTGAACATAGTCATACACTATCTCTGTTCTTCCTCATCTGTGATGGCTCCTCTGAACCAGGTAGGGTTACTGATGCCCTCATTTTACTGGTTGATGGCCTGATCCAAGATAAAAGAGAGCTGCTACCCTGAGCTGCTTGCTGCAGTTCCCTGAACTTCTGATTTTCTCTTTTCTTGGCATTATGCTGCAAATTTTGTAAATTAGATAAATCAATGTTGTGCATAATAGTCAAGAGTGACTTACATGATCTCTGTAAAGCTGACAACACAGTACACACATTTGTTTTTGTTTACTGTTTTCTGACTGAGTTTAAGCATAAGTAGCATTACACTAATAATATACCACAATATACCTCATTAGACTGTCATGTAGCTCAACTTAAGACTTACCTTTCATTTCAATAATTACGATTTTAAAATTAAACAAAACTAGTGAACTTGTCTAATTTGTAGAACAGTAAAACTGACCTTTAAATCCTATGCCTGCCTGTTTGCCTGCCTGCATGTCTGTCTGTCTGCCTGCCTGTATCTCTCTCCCCCTCTCTCTTCATTAAACATGACAAACGTCAGTAAACAGCTGGACAAGGCTTTGAAATCACGGATTTCGTGAGTTTTGTGTTCTTTATTTTTTAGGAAACGTCGGACCAGTTGTGACGTAATGTTTTCAGCAGCGCTAAAGTTGTGGTTAATTTATCACCAAACAACGTCGGGGTATTGCTCAAACACCGTATTTACCTGTTTGTCTCATGCTGCGTGTCAGGGAAGAAGTGGGCTGCTGCCGTTAGGGCAGGCGCTCAGCACTGCATGAGCATTAAGTGGAGGAGGAGGAGGGAGTGTACATGATCCTACCTGTCACTGGTCTAGGGACAGAGATGGGACTGTGATACTACCTGTCACTGGTCTGGGGACAGAGATCTGACTGTACATGATCCTACCTGTCACTGGTCTGGGGACAGAGATGGGACTGTGATACTACCTGTCACTGGTCTGGGGACAGAGATCTGACTGTACATGATCCTACCTGTCACTGGTCTGGGGACAGAGATGGGGCTGTACATGATCCTACCTGTCACTGGTCTAGGGACAGAGATGGGACTGTGATACTACCCGTCACTGGTCTGGGGACAGAGATGGGTCTGTACATGATTCTACCTGTCACTGGTCTGGGGACAGAGATGGGTCTGTACATGATCCTACCTGTCACTGGTCTGGGGACAGAGATGGGACTGTACATGATCCTACCTGTCACTGGTCTGGGGACAGAGATGGGACTGTACATGATCCCACTGGTCTGGGGACAGAGATGGGACTGTACATGATCCCACTGGTCTGGGGACAGAGATGGGACTGTACATGATCCTACCTGTCACTGGTCTGGGGACAGAGATGGGACTGTATATGATCCCACTGGTCTGGGGACAGAGATGGGACTGTACATGATCCTACCTGTCACTGGTCTGGGGACAGAGATGGGACTGTACATGATCCTACCTGTCACTGGTCTGGGAGCAGAGATGGGACTGTACATGATCCCACCTGTCACTGGTCTGGGGACAGAGATGGGACTGTACATGATCCCACCTGTCACTGGTCTGGGGACAGAGATGGGACTGTACATGATCCTACCTGTCACTGGTCTGGGGACAGAGATGGGCCTGTACATGATCCTACCTGTCACTGGTCTGGGGACAGAGATGGGACTGATCCTACCTGTCACTGGTCTGGGGACAGAGATGGGACTGTACATGATCCTACCTGTCACTGGTCTGGGGACAGAGATGGGACTGTACATGATCCCACTGGTCTGGGGACAGAGATGGGACTGTACATGATCCTACCTGTCACTGGTCTGGGGACAGAGATGGGACTGTACATGATCCTACCTGTCACTGGTCTAGGGCCAGAGATGGGACTGTACATGATCCCACTGGTCTGGGGACAGAGATGGGACTGTACATGATCCTACCTGTCACTGGTCTAGGGACAGAGATGGGACTGTACATGATCCCACTGGTCTGGGGACAGAGATGGGACTGTACATGATCCTACCTGTCACTGGTCTGGGGACAGAGATGGGACTGTACATGATCCTACCTGTCACTGGTCTGGGGACAGAGATGGGACTGTACATGATCCTACCTGTCACTGGTCTAGGGACAGAGATGGGACTGTACATGATCCTACCTGTCACTGGTCTGGGGACAGAGATGGGGCTGTACATGATCCTACCTGTCACTGGTCTGGGGACAGAGATGGGGCTGTACATGATCCTACCTGTCACTGGTCTGGGGACAGAGATGGAACATGATCCTACCTGTCACTGGTCTGGGGACAGAGATGGGACTGTACATGATCCTACCTGTCACTGGTCTGGGGACAGAGATGGGACTGTACATGATCCTACCTGTCACTGGTCTGGGGACAGAGATGGGACTGTACATGATCCTACCTGTCACTGGTCTGGGGACAGAGATGGGACATGATCCTACCTGTCACTGGTCTATAGCGTTGTCTGCCTCTGTTATGATACGTGTAAAGATTGTGCTTTTTCTTGATACAGAGCTCAGCATTGCAGTGAGAAAACATAATTCCCTAAGATTCGTTCTAGCGACAGATATCCTATCCAGGGGTTGTAATGTGATTATAATCACAACCACCTGTGATGTCTAAAGATGCAGGTTTGAGTTCAGTGCGTGATTGTGCATATCCATTTAAAATTGCAGAGGGACCAACACATTTATCTGATCTAATCTCATCTCTAGTTATGGACCTGAGCAAGACCACCAATATGTTGTTGATGAAATACACAGGTACTTTCGTCAGAGGCGCTTCACCTCGCTGACGATGACAAAGGACATGCTTAATACCATTCTAATGTAAATCATGTCTGATCCTGGGAATAATTTGGTTTTCATAACTGTCATAACATTCCATAACAGCTTGGGCTTCTTCAGAATTGAAGTGCCCACTTGACCTCATGGATTTCGCTAAAATATGCACTCTTTGGTCTATGGTCTACACACACTCTCTCACACACACACACACACACACACACACACACACTTGGAATATGGATGAAACTCTCTGAAGAGTTCTGAAAACTGCCATCATCCCACTTTCTTCATTGGCTTTCAAGACACAAGACAGTAGAAGACTGGCTAGTCATATGTGTATGAAGCGGATGCATGAGGTGGATGCATTCCAATATGACATGACAGTCAGCATTACTGTAAGAGGGTTACATTACCAGATGAGGACATTTCCATTTGTCACTTCCTCAGCACCCAGCACATTCCAATTGTAAAAACAAATTTAGAATGCCAATATCCTTTTGATTTGGAATACCAATGTAATAGTCACAGTTGTTTGACTGAAACTCATTATTTCATGATTAGCCTATGAGCCTATCAATAACATAACCCCCACTGCTGCGTGTGTTCAACAAACATACAGTGGGGCAAAAAAGTATTTAGTCAGCCACCAATTGTGCAAGTTCTCCCACTTAAAAAGGTGAGAGAGGCCTGGGATTTTCATCATAGGTAAACCTCAACTATGGGAGACAAAATGAGAAAAAAAAATCCAGAAAATCACATTGCCTGATTTTTAAAGAATTTATTTGCAAATGATGGTGGAAAATAAGTATTTGGTCAATAACAAAAGTTCATCTCAATACTTTGTTGAATACCCTTTGTTGGCAATGACAGAGGTCAAACGTTTTCTGTAGGTCTTCACAAGCTTTTCACACTCTGTTGCTGGTATTTTGGCCCATTCCTCCATGCAGATCTTCTCAAGAGCAGTGATGTTTTGGGGCTGTCGCTGGGCAACACGGACTTTCAACTCCCTCCACAGATTTTCTATGGGGTTGAGATCTGGAGACTGGATAGGCCACTCCAGGACCTTGAAATGCTTCTTACGAAGCCACTCCTTCGTTGCCCGGGCGGTGTGTTTGGGATCATTGTCATGCTGAAAGACCCAGCCACGTTTCATTTTCAATGCCCTTGCTGATGGAAGGAGGTTTTCACTCAAAATCCCACGATACATGGCCCCATTCATCCTTTCCTTTACACGGATCAGTCGTCCTGGTCCCCTTGCAGAAAAACAGCCCCAAAGCATGATGTTACCACCCCCATGTTTCACAGTAGGTATGGTGTTCTTTGGATGCAACTCTTCATTCTTTCCCCTCCAAACACGAGGAGTTGAGTTTATACCAAAAAGTTCTATTTTGGTTTCATCTGACCATATAACATTCTCCCAATCCTCGTCTGGATCATCCAAATGCTCTCTAGCGAACTTCAGACGGGCCCGGACATGTACTGGCTTAAGCAGGGGGACACGTCTGGCACTGCAGGATTTTAGTCCCTGGCGGCGTAGTGTGTTACTGATGGTAGCCTTTGTTACTTTGATCCCAGCTCTCTGCAGGTCATTCACCAGGTCCCCCCGTGTGGTTCTGGGATTTTTGTTCACCGTTCTTGTGATCATTTTGACTCCACGGGGTGAGATCTTGCGTGGAGCCCCAGATCGAGGGAGACTATCAGTGGTCTTGTATGTCTTCCATTTTCTAATAATTGCTCCCACAGTTGATTTCTTTACACCAAGCTGCTTTCCTATTGCAGATTCAGTCTTCCCAGCCTGGTGCAGGTCTACAATTTTGTTTCTAGTGTCCTTTGACAGCTCTTTGGTCTTGGCCATAGTGGAGTTTGGAGTGTGACTGTTTGAGGTTGTGGACAGGTGTCTTTTATAATGATAACGAGTTCAAACAGGTGCCATTAATGCAGGTAACTAGTGGAGGACAGAGGAGCCTCTTGAAAAAGAAGTTACAGGTCTGTGAGAGCCAGATATCTTGCTTGTTTGTAGGTGACCAAATAATTATTTTCCACCATAATTAACAAATAAATTATTTTAAAATCAGACAATGCGATTTTCTGGATTTTTTTTTCTCATTTTGTCTCCCATAGTTGAGGTTTACCTATGATGGAAATTACAGGCATCTCTCATCTTTTAAAGTGGGAGAACTTGCACAATTGAGGGCTGACTAAATACTTTTTTGCCCCACTGTAGCTATAACTACCTTGCTATACACACTTTGCCAGTGACCAACCAAACACAGCAAAACGTAATGATAATATCCTTACTCACTAATCTTACCTTTATATGGTCGACTCAAGGTTATCCAAGTAGCACAGAGTTAAGTTCACTGTTATTTCAGTTATCATGAACTGGTGGATAGTTAGAGATGAGCCGGACCAGTGTTGCTAGTGTCATTTTACCAAATCCAACACATCAACAATGTATTTTATCTAGACTAGATCTTTCATGTGAGGGGGGGGGGGGGGGGGGGGATTTGTATGGGGACTGCCCAGTGTTCCCGAAAGCCTGATGATATTCAGAAATCTCAATATTCAGAAAAAAAGTCTAAAACATCTTTATTCCCACTAAATTAAACCCTCTGTTCCATTGTTCCGACCAGTGATTCATGTTTGCGGTGGGGTGGCAAAAAGTGCTTGTGCAAGCTGAAGAATGCAAGAGGCCAGCTCACTGGCTTGATTGCTGCAGTCCGTGGGAGGAAGTTTTATGTTTTACTCATAGGCCTACAAGGATTCTGGAAGTGCAGGGTCGCGAGTTTGATGACTGTTAAAAAATATATCACGCATATAACTTTTCCTCTGCAATATTTGTTGACATAGCCTACTGTGTATTTGAATATAGGGTACCACTCGTGCAAAGGAAATCACCGGCAGATTGTTGCAGGACATTACGCAGATCTTGTCAAGCACTGACAAAGCATGCGTGCACAATGCACATCATATGCCTGATTTCTTCAATGCAATGCCATTTTGGATAGTGTTGTGTGTGTCCTGCTTGTAACAAGAGGTATAGTCTAATCAGCAAATGTGTTTAATCGTATAATCGCCTATGTGTTTAAAATAATAAAGGCTATTTTATAAAACAAACTGTTTTTTTTTATCATCGCGATGCAAATGCCATGTGTGTATAATAATATTCTGAATTAATATTGCGGGGTATACTTTACGGCTCTGAGCCATACTGCAAATGTAGTTGATAAAATTCACAAGCGTTATCGTCAGAGGCGCTTCGGATGACAGAAGACGCTGACGACGGACATGTTTCATGCTTAACCACACCTTATTGTGAAACATGAACAAGTCTGATCCTGTAATTTCCTTGTATTTCATTTGAACTCAAGTTCCCCTCTGAGACATTGCATATATTTGTGTGTGACAATTATATCAGCAATAATCAGCAATTACAATAGTTTCAACAGTGATGGAACTGGAAATATTGTACATTAACTGCTTGCTCTGTATCTGCAACTTACTCTGGATATGTACTCTGTCTGTCTCTGTAAGCAATTGACCCCCCCTCCTTCTGTACTGCAACCTGACTGAATGTATAAATGCCAATGCAATCTGCTATCAGGTAGGCCTTTCTCTGAGCAGCAGCTGAGAGGGGGACTCCACGCTGAAATAAACCTACAGAAACCTGACTTCGTCCTCCGGTCCATTCTTCAACTTTAGCGTGCTTATTAATATTCTAACAACAGTTAGGATTTCTTCTTCAAATTCGAATTTAAGTGCCCATTTGACCTCATGTTTTGTCCTAAGGTATGCACTCCACAGTACAGTGGCTAGGTCATCATGCATTAGAAAAACCTCCAGTTTCACTTGACTGTGATGCATTATCTGCAGAGATATAACAGATACACTGCTCATTTCACTTATTAATGTACAGAGAATATGGTCTATAAACACACACACACACACACACACACACACACACACACACACACTAATGCGCATACCAGATGAGTGATTCCTCATCAGCAGGAACTAAAGGATAGCATACAACATTTGGGAAAAAATGGAATATGGAAATTCCTGGGTAAAACTCTCTGAAGATTTCTGAAACTGCCAACATCCCACTCGACACTTCACAATCGAAATACAACTTTAACACAGGAACACCTAATTTTTCATCATAACCAGTACGACTTATCACATTTAGACATTTAGACTAAAACACACCTATCCTGGAAGAAAACTAACCCTCTCATATTACTTTCACATTATTATAAGCCACTTCAGTAACCAGCATGGGAACTAAAGCTAAAATACCATGTTCCACACCATGCTATCAAAGCTGAGAAAACTGCATTCAGCTGTTTAATCTGCAACTGATACACATGTGCAACGTTATTTGACAAGTCACAATAAATACCAGGGACTGTCTTACTACACAACACCTCTCCCTGTCCAGACAACGTGAGGATGTGAACAGGTGATGAGTGGGCGATGAGAGAGGAGATAACAGGGTTGAGTCACCTAAGAAGTGAATACAGATCTCACCTGCTCAGATATCTGAAGCGTGAAAATGACAGTTACCTTTGACATAACCATTTCCTTTTCCTTAACTGTAATACACACTTTCTTTGGTCGGATGGTGTGATGATTGACACATGTGTAACATTATTTGAATGGAGTATACCAATTGCAGATTGCACAGCTGGCTGCAATTGCACAGCTCACTGTCATAATTTGAAGGGGTTCAATAAATGAACTGCATATGCAAATCCTACTAACTATGGGCTTCAAGATGTACCTGTTTGATAGCAGGGTGTGTCTTTTAGCACCTGTTTGGTAGCAGGGTGTGTCTTTTAGCAGGACGTTCCCATTCTGATTATTGAAGTGAGTGATTCAGTTTTTATTTCCCTGTCAGTCGTGTATGTCCTGAAGCAATCCTGTCATTATTGTCCTGTTTGCGACATTGTGAAGTCTCCTGAGTTCTTTGGAATTGTAGACAAAGAGTTGTGTAACAAATCTGCCGGTTTAAACAGAATTTATGCGCTTAATGGCATTTGACACTGTCACAAACTGGAAACTTGAAACAAGAAATAGGATGCAAGGCGAGGCATGTTTTACTTAGATAAATCAAAGGGCCACGATGGGCAAACAAGGCAAAGTTCTCAAGACTGGAGTACACAGATCGTCTTGCTGATCACAAACAATCACACACAAAGACAAAGGAAAAGTCCAAGGCTTACATAGGAACTCAATTAATACATAGGCTACAGGGGAAAACTAAACATGGAGGGAAAACAAAGGTGTGAGGGAAATACCAAACACAGGAGAGGATAAACGGACTGGAATAGCATATGGTGCCAGAGCAGGAACCCGGACTGGAGTTGCTGCAGGGACTGGAGCAGGAACAGAGGAGCGTCTAGCAGAGGCTGTGGCAGACACCATATCTAGTATTACTCTTCATATTCCCAATGGGTTCATTTGACACCATATCTAGTGTTGCTTTCATTTTCCGTAATTGTTTTTTTTTGACAACATATCTAGGATTACTCTTTATATTCCTAATGGATGTGTATTAGACCCATTAATAAAGGTGTTTCAGTAACTTATGATCAAATGTAATTTATCTGTCAAATACTAGATACCTAAGTTTATCTCAAGAGGCATGGTCTTCTATGTTGGTGTCCTGTCTGAGTAAACGCTGGGCTGGATTGAGTAAACAGACGTTAGGTTTATTTTCCTTCTCTTGTTTTTTGGAACTTAATTGCCTGCTGTTGGTGTGTTATTCAGATCAGTAGTGTAATGTTCAGACTTAGTTCTAGAAATGATACGAGAGTGTCTTAGTTCTATAGCTAACTCTGTTGCTTCTCTGCTCTTCCTCTCTGCTATGCTCTGATTCGCGCTATTTTGCTCTGAGGTTCCTTGTCTATAAGGCAGACGCCTTTTACTCTTAGATTCTAACTCTGCTGTTATATCTGTAATGCTAACTGGTTGATTGGTTTATCTGAAACATTTTGTAAATGTATTTCCTTAAACCTTCCAAATAAACCATAAACCCACAGGCGAAGCCCCTTTCTTTGGTGGGATGGTGGGATGGTATGCTCCATTCAAAAAATGTTGCACACGTGTATATCAATTGCAGAAGGCACAGCTGGCTGCCGTTGCACTGGTGTTCTGGTTATTGAAGTGAATCATTGAGATTTTATGCCAGTGGAAGTCGTGTCTTTATCTATCAGCATGTGTGTGTGCCTGAAAGCCATCATTGCGACATCTCCCAATTTCTCATGATTATCCATGTAGGCAATGAGTTGTGAACAAACCTGCCTATCTGGACAGAACTTATGAAGAGGGCAGCCTGTCCGATACTTGTATATCCTGAGACCAGGCTGGATAATGCCATACCAAAATTTCACTTTATTTGTAAGTATTGTTACGAATTTGTATGTTCAAGATTTTCGTATACATTTGTACGACAGCTGATTGAGACCAGGCTGGTATATCAGTTTGGAGCTACATGAGGACCCTCAGAGGAGCAATGGCATCTCCACTGAAGAGTGTGTCAAACCAATACACTGCATGTCAGTGTGAGACATGATTTAATGTTACACAGGAAGCTTCAGCCATCATAACATTGTCATATGCCACACGTATCGAGTGATATTTTAGGGGTTTTCAGTCATCACCACAATGCCACAGTACTAGAAAAGACACATGACAGTTGATGACAATGAATTGGTCGTTATGAACTGGTTTTTGGCCCACTCACTCAATGTGTGTCTGTGTGAGCCTGTACGGGGAACTCTGCGAGTGTATGTGGGTATGAGTGACTAGCCAGTCCCACTATGCATGACCTCCTACCAGAGGGGGATGCATTTCAATGTGTCATGCCAGTCAGTATTTTTGACGCCTATGCATCTACAGGTCAGTGGCTTACGTTACCAGATGGGGACGTTTCCATTTTCACTTCCTCATCACACAGAACCTTTTTTTTATAGAATGTAAGTATCCTTTTTTGGTCATCTTGAGGAGGTCGGCCTCTCACTTGACTTTTTGACATCGCGTGAAATTTAACTTATGAAATATTTTAGGTCACACATAGCTTGATTTAGTTTACTAAAAGAAGGTAAAATATATTAATTTCGCCAGAGCCTCGCTCCACACGTCTGATCAGTTGCGTGCCGGATAACCGGATCTCCAGTAGTATCCTTTTGATTTGGAATACCTATGAAATAGTCACAGTTGTTTAACTATTTAACACCTGCATATCAATGTGACAATTTTGATCGCATTTGTGTAGCAAGAAATAATGCACTTTGAAGCATCGTTCGTTACCCCTTTCACATTTCATCTGAGCACCAAAGCAGTAGAGGAATGTTTAGGGCAACTAAAGGTGCAGTTCATGAATGGAATCCATTACACTTTTTATCATATTCAGAATAATTCCTCTCTTGTTCCTCTAGCTGTCTCTCCAGTGTGTGCACTTAAAAGTACTCAAGTGTTCATGCACAGTCCAGGCTCCGAGCCATACTCTATCCTAGCCAACCAACCACAAGGGTCGCTCTTTCCTTCAGGAGCAGGAGAGGGAGGGGTGGGTTTGATCTACTGTTAATTATCAACAACCTTTCGCCAGATTTGAGGACTGTACCTTTGCCAAATGAGGCTATAATAGTTTGATAACCTTTAGTGAACTTGTTGTAATGAAAAGCTAATTTACTAGCTGCATCATGTCATGTTTATATTCCTGTGGGATAGAGAGCTGGCTAAGTTACAAGTAAGCAATTGACTGTAACATAACATCCCTTACTTGTTCATTTGCCAAGCAGACTGTGAAAGTCCGGTATAAATCCCTGATTGCAAAACCTCATGACTCACTTCCACGTCCATTGTATGAAAAGGAATAGCTTTTCAACATTGTGTGGCCTTCAATCTTTTGAGGAAGTCTTCTAATAAGGAGTTACTAGAAGTGTAGTTAAACATTAAGGCTCTGATAACATTCCACATCAGGGCAGGGAAAGTTGTTTGGCTTTATGACTGTAAACCCAGAATGAGCAGTAAAATACTTGGCATTTTTTTTTTTTTACTTTTCTTGTGGCCTGTCTGGTTGGTACATAAGGTGATCTACTTACACAGCACCATCAAATATTGCAACCATATCTGCATGCATCTCACAGATATTAATTTCCATTGTATGTGGTGCATTGTGTGCTCAGCTGTGCTAGTTTTGTGAATATGAATGGTATTTCTCAGAGAAGGGTATATGCTGAATTCACCCTTTCCACTCAACAGGTATGAGCCTGCGAGGGCCGGGAGTGGAGCCTCGCTGTCGCTGCATCGGGACAGAGAGTCGGCGGATTGGGAAACTGATTGCAAGAGTAGAATTGTTTCCCCCAAACCCTCAATGCAAAAACACAGAGATCATGTGAGTGCTGACAACCATTCTGTTGTGCTTGCTATCGGATCATGTTCTGCATTTCTCAATGCTAGCAGCTACATTGAAAGACAGTGGTGAGAAGATTTGCTTGGACTCCAGTGCTCCGTGGGTTAGAAAGGTCATTGACAAAATCTTGTTTAGGTAAGTTGAGAGCAAACCACGATATGAGTGATAACTGATGTTTTAGAAACAGCACAAAGTATGACGTCTGTCAGACAGATAATAGCTGCATTCTATTTATGCTGCATCTAAAGTTGCTACATTTGATTTTTTTTGCTTTGATTTTCCCCCTCAGAAAGAAGAGATTAAATCTGTTCCTACATTGTGACCACTTCAAAAGTTGCACTTCAAAGTGAATGTGAACATGTACTTCACACATGTAACCTACTAGCTGGTAACTAATGGGTAGCTGATGTTTCTTATATCCAGTAATGTTTTCTATTGCAAATGTAATAATTGTGCATAGTTTTTGACATGTCTGGCTATCAGGAAGTTTGGGAATTTTCCTTGTGGGCTGGTCTGGCAAGGACCAGTGTTTGTTTTTTCATTTCCTTTCCCCAACCCTTTAGAAACTGAGGTTTCAATGCGGAGTCCCGCTGCAGGTTTTTCCACGTCAGGGTTTAACAGTGTTAACTGTACCAATGTTTCGATAAGTTAACGCTACATTTCTCTACAGTGCTCCAACTTGGAATAAAAGTGTCATTGGCTTTGTTTGACTGTAAAATAAACGGTTCATTTGTTTTCATTTTTATGACATAATGAGAAGAAGCTGCTAATATCCTCATAATAATTAATTTAATTTGTAGTGCACTCTACATTCAAACAGAATCTCAAGAGCACTACATAGTTAAAAACAGCCCATAACAAAAGCATAGCTTAAAAAAAATTTTTTAAAGTAGGAAACGCCTTTCTGAATAAAAAGGTTTTTAGGCCAGTCTTAAAACAGTCTAGTGTCTGTGTTGCCCTTAAGTGGTCTGGGAGGCTGTTCCACAGGCGCTGCAGAGGAGAAGGCCCGGTGGCCCATGGTGCGTAGCCTGGTGTTTGGGACCTGCAGGAGCTAACTGTTTTTGGATCTGAGGGTGCGGTTTGATGTTTGGGGAGTGATGAGTTCTTGCAGGTAGGGGGGTGCATGACTGTTTATGCATTGATGTGTGAGTAGGAGGACTTTGTAGTCAATGCGGGATGAGACAGGGAGCCAGTGTAGTGAGTGTAAAATGGGTGGTATGTGGTTGTATTTCCTGACTCTCATCAGGATCCTGGCAGCGCTGTTCTGGATGTACTGCAGCTTCTGGATGTTCCTGCCAGTGATCCCAGTGAACAGTGAATTGCAGTAGTCCAGTCTTGAGGAGATGAAGGCGTGGACGAGCTTCTCAGCATCTGTCAGGGTTAAAGTGGGGGCGGAGCTTGGAGATGTTTTTGAGATGATAGATGGAGATTTTGCACAGATGCTTTATATGATCATTGAAGGTCAGGTGAGGGTCAAACCTAACTCCTAGATTAGTGACTGTGGGGGAGAGGGGTATGACCTGACTGTCGAAGGTGAGATGAGTCATGGAGGATGACTGAACCTGGTGTGGAGTGCCAACAAGAAGGGCTTCGGTTTTGCTGCTGTTTAACTGGAGAAAGTTGTTTCTCATCCATACCTTTATCTGCCCAAGACTGGCAGTGAGACATGACATGGCAGCAGAGGGGCTTGGGGCAGTTTTGATGTACAGCTGTGTGTCATCGGCATAACAGTGGAAGGACATCCCATGTCTGCTGATGACAAGGCCAAGGGGGAGCATGTAGATAATAAAGAGGATGGGGCAGAGGACCCACCCTTGTGGAACACCACAGGAGACAGGGAGCAGTCTGGACTTGCATCTTCCCAGTGAGACATATTCAGTCCTGCCAGACAGGTAGGACTGGAACCACTTGAGTGCAGAGCCTGACAGTCCAATGGTGTGGAGACGCTCTAGGAGGATTTTGTGATCCACTGTGTCGAATGCAGCAGTCAGATCCAGGAGGATGAGGAGTGAGGGTGATCCTGCATCGGCTGTTATCAGCAGGTCATTCGTCACCCTGAGCAAGGCGGTTTCAGTGCTGTGGGCTGAACGAAATCCTGACGGAAATTTTTCGAAGAGGCTTCAAACAACTCCTGTGATTCCTGGCCTCAAACACAAGGGTGAGAGTTAATCACCACATCTGGAGTGGTCAGGGCCAGGGAGATTGCATTCCATCTTGTGAGGCAAACACATTTTGAACTGGAGCCAGGAACATTGTTTTCCACAGAACTAGTTAAAAGGATGACGTTTGCGGGAAGGTTTTGCCAATGGATTTTTCCATGGGAACCTGTTCCTCAGTCAGGTGTGTTGGTTGGTTTGTTGATGAGTCAACAGCATTGTATGTGTCTGTGTGTGTATGCATAGATACCCTGTCCCCTCTACTCCACTCTATTTGTGTCACTTCCACTGTGGCTCATCCTTACTTGATTCAATTCTGAATAAGATGCTTGGCCAAGTAGTTTGTTTAGAATGTCAAAATACTTGAGACAGTAAAGAGAGTGAAGAGGGAAAAGTTTGAAAGAAGAAGAGAAAATTAATTGAAGTAGAGAGATGGAGTGCGACAAAGAGTAGTTGAAGAGGGATAGAAGAAAAACACGTGGATGGAGGTTGGAGAGAGAGAGGGAATGAATGAAAATAGGAAAGAGAATGGACTGGAGGAGGTAATGTTGAAGTGAAAGTGAAAGTCCTCTCTATGGCAGAGGTGGTGTAGACACACACACTCTGAAATCCACCTCTGCATTTAACCCAGCAGTGGGCTGCCATTGGCGGCGCCCGGGGAGCAGTGATCGGGGTTAGGTGCCTTGCTCAAGGGCACCTCAGCCGTGGATGTGGGCATGGGAGAGCAGTGCTCTACCACTTCCCCCGCCCACATTTTTCCTACTGGTCGGGGATCGACCGGCCACCCTCCGGTTACCAACCCGAGACCCTAACCAGTAGGCCACGGCTGCCCCTTATGTTAGAATGATCGATGGATAAAGTGGAATATAAAGACATGGTATGGAGGAAGTAAAAGGAATGGACGATAGAGGACTGTAAGGTCAAAGAAGGCTGACAAAAAGGTTGAAAGAAGAGTAGGATTTGATGGACAAAGTAATTGAAGGCAGAAAGGAAAGAAGAGTAAGGAGAGGGAAATATTGAAAGAAGGAGAGAAAAGGGATGGAGTGAAGCAGAGACATGGAGTGAGGAAGGATAGATGACTGTAAAGTCAAAGAAGGCTAACAAAAAAGTTGAAAAAAGTGTAGGAAATGATGGACAAAGTAATTGAAAGAAAAAGGATAGAAGAGTGAACAGTAGTGGCTATGGATAATGAGATAAAGAGAGGGAACATATTGAAAGAAGGAGAGAAAAATTAAGTGAAGAAGAGAGATGGAGTGTGAGAGAAAGTAAAGTATGGAAGTTGTCTCTTAATATTCCAGTTGAATGGAAAGGGACAGAGAGAAGAGGGTTTTCTTTACAGTAATATCTTAAAAAGTTTAAGTTTAGTAAGTTTCTAAGTTTAGCGGTTCGAGCTGAATTAAGCGCAGAAGTCGGTACAAAGAATAAGAAGAAGAGGTATAGGAAACAAAGGAATAACAATACAGGGAATTTGATACACTGTAAAAAGAAGCCTAGTAATAACAATACAGGGCATTTCATGCACTGTAACTAGTTAGCTACTCACCAGTAGTCTCCAGTGTTTCTCGTTGCACTCTTGCTGTCTCGGTTGGAGTATGCCTGACTCCTCACGTCGTACAGATGGGATCTCTCTTCCTATAACTCAAGGAGTACATCCTTGCGTACATCGGTCCAGAAACCAACCATTTTCAGATTTTTAAATTCCGAAGTGAGTCAAGAACTAAAGTAAACTTCATCGACACAAGAGAGCTTGAGGATGTTATGCAGGCGAGTTGAGATAAGTTGTCAAAGTAACGAGCTTTCAGAATGTTGGAGTTTGTTGGAAATCTGTCTTCATTGTTCAGACATTTGGCCACTTTACCAGAACCGACTGAACATGTAAAACTCTTCCGACAGTACCCGACAACGACCAACAAACACCAACTGTTGGCACACACTGACCCGACTGTTGGTGTTTGCTGGCGTTTGTTGGAGAATGTTGGTGTTTGTCGGGGCAGTGTGCAAGCTGGGTTAGTTATACTAGAATTAAAAAATGTGATAGGTTTACATATCCTGTCTATTTATGTAATTGTTATTATCATGGGCACCACCTTCAACTGTCAAAACTATCTGTCTAGCTAAATCTGTTGGTTATCAGAATGCACAGCAATTCATATGGAGGATACATGAACTGTATGTGGTTGATTTAACTCTAAGGCCAGGTAGGCATAGTTGTTGTATTGTGCTATCACATCATTTGAATCTTCAAAATGTACACTTGCTATTCTCTTATATTTAAATGATAATACTGTTATTATCATCTGTTGTCTTATATTTTAATGATAATACTGTATTGCCCTAAAATTATTATTTACATTGAATTTATTGGAATTCAGCTGTAGGCATATACTAGTAGATCTGTATCTTATAACTAATTTCATCCACAATTTAAGTACAGCAAGCTTGACTATTATGCAGTTGTTGACACAACACAAGTGGTCCCTGGGCCTGAGAAGGAAAGGAGTTTAATGTGGCTATAAGATGGACTTTTAAATGTGACTTAAGCTAGACTAAAATGTAATGAGTTTTCATCAACTAAAACTAGACTAAAATGTTCAGAGTTTTCGTCAAGGAAAACTAGACTAAACTAAGAAGGATAGAAATTACTAAATGTGACTACACTAATATGCATTTTCGTCTAAAGACAGACTAAATCTTAAATAGCTGCCAAAATTAACACTGTAACACACACATTCCCTCTCTCTCTATAAACTGTATACATATATCTATACATCCATCTATCTATCTATTTATATATATTATATATACTGTAAGTATATGTCAGCCTATTGGGCCTGTATAGGTTGACTGGTTATGCAAATATAGTTGGCTGTAACTTTTTGTGTGCTATGACTTGGATTGCTGTGCTCATAAAATATAATGATTTGTTGTGATCTCATATTCACTAGTTATACTGCTGTGATCCTCCCATTACATGCACTGTGTGAATTGCATGGCTTTCATAGAACACTTTTTCTCACAGACTCCTGATTGGCATAATTACTCCAATGCTTTCACCTGGACTGTCACTTAACCTATGAACGTGATCGAGGGGCAGAGAGGAGGACTATAAGAAGGGGGAGGTGTCAACATACTGGGTGCCCGGCTGGGACCCGCGGAACCGTGGCGGACGACGAAGGGAACAACGAGAGGGTGACGAGCCGACCCTCCGAACGAAGCAACGAACCAGGGAGAAGCAGTTTGGCCTACGGGAGACACGGAGGGGACAACGGAACGGTGTTATAAACCTAAAACACTTTTAGCAATACTACTTCTCAGTGATTAGAGTAGTGTAAGTGAAGTACACAGAGAAAGTGAAAATACACAATAAAGTAAAAACACTACCCAAGACCAATGCTGATGAAAATATTATTTACGTAATTCTCTCCATATACCCAAATCAGTCAACATGTCAACATGGAGAATCACAACAAAACATGTCCCACTTTTCATGCTACTTCAGTAGTGTGCATAACACTGTAAGCTCAGCAAATATCAGACAAAGGTGAAAAGATGTTTCCAGTACAGGTTACAATTCCATTTACAGTAAAATGTACAGATTTGTCAGTGTCGCCAGTGTTGACTGAGAGACCTGATGGATATTACTGTATTGAAAATGGCATGGTCACCGATAATGTTTGCTTGAATTTCTCTGAGCCTGATAGCATTACGTATTTGCCAAAAGCATGTTTATGATCTCTCTATCTTGTTCTTGCATGAATATGGGCCTGTCCTCCTTTCAAGTTTACTGTATTTGATACATTTGGTCTTCTTCTTCTTTGAGCAGATTTTCCTCCTGCTACAGGTCTTCCTCTTCCTCTACTTCCACCTTGACCTCAGCCTCATGGCATGGCCTCGGCCTCTTCCTCTTCCTCCTTCTCCTCCTCTGTGGATTCCCCCTCTCACCCTCACTCTTCTTCTTTTGACTCCTTCCATTTTGGTTGAAGACAGATTACAGTTACTCATCTGCTGCATTTCTATAGTGCTTAAACCTGTTTGTTGTGTCTACAATTAAGCAATCATGTGTGTGGGCACTTGATGGCTGTGTTTATTTGACCGGCTCATAGGTGTGGTAACTTGACAGAGTGTTTTGGAATTGCAAGGAAGTGACCTCTTGATATACGTCTGTGTCTAAAGCATAAAAGTGTGTTTAGTGCTTTGCAAATCACTTGTGTGTATGGTTTCGCAAAAAGTGTGATGTTTAAATGTGCTTATAGTTGTGCAGATCTGAGCCGTTGTTTTGCTCCTTGAGTGAAGGTTTTGATAATTGTGTTACACTTTTGATTTTAGTGTGTATCCGATTGTAAAAAACTGTAATACAGGCCGCGACTGACGTCACTGGGGATTCCAGGGAATTCGGTCGGCACCAGAGGGCGCCGCCCACGACGACACGCAACAAGCGCTGCCAAGATTATTACTATAGTTTATCTACCAGCATGTGTATTTGACCGCATTTGTCATCGTGGCTTCTTCTGAATTCTTATGAATTTCAAATGTTCACATTCCTGTGAGACAGAGAGTGGGCTTAATTCATTCCAAGTAAGCAACTGTGAAAGTCCGGTAGAAATACCTGATTTTAAAACCTCATGACACACCTACACGTCCATTGTATAAAAAGCAATAGCTTTTCGACATTGTGTGACATTCAATCTTTTGAGGAAGTCCTCTAGCAAGGAGTTACTAGAACTGTAGTTAAACATTAAAGCGAGATTAACTTTACACCCAGAATGAGCAGTAAAATACTTGGCATTTTTTGTACTTTTTTTGTGGCCTGTCTGGTTGTTACAGAAGGTGATCTACTGACACAGGACCCTCAAATATTGCAACCATGTCTGCATGCATCTCAGAGATACTAATTTCCATTCAGCTGCATGTGGTGTATTGTGTGCTCAGCTGTGCTAGTGCTGTAAATATGGTATTTCTCAGAGAAGGGTATATGCTGAATTCACCCTTTCCACTCAACAGGTATGAGCCTGCGAGGGCCGGGAGTGGAGCCTCGCTGTCGCTGCATCGGGACAGAGAGTCGGCGGATTGGGAAACTGATTGCAAGAGTAGAACTGTTTCCCCCAAGCTCTCACTGCAAAGACACAGAGATCATGTGAGTGCTGACAACCGTTCTGTTGTGCTTGCTATCGGATCATGTTCTGCAGTTCTGCAGTTCTACCCATAGACATGTATAGGTAGACACCGCCTCCACTGCTTCTCGGTGAAACGCGTCGCCGCCATTTTGGGAAAGGAGCTCTCTGCCGTCAGAGGTCTGTCAGACGTGTCAAACTAGCGCAAGTTGCCAGGAGCTGCGGTTTATCTGGATAAAAATCACGATAACCTTTTACATTTCGCAACCAATTTCATGGAGTATTCAAGGGTTTATGCTCTACGTGAAGTGTGTGAAAAAGGTTTGCCTCTACGTTACTTTGAATCTCGCTCGTTTAATCGCCAGTCATACATGTGCATGGGTCTATAATAAACGCTCGTGCATTTTGAAAATACTGAGAAGATCTATAAACTATCGAAATAGTGCTTCTTTAGTTACTACGTATTGACCATCATTAAGAGAAAGAGCATACATCAAATAGTGAGAAACTGGCAGTCAGTGTGTTTTTCATAGTTTAATAGTTCCTTTTCAAGTATGTGCATTAAGAAACCTTGAACAGTGCAATTGGCAATACACAGTTATTTCACAAATCAACATTAGGCTACAAAAAAAATCTATATATTTCTATAGCAGTACAAATATACACATCTCAATATATACATAGCCTACACATCTCAATAGTTGAACTGTAATATAAATAACATAGCATATATATAATACAATATAATATAATGACTCAGTATAATGTGCAATGGAATAACATATGATATATATATAATATGTGATACAATATAATATATTTTAAGTATAAGTATATATTCATATTAATATATATATATATATATATATATATATATATATATATATATATATATATGTACATTTGTACAATTTGACATAATATACAATCATGCTCTTAACATTTTCAGATCTATGCAGTGCAATTGACACAATATATAATTGTGAAATAACTGTGTATTGCCAATTGCACTGTTCAAGGTTTCTTAATGCACATACTTGAAAAGGAATTAAACTATGAAAAACACACTGACTGCCAATTTCTCACTATTTGATGTATGCTCTTTCTCTTAATGATGGTCAATACTAGCAACTAAAGAAGCACTATTTCGATAGTTTATAGATCTTCTCAGTATTTTCAAAATGCACGAGTTTTGAAAGAAAAGTGAGCGTTTATCATAGACCCATGCACATGTATGACTGGCGATTTGACTAGCGAGATTCAAAGTAACGTAGAGGCAAATCTTTTTCACACACTTCACGTAGAGCATAAACCTTTGAATACTCCATTAAATTGGTTGCGAAATGTAAAAGGTTATCGTGATTTTTATCCAGAAAAACCGCAGCTCCTGGCAACTTGCGCTTGTTTGACACGTCTGACAGACCTCTGACGGCAGAGAGCTCCTTTCCCAAAATGGCGGCGACGCGTTTCGCCGAGGCAACGGGCTGAAGCAGTGGAGGCGGTGTCTATCTATACATGTCTATGGTTCTACCACCATGGGTCTTTTTCAATCTTTTGTTGGATTTGGGCAGAAAACTCCTTCGGTGATGTTAATGTCATTTTCTCTTCTTTTCTTTCTGTCCTGACAGTGCCATATTGAAAGACAGTGGTAAGGAGATTTGCTTGGACTCCCGTGCTCCCTGGGTTAGAAAGGTCATTGACAAAATCTTGTTTAGGTAAGTTGAGAGCAAACCACGATATGAGTGTTAATTGATGTTATAGAAACAGCACAAAGTATGACGTCTGTCAGACAGATAATAGCCGCATTCTATTTATGCTGCATCTGAAGTTGCTACATTTGAGAGTTTTTGCTTTGCCTTTCCCCCTCAGAAAGAAGAGATGAAATCTGATCCTACATTGTGACCACTTCAAGGGTTGCACTCCAAAGTGAATGTGAATATGTAGGCTGTACTTCACACATGTAACCTACCAGCTAGGTACTAAAGGGTAGCTGATGTATCTTATATCCAGTAATGTTTTGAATTTCAAATGTAATAATTGTGCATAGTCTGTGCCATGTCTGGCTATCAGGAAGTTTGGGAATTTAAGTTTGGGAGTTTAACTCTACAAATGTTTTGATAAGTTAACGCTATATTTCTCTTCAATGCTGCAACTTGGTGATTTGGCTTTGTTTGACTGTTAAATATACTTTTCATTTGTTCAATTGACGAATTATCCCTTTTATGACATAATGAGAAGCTGCTAATATCCTTTCAGTATATTTTGAGGGAGGGAACATGAACTATCACAGATCCATTAGAGATGTACTATTGAATGTTATTGTGTGGCTGTAAGTAGGTAGGGAACAATACATCAATGCATATGATCAGGTTGGAATACAATACATATAACAGGTTGGAATTCAAATGGTTTATTTTTGCATTACAAAAAAAAGAATGGAAAGTTAATACATACTACCCAACATGTGCTTTCCTATGTTGACTTTGACGATCGTTCTGAATTCAATGAGTACCACAATCTTTAATGCTCATGCCAGATAATCCAAAAGATGTCTGTTTTATGCATTTTTAACAAATAGGTGAACCGAAGTCAGACAGGGAAAGTTTGGAGTCCTTTGCAACAACCTGTATGGAAACTTAGAATTTTTACTTTCTGTACACACAAATGTGGGGAGGAGAACTTAACCAAACACAAACAATACAAATTAATTGATGAAACATTGGTCAATAAACATTTGCTGTCAGTACGAATTTGGCACATAATACTGGGGCCACTTGACAGCAAATTCCCAGGTTGCTTTTTGTTTCCAGTCTGCCCCGATTTGTGAAGAAGCTCAGTGAAATTTGGAATATGCTGCTCCCTCTATTGGTCAAGCAAAACAACAGAAGAGTGACCAACTAGGTCACTGAGAATGACATACCAAATCAAAATACACATATTCAAAAAACACTACTGCCCGTGAAAGCATCCCGTAAATGCTTCTGGTCAGGTCTGTCTCTCTGGAATGTTTCTTTTAACATCAACTATTGCCGTATAAGTCAACATAACCCTGTGCCGATCAGTATTAATATAGACATATAAGGTTGTAACTTGCAACATCACATGTTTTTTGCATTGCCTGAAATCAGATGATTTCATCTTCAACCAGAGTTGAAATTCGGTTTGTAAGGCTATTTTGCTGTTGACTTTCCTGAAACTGCACTGAGCATATTTGCGGGTAAAATACTCCCTCTGTTGGTTGGTAATAGGCAGGTCAGTGGAGAATCCAGTGGCGGTCCGTGCATTTCACGACTAGGCCTTCAGCGATGTCCTACACGATGTTAAACTGAGTGAATCCACCTCCTAATACCATCATTATGACGCCATGGCTCTCGAACCAGTATATTTTATACAGAAAGGCAGTATAAGTGAGCATTGCATCACCTTAACATAGTCGAGTACAACAGACTTTATTAATATTTCCGGAGCATTTCAAATCAATACACCCGTATTAACAATACATTAAGAGTAGTAAACTCTAAGTTATATGATCGCTTGGATATTACTGTCACAACTTAAAAATAAAAGGCGATTTTCAGGGATTAGTCTACAAAGTTTTATTAAGTCCACCAAAAGTAGCCTATGTGACTCAATGTGAGGTTTAACAAGTTTAACAAGTAACATCGCATTGTCCCACCTGCAAAGCAGTTTCATTAAACTTCCCATCCTCACGATATCCAGTTTTTCTTGAAAGTTCCGTCTTGAAAATGGCGTTGTAATTGTATCAAAAACTGGAATTATCAAGTTTGTGTAAACTAATTTATTTGAGTTGGTTAATGTAATTATATTTAGTCTTACCAATTGAAACAACTAGAAGAATAAGCATTGAAACCGATGTACGTCGTTTTAGCCAGCTAAACTGAGCACTGAAGCACTGCACCGGTCTGCCTCAGTATCCAATCAAAGGACGTTTACGTGTCACGTTCAACACGAGGAAAGAAATCTTCCGGGCCTTCTAGAAGGCCCAGTGTCGCCAACTCGAAATCTGATTGGTTGTCACAACTGTCTGTTTCAGTTCATTCAACTTAAATTAACTGAAACAGCAAGTTGTGATAGCCAATCAGATGTACACGGGCCTTCAATGTGAATTCTGAAGGCCTCAGGGAAGATTTCTGTTCTCTGGGAAGATTTAAAGGAGCGTGGCAACACATGATAGCGGAAATATGATTGGATGAAAGCTCTAACATAAATGAACAACGCTGGAAGCATGAAATGAAGATAATGGACTATGGGGAATCATTTAATACATATTTATGAAAAGAAAATATTAAAATTAAATTTATTTTATTACATTTATTTTCTGATGATGTTTAGGCCAGCAGAGAAGGCCTTGAAGGCCCTGACGGACCGCCACTGGGAGAATCTCTAGATAGTGCCACCAAGGTAACATTACTTATACGTTTATTTCTCAAATTCGGCTGTTTTCTAACTTGATCGGTTGTGTCATCTATTGTTTCCATGTAACTTTTATGCAATGTATCGTGGACAAAGTACAAGGGACCAGACAACATTATCTGCTGAAATAAAGAAGCATGAAGTAATATTCAAACAATTATACAAAACTACAGTAAGCAATAGGTCAGATAAGAGATGGCAAGATAACAAATATTAAACTTGGCTTACAAATATTAAACTTGGCCAACAAATATTAAACTTGGCTGCGATGTTCGCCAGCACTGTGTCTTTATCGATCCATTTTCTCACCTTTCTCCATAAACTGTACATTACATTCATTTATTTGGCAGACATTTTCATTCAAAGCAATTCACAACTGAGGAACAACACTCACGCTACAGTAAATTAAGAGACGTATTGAGAGCAAAGACAAGGCAAGGTATGTTTACTTATGTAGCACAACTCATGAACATTGGTAATTTAAAGTGCTTTACAAATGAGCAAATAAAAGAACACAAAGAGTACTCATAATTTACTACTCAATCTATTAAGCCAGCAGAAAGTGGAAGTGCATACTGTAGTAGTGTGAGACTCTTAGCAGTGGGTAGGGGTGGATGAGGTATAGGAAAAAAGGTGATCTTGGAATAGATGAAAGTTGCAATGCCCTTGCTCTCTCTTTCTCTCTCTCTCTCTCTCTCACACACACACACACACACACACACACACACACACACACACACACACACACACACACACAGTCCAGTACATTTACTTACTGAACTTACTTACCTTGTACCCTGCAAAGTGGACCTCGCTCTCTCAGACATCTCTCTTTATATAAAATGTATATCTCCTATCTATCTATCTATCTATCTATCTAGAGTGTTGATATAATTACTCACAAATCAATCTTATTCAAACTGTCTGTCTACCTATGTCTTAATATGATGATCAGAACAGAGCTGATTATGAATCTATGAAGCAAAGATTATGTTTATAATTGTTATTATTATTATCATCATCATTATGATGCTGATTATTATTATTAATAATAATAATTAATAATAATAATATCGTTAATAAGAAGAAGAAAGTGCGTGTGTCCTGCTCTGCACTGGAGGGCGGGGCAGAAATGGGGGAGGTGTGGTGCGGTGCCTGTCTCAAACCCAACGACACTGCTGCTCAGCAGGAAACGTTTGGGAATGGATACATGCACACACAATGAGTGAACACAGCCATTGCATATTAAAGAAAGCGTCTGTTTTGTGCGGTCCTCAATCCCAGTGAAGGTGACAGTGGTGGTCGCGCCATAGGACGCTGCAGGGACCACCTCTCCTTTTTTCCCCGCGAGCCGTCCTATTTCCCCCCCCCCCTATTTTTCGTTCTCATACCGAGGAACGACCCTAACGGATTCGCCTGGTCTTTGGAATCACTGCGTGCGTTCCTCTCCCATCTCCGCGCCGCCAATATCGGTCAGAATGGCCCTAACCATTTGTACGAGATTTACCGACGAATACCAGCTATTCGAAGAGCTTGGAAAGTAAGCCTTTTGTTAATTTACTAAGAATGGCAGCAAATGTGTGATTATGTAATTTGACAACCTTGCCTTGAGATGCGTAGATTATTGCCAACTGCTGTGCGTAAGGCTTAAATGCTTGTTTATCATCTCGTCTGTGACTGGGGGCGTCGATGTGTGATGAATGTTTGATCTTATATTCATTTACTACTCCAAAGCGCCATTGAAACGGACAAAAATAAATGACACATCGGCCTTGATTCGACTGCTCTCCACCACCTAACAAAGACTAACGTGTTCAATGGTAGCCTACCTACCTGAACCTTGCTTTTTAGACTTTTACATCATATCGAACATTGGTTGTCATTTGTTTTTCAATGGTTTATGTATTGGTCCGTAAATGGTGACCGTTTATTGTGACTCATGCAGAATGAAAGGTATCGGGGTGTCGAGAAGTCTCTCCTCTGGAGACAGAAATACACATGGTAATGCGACAGCAGCCGGGCGCAACCACATTCCTTTGCAGCCAGGCGAGGCTCGGTTAATTATCGGGTTGGGGATTCCGTTCAGATGGAAAGGTGGTGGTGGTTGTGGTGAGAGTGGGGGGTCAGAGGAGGGAACAGGGGACGCACAGGGTGACTTTTACAGTCCTTATCCGCATCCCACCCTCTGTCAATGCCGATCAGACCCGGAGATTCCCTTAAGCCACATAGTCTGAAGATAAGGCAATTCTCTGCTCTGTCATGCCTAGTGTCGCCAGATCACGTTACAATCACACATGTATATGCATTTTGGCCTATGTGCGTACATTATTATAATAAAATGTTTGGTTTGACGTCTGGAAATAATATGCTTCTGTTTGTGCAAGCTACCGTTAGTTAATCATCACAATTTGGAGTGCTTTCGGTCAAAACAGTGGCCTGTCGATGCATGTAAAATCACAACGCTTGCTTGCTCCCGAAACGGAAAAAATGCAGTAGATCTGACACAAAAGAGAGGCATTTGAGGGGATGCTGAGGGGATTTTACACATGTTTAGCTATGGAGACTATACTTAATATCTCATAATGCTAACTGTACTGCACAAGCTGCCTATAGTATTTTCATAGGCATTTCCTTGCGGAAAATTATATTTTATCTTCATAGAAATACGTTAATGTTGTCATGACACAGCTGTGGCAGGCTGGTCCATATGCTGGGTTTAGCTGTTAAACAACATGCATTGGTTACCATCTTCAGTTGTTGTTCATTCATCCCCACTTTATAGACCATTTTCCTCTTTCCTTTACCTTTTACTTCAAAAGGGGAGCCTTTTCGATCGTCAGACGATGTGTGAAGATTTCGAATGGTCAGGAGTTTGCTGCCAAGATCATCAACACCAAGAAGCTCTCTGCCAGAGGTGGGTTAACCCTTGCTGGTGTTTCACAGTGACAAGATTCCAGAGGTGGGTTAACCCTTGCTGGTGTTGCAAAGTCACAAGATGCCAGAGGTGGGTTAACCCTTGCTTGTGTTGCACAGTGACAAGATGCCAGAGGTGGGTTAACCCTTGCTTGTGTTGCACAGTGACAAGATGCCAGAGGTGGGTTAACCCTTGCTTGTGTTGCACAGTGACAAGATGCCAGAGGTGGGTTAACCCTTGCTGGTGTTGCACAGTGACAAGATGCCAGGATGCAAGTAGTGGACATTCAAATACAGATCAGGTAGAGAGGTGAAAAGATAGAATCAGTATGAAAAGCCATGAACCACTCCTCTCTATCTCTCTCTCTCTCTCACTCTCTCTCTCTCGCTTTCTTTCTCTCTCTGTATGAGTGTGTGTGTTTGTGTGTGTGCTAAATGTGTACGCTTGTGGTGGGATACATAGATATATAATTATATTATGTGTGTATTGCTTCTTTGAGGAATATGAGTCCATTTTCAGAGATGTGTGTCTCAGCAAGTTTGTGTGTGTGTATGTGTGTAGAGGGGTGAGTGCGTGTGTGTGCGTGTGTGCGTGTGTGTGTGTGTGTGCGTGTGTGCGTGCGTGCGTGCGTGCGTGCGTGCGTGCGTGCGTGCGTGCGTGTGTTGATATTGATTCCACGGCTTTGGCTGGTCTTATTCCTTGTAGGGTTGAGCCGGGGGAGAGGCGACCCAGTTCTTTCATATCCGTCACTGTAATTGTTGCCGTTGGCCTGTTTGCCTGAAGGCCTGCACAGGAGGGAGCAGAACAACCAATTCCAGAGCCTGCCCTCTCCTGAGAGCCAATCATGTCCTCTGTGGCTGAACTCTGCTACATCTCTGAACCAATCATCTCCTCTGAGCTCTAGATTGTGTTCACCTATAAGAGCCAATGGCTTCGCTCTCATCTGTTCTTGTTTACCAGGAGAATCTTCTGCATCCTCTGCCCTTTTGGGTTGATCAGGGTGGAGTTTCAACTAGATTGTTGCTGTGCATATTGTGTGGAGTCTCAGTCAGTGGTTATGTGTCTTTCAAGAAATTCTGTTTCTAATTTCTGATTCTGATTCTGATTCTGAAGAGATTCCTTTAGATTAGATAAAACTGTCCTTGTATTTTCTACGTTGGTGAGAATGGCAAACCAGGAGGTTGTTTTTGCACAAGATGTCTATTTTTGGTCCTAATGATCGTCAGGGTGTTGGAGTCTGTCAATTGGCTAGTTTCAGTTTGCTGCTCTCACAATTGATCCTTTCTCTCATATCTCTTTGGCTGATTTTCTTCCTGCCATATGCTGTTTCTTTTGTCTTTATATTATCCTCCCACTAACATTTTCCTCTGATTCTCCTCTCTTCTGCTGACCTCCCTCTCTCTCCTTTTCTGTTTCTCTCTCTCTCTCTTCCCCTATCTCTCTTTCTCTCTCTTTCTCTTCCCCTATCTCTCTTTCTCTCTCTTTTTCTTTCTCTCTCTTCCCCTATCTCTCTTTCTCTCTATGTGTCTCTCTCTTCCTCTATCTCTCTTTCGCTTTCTCTCTCTTTCTCTTTCTCTCTCTTCCACTCTCTGTCCCCTTGCTGGCTACGGGTGTTGAAATGGACACCCAGGCAGAGGGATCAGTAACAGGACAACTGCATGCTGGGATGGCTTTTCCAAAAATACAGATCCATGCAGTGTGGTGGTTTTTTTAGTCTTTTTTTTGTTGCATGTACATCTGTCCTTCTTTCTTTTTTTCCTCTCTTTTTCTACTGGCATGTCTGCAGAGGGTTTACCACACTGGACTCTCAGGCACGGCAGAGATGGTCTTAACCTCTTTCTGCGATAAGCCCTAAAATAGCATCCCTGCATAGATTCCCACCCCCCCAGCCCACTCTCTCTCTCTCTCTCTCTCTCTCTCTCTACCTCTCTCTCTCTCTCTCTCTCTCTCTTTCTCTCTTTCTCTCTCTCACTCTCTCAGACACACACAGATACACAGGGACTGCATGCATGATCTCATTTAAAAACATTGAAAATACAGACTTGTATAAAATCATATCACATTAATAGCCTAGCCTATTAACACATAAGATAATAATAATTTCTAAACTTGCTAAGTTAGCAAATGTAAAAGTGAAAAGTTGTTGACAATCAGTTTTAAAATCAGCGTTTAGTAAGCGACGATCTGCTGACAATCACATGTAGGCTAAGTGAGTGAATGTAAAAAGGTAAACACAACATTGGCCCCTTCACTGTGAATTCAAACCCTTGTGTTGCCATCTGATGCACCTTCTTGGTAGCAAAGACATGTTTTAAGTCCTTAAAGTCTTAAAGATTCTTACTTCAACTAGCTAGCTGTCTTTGTTTTATTTACTCAGCTGGCTGATATTCACTTAAAGTTACAAAAAGCTTACTGTAGTGGCTAACCAGCCAGCTAGCGAGCTTTAGCCTATACAGTAGTAGCCTACGCTTTTACATGAGAAGGACCATATGTTGACTAACATGGCAAAAGTAGCAACAAAAATGTCCCACCATACTCTTTTGATGCCTCAGCATGTCAATTTTGTTTTAGAAACGTATCTATTTGCTTCCTTCCTCGTATAATGTCTCGTTCTTCATTCACCAACAGAATGTTCGTTTGTTGTCATTCTGCCATCCTCAATCACATAGTAGATAAATAGCATATTGCTGTGAGAATGTTTGCCCACATTGTATTGGCGTCGAAAGTAATGGTTTGGTTTCTTTTCAGTAGAATTTCCAGTTTTGTAAGAGGAAAGTAAATGTGTGAGTGTGTACTCATTGTTTATTCTCCATTCATGTCCTCCCTCGACCTGTGCATAAAACAGTAGAGGAGAGAGAGAGAGAGAGAGAGAATGAGTGAAAGAGAGAGAGAAAGAAGCAGAGTGAGTGAGTGAAAGAGAGAAAGAGAGAATAAGGGCAGGGGGGCCATATCACAGACTGGGTATGCAAAATATACATACTGTGGTCTCCATAAACATACACACAGACACTCTCAAACTTGTAAATATGAGCATACCATTGTCATAACATTTTACATCATCGGAGAAGTGCATATTTAGTCATTTTATCAGAATATTTAATTTGACTTATTGCATGGCTACAGTATGCATTAAACACAAATGTTTGAAATGTATTCATTATTACAGTAGATCTAGTGATTGTGGCATTTTCTAGATATTCTTTATCCAGACCTCACCTTAAATCCAAGAGTGAACCTTGTTTCCACGATTCCATCCTTGCTCTTTATGCGATAGCTGTCCTGTTTGCAGCAGGAAGTAGTTAGCAGAGCAGCACAGGAAAGACTGCTGTGCTAGCCTACTTCATGAAAAAAAAAATCTCCAGTTTGACGAACTAGGGCATGGAATTCTGAGGAGATAGCTGGGGCACTCTTAATTAGAGCCTCTCTCTATCTCAGACTCGGAGAGGTTGCACCTACCCTCCTACTCCGCTCTCGCCCCCTCTGACCTGGCAATTGGAAGAAGGGCAAGAAGGCACTTCCAAATCTTACTGTAATGAAAGTCTGATGGTTTGATTCACTGGAGTATCCGCTGTGAGTCTCTGGTGTTTTACCTTATATGTTTGCTTACCTTTATAGCGACATAAAGGCTCATTGCCTCTGCATCCTGGTTTATTGTTGGCTTTGGCATCCCTAGGCCTATGCAGGGCCCATGGGTTTTTGCAGAAAAATAAATGTCTGTGATGTAGGCCAATTCATTTGGATACACCTCCGTTATTTTGGATTAGATGCGGACTTCGCTGTGTTTCTGTGCCTCTTTTTCTCTTTTCGATATTTCCGTCCATCTATCCTTCACCTCCACAAAAGATGTTTAGCTTATATTCACTGTTTCTGCCCTTGGGAGCACTAGGGGTAGAAACTGCTACAGTGGCGATGGTACGACACTATCCCAATATTTGGGCCACACTTTGATGTTATTGAGTTTCTTCACATTTTATGATACAGGAAGTATTGTGAAGCGATTCTGCTATACATTGCAATTAATTTCTCCCATATATTACGCTTATCATACTAGGAGTCTCTGCAGCCATCTTGGCGCAGTACACTTGTTCTCGACTTAACTGTGACGCAAAAGAAGAACAAGGTCTTGCTCTGTCTTGTGGAATAGTGCTCTGTTATCAGGGTGGATGTATGTACCAAAATAAAAAAAAAAATCATATTATTGACTATATAAATATTGCGATACTTGGCGCTGCTCTATGAATATAATGTTGCGCTGAAAAATATCACAATACTACACTGTATTGTTTTTTTTCTTCCACTTCTAGTGAGCACCACATTTGAACAGTTTTCATCTTTGAAGTGCATCATGAACACAACAGATGGCGGACACTAAAGTGTTCCTTTTGTGGAAAAGGTTCTTTGTAGAACCATAGGCTTCAAAGATGTCAAGGAGAACCTCAAAGGGGAATACATTCCCAATGTTGTTTCCATGGTTCATGCCTCCATCATCAATCCATCCATCCATCAATCCATCCATCCATCATCAATCCATCCATCCATCAATCCATCCATCCATCCATCCATCCGTCCATCCGTCCATCCGTCCGTCCATCCATCCATCCATCCATCCATCCATCCATCCATCCATCCGTCCATCCATCCATCCGTCCATCCATCCGTCCATCCATCCATCCATCCATCCATCCATCCATCCATCCATCCATCTATCCAGCAACAGCATAACATGTGGAGCACCACAGACCCTTTATGGATTTAGCTTGAGTCAATTTCTCTACCTCTGTTTGAATCTGGTAACTATGTATGTTAGATTTTACACATATGCATATCAGGTCAGGTGTGTGTCTTCAGTGACCTTAGTATTTGTTATTGTGTGTGTGTGTGTGTGTGTGTGTGTGTGTGTGTGTGTGTGTGTGTGTGTGTGTGTGTGTGTGTGTGTGTGTGTGTGTCAATGCGTTCACGTGCACGTATGTGCGTTTTCAGGGACAGTGTGAAAGCAAAGTGAAAATGTGTTCTTATAAAATCCCCCAGTGGAGGCCTGCAACCTCACCTCATCCACACAGCCTCTTTGACTTAAAAAAACAACTCAACTCTGAGCTGTGAAAATGGGCCATGGCAGCAATCAGGGACATAACAGGAATGTGTGCTGTATGCATGTGTCTATGCATGTGTGTGTGTGTGTGTGTGTGTGTGTGTGTGTGTGTGTGTGTGTGTGTGTGTGTGTGTGTTTATGCATATGTGTGTGTGTGTGTGAGTTTGTCACAGTTCGAGTGTGACAGAGACAATTTGTGCAGAGGATATGTGTTCATTAATATCTTACAGCTAATGTGAGATTCTGGTAGGCCTACAGCGGATAACTGGAAGTGAATCAATATTTATTATTATGTGGAACAGCCATGAAAATATGCAAGGTATTGGGTCTAGTATAGAGCCTACCGTTTCACTCACTGAACAACTGCTATTTTATGCAAGGCTGTGAAATGGAATTAGTTGTGGGCTCTTGAACATCTTTCCACTTTCAGAAGCCATCTGGAAGCGGTGGAGGTTGATCCTGGGATGATTAGATTGGGAGCATTGGGCCTCGTGGATGTGAATAACTCTCACTGGAAGCTACGGGAAAATAGATTTCAGGAAAAAAGCTGTGCTTTAGTTGTATTTATATCCGTTTACACAAAGTATGTGTTTAAATAATCACTAATGCTAATCTAATAATAGCACATTTCTGATAAGTGATGGTAGACCTATAGATGGTATTTTGTGAGTTACGGTGCTAAATGTTAACATGACGTATGAAATATAGATATTAATGTGTTCATTGCTTTGGATGGTAAAAAAAATATGTTTGTTTACAACACATGTCAATGTCATATCAGCTGGAAGCATCAGCATCAATGTCAGAGTGCTGGAATACCCAGCTAATAACTCCTAGCTGGACTGGTCACACTGATGACGAGAGAGTGCTGTATTCTGCTTTAGGCAGGGACCATAGGGCTGGGTAGAATGGCAGAATGGCATGCTGGTCTCGAGGGAGTTAGCGGGTCAGGATTCGTCATTCACTTCAGGGATTTACTGGTTTTAAATGTGTGTGTGTTTGAGGATGTGTGTGAGTGAATGAGAGGGAGACTGAGAGAGAGAGAGAGAGAGCGAGAGAGAGAGAGAGAGAGAGAGAGAGAGAGAGAGAGGGAGGAAAGATATCAAATCTGTCATTAATCTCTCAGAGCAGTGGCAATGAAAAAAAAGAAAAAACACACACACACTTTCTCTCTCTCACTCTCTGTCTCTCTTACACACACACTCACACTCACACACACACACACACAACCCTGCTGCAGTGCGGTAACTGGTGAGGAAGACTCCAATATGAAAGAGCAAAGAGAGAGAAGAGTCACACAGAGAAGAGAGGTAGAGAGAGAGAGAGATGGGAGAGAGAGGTAGAGAGAGAAAAGGTAGAGAGAGAAGAAAGAAGAAGAAGCGATAGAGAGGTTGAGAGAGAAGAATAGAGTGCAAAGAGAAGAGGTTGAGACATAAGAACAAAGTAAAGAAAGAAGAGAGGTAGAGAGAGAAGAGGTAAAAAAGAAGAGGCAGAGAGAGACAAGTAGAGACAGAGGAGTGAAGAGGTAGAGAGAGAGAGGTTGAGAGTGAAGAATAGCTTAGAAGGAGAAGAGGTTGAGAGAGAAGAATAGAGTAGAGAGAGAGAAGAGGTTGAGATAGAAGAGAGAAGAAGAGAGAAGTGCAGGGAGAGAGAAGAGAGAAAAGAGAGAGAGAGAACAATAGAGGGTTTGGCCCAACATACAACTAACCATACCTGCAGATCCAGTGCACATACAGCCTCTGAAAAGAGAAGATGACAAGCTGTCCATATAGTGTGACTACTTGAGGTACAGATTTGAAACATGAATCTCCCTTTTGCTATGCTAGGAAAGGTAGATGTCTTACTATAGCAGATGACTTACTGTAGCACTGCAGCTAATCTGGCAAATACAGTTAAATATAGTAAAGTTATACAGGAGATCATGTTCACCACATCTTGTTTCATCTTGAGGATGGTTGCTCACTGAAGCACAAAACTCTGTGTAGACAGATAAATGATGCTGATATGACATTAGAAATTATTGTCACTTTGCAATCCAATGTTTTCCTGGAGTATGTAGTTTAAGGTCTGTTATTGCAGTCAAATTATTTTTTTCCAAATGACGAATTGGCCACAAAGACATAGGATACAGCTTTCATGTAACACTGTCGCTCAAAAGAAATATGATCAGCTATTGATTAGGTTATGTTAATAAATAGTACATTTAGAAACATCATAGCGGGTTGTGTCTTTTTGCCCTGCAAGTCCAAACTCATCAGAAAGCTTTCATCTGGCTGGCAAGGGGAGGTTGGGTGAGCGGGAAGGGGTCAGCCCTATGTTCCCACAGCCTTATGTTCCCACATTTCTAAGTTTCAGTCTATTTGAAAATTGCTAAAAGCTAGTTAACTGCTCATCGCTAATGTCAGATGAGACTGCTAAAGGCTAGATAACTGCTCATTGCTAATGTCAGATGAGACTGCTAGAAGCTAGTCAATTGTTCATTGCTAAGGACTGATGAGACTGCTAAAGGCTAATTAACTGCTCATCCCTACTGGCAGATGAGACTGTTAAAAGCTAGTTAACTGCTCATCGCTAATGTCAGATGAGACTGCTAAATGCTAGTTAACTGCTTATTGCTAATGACAGATGAGATCAGTGTTGTAACTCTGGGGTGCTAATTGGTTCCTAATTGATCCCATGCAAAATCCTATACAATTTTACCTCTCTAGTAGTGTCAGTTACAGTACCTTTTAAATCAAAATACATTTAAATCAAACTGCATATTCATGTATCAAATCTGAGATACGGTGTCATTAGTGATACATAGCTAAATATAGACATTATCTAGGTCCATTTGCTGTAGGTGTCAGATGAAATTAGTCTTTGGCTATAAATGTTAGTTATAGCCCAGTTGGTATTACTACAGCAAACAAGTCTTGGTATGTGTTGCAACCCTTTGTAAGACTACCTCAAGGTCATTATCTAAAAATGAGTTGTAAGAGATTAGGGTTGTAGAATCTTCTTTCAGAGCAGAGGACTGAACTTCAGAAGTTTTTTTCGTTGAGTTGAGTCGTCGTCTGAGGCTCCTGGGGTCTGCCATTTGCATGCAAGGGTGGTTCCACTGCAGAGAGGAGAGGGCTAGCCCCATGATTGGTGGAGGAGTTGCTAGACAACAGATGTCCGGCTGGCTGGTAGGAGGGCTACCTGTGGAGGAAAGGAAAAACAAGAGAGAGTGTGAGAGTGAAAGAAAGAGAGAGGTAAGGTGACAGAAAAAGAGAAAGAGGAATTCTTAGTCATTTGTCCTGGGCCTGAAGGGTAATGTAGGGATAAAAATAACTATAAAATGTTGTGGTGATCGCTTTTTTGTTATTGTCTGGAAAGGTGTAAGCCTGCTGTCTAACCTTTAGGGGAGGAAATGCAAAATGTTAAAATAAAAAATATAGGATAGAAAAAGAAAAGAGTGATAAGGGACAGTTTACTACCCAGCTGAGGACAGGGACGAAAAAATAGACGTCCTATTTTATTTGAAAAAAAAAAAAAAAAACTCTCCTCTATGTGTGTGTCCTTAGGCAGAACCGAAATGGGTCGCCTCCTCTCTGGTTCAGATTAATACGGCACACTTCTCGTCTCACCAGGTTTGGTGGCTCTCTGGACTGAATGGCCTTTTCAGAACCGTGAATCTTATGACAGCCATTTGAGACTGATGTTTGGAATCATTCAGGTTTCCAGGGATAGCAGTCTTGTGAGGGGAATCAAGCCACATTCCCATCATGTCGCAATTTAAATCATGTTCCACGACTGTGAATGCAACTGGTTCGATTCATGTGCCTGCAACAGCATGTCACGATTTCAGACAGCACCCTCTGATAGTCTTGTGCCCTTTTGAGAGGCGTGTGACTACAGTGGTTCGTCCTGTTTGTGTTGTTGCACACTGTTACATCTGACTCTTATCTCTTAATATTAGGTCACATTTTGAAGTTAAGTTTAGCATCTTTATCTTGGAGATTAGAAGAGGGAAGAGTTGTCAGTATTGAGGCATGGGAGGTGGGGGTTTTGGAGGTGGGGGGGGGGGGGGGGGGGGGGGGGGGCGCATGGTGTTTATTTATAGAGCTTTCAGCAGTCAGCGCTCGCCAGCTGGCGTGTATTATCGCTCCCACAATAGGCGCCCTCTCCTGGTGAAATGAGAGGAGAAGGTAACGGATGTCTCCTCTCTTTCTCTCCTCCTTATCTTTCTTTTTCTGTCTGTCTGTCTTTTTCATAGATCATCAGAAACTGGAGAGAGAGGCCAGGATTTGCCGTCTTTTGAAACACCCCAATATTGGTAAGTACTGTATGCACACCACATGTACACACACACACACACACACACACACACACACACACAAACACACACACACACACCATTTACAATATATTTAAAAGGAGAAAGCATGTAAATTAGTCTTAAAGTGTCTTAGATGTTTGTCTAAAATTAAACAATAATTGTTGCATACTTCAACAACAGAAATCCATGTGATCTTTGCTTGGTGACTCCTGTGGGTTATCCTTATTCCTGATCAGTCCTTTAGTACACCTGGCTCTATTTATAGTCCAGCAGGTTTACCCTAAATGCTGTTACAACCCAGAATTTAGCCCACTTGAAAAAGTACAGAAGGCAACGTATAAGATATGGGCATAATATAGAAACATTATATAAATTCCTGAGTGTAAAATCTGCACATCAACTGGGATATAAAGTAACCCATATGTGTAACTTAGAGATGAGATTACATTTAGTTGAAGGTTCAAGTAGAAAAAGACCTTTTTGACCAATGAGGTGCATAATCATAAATATATTTAAATCCCTGCAAGAGAA
>NC_137918.1:20172669-20177669 GCF_963457725.1 Sprattus sprattus | reverse complement strand
CAGACGCCAAAGACCTGATCAATAAGATGCTGACTATCAACCCCTCTAAGAGAATCACCGCCACGGAGGCCCTCAAGCACCCCTGGATCTGCGTACGTCTCATGCTGCACACTCATGCTGCACTCTCATGATGCACACTCACACTGCACACTCAGGATGCACACTCATGATGCACACTCAGGATGCACACTCACGCTGCACACTCACACTGCACACTCAGGATGCACACTCACACTGCACACTCAGGATGCACACTCATGATGCACACTCAGGATGCACACTCACGCTGCACACTCACACTGCACACTCAGGATGCACACTCATGATGCACACTCATGATGCACACTCATGATGCACACTCATGATGCCTTTACATTTACATTTACATTTAGTCATTTAGCAGACGCTTTTGTCCAAAGCGACGTACAAAGGAGAGAACAGTCAAGCTAAGAGTAATACAAATATACAGGGGATGCCTCTGACGTAGGCGGACAAAAATACTTGCTATTGTGTAGATGTAGGAGTCCATGCCCTATCAGCAGTGGCATAAATCAAAATGTATGCACAAACTCTTTTCTTTTTTCCTTTCTCTCTCTCTTTCTTTGTCTTCTCCTCCCTCTCCCTCTCTTTCTCCCTCTCTCTCTGTTTGTGTTCCTCTCCCTCTCCCTCTCTCTCCCTCTCTCCCTCTCCCTCTCTCTCTCTCTCTCCCCCTCTCCCCCTCTCCCTCTCCCTCTCTTTCTCCCTCTCTCTCTCTCTCTGTGTTCCTCTCTGCAGCAACGCTCCACAGTGGCCTCCATGATGCACAGGCAGGAGACGGTGGAGTGCCTGAAGAAGTTCAACGCCAGAAGGAAACTGAAGGTACAGTTCCCACTGCGCACCTCCTCACTAGAAGCTGAGAGGAAAAATAAATTCTCTTTTTCTCAATTTTCTCTGTGTCTCTCACTCACAACTTCACCTTCTCATAGTCGAACGTCGACTCACAGTGCTTGAAATAATGAGTTAATTAGCTTGAGTGACAGCAGACTGCTCACTGCAGGATCAATGAATGCACTGCTCCTTGTCCTTGGCTTAGCATGTTCATCTGTCACTTTCTCTCTCTCTCTCTCTCTATCTCTTGTGTATCTTTCCTTTCTTTTTCCTCCCTTCCTTTTCCCTCCTTCCTCGCAGGGAGCTATTTTAACCACTATGCTGGTCACAAGAAACTTCTCAGGTATGCCAGTCTCTGCTCTTCTCCTTCCCCTTTTCTCTTTCTCTGTATGCCTTACGAAGTCCAGTAGGCTGTGTAATGGTAGGGAGTGCCAGTCTTAGCCTGATATTTCAGGGCTAATAAGAACACATAATAATAATATTCATTTTTTTTTGCAGATGTTAAATTAGCCTTTCGTGGTTGCTATTGGCAGCTAAGAGAGGCCCAGTGAGGTGAACCTTCTTGTGAGGCGTTCTAGAGGGTTAGTCTCTGTGAGGCGTTCTAGAGGGTTAGTCTCTGTGAGGCGTTCTAGAGGGTTAGTCTCTGTGAGGCGTTCTAGAGGGTTAGTCTCTGAGAGGCGTTCTAGAGGGTTAGTCTCTGTGAGGCGTTCTAGAGGGTTAGTCTCCGTGAGGCGTTCTAGAGGGTTAGTCTCTGTGAGGCGTTCTAGAGGGTTAGTCTCTGTGAGGCGTTCTAGAGGGTTAGTCTCTGTGAGGCGTTCTAGAGGGTTAGTCTCTGTGAGGCGTTCTATAGGGTTAGTCTCTGTGAGGCGTTCTAGAGGGTTAGTCTCTGTGAGGCATTCTTGAGGGTAAGTCTCTGTGAGGCGTTCTAGAGGGTTAGTCTCTGTGAGGCGTTCTAGAGGGTTAGTCTCTGTGAGGCGTTCTAGAGGGTTAGTCTCTGTGAGGCGTTCTAGAGGGTTAATCTCTGTGATGCGTTCTAGAGGGTTAGTCTCTGTGAGGCGTTCTAGAGGGTTAGTCTCTGTGAGGCGTTCTAGAGGGTTAGTCTCTGTGAGGCGTTCTAGAGGGTTAGTCTCTTATGGCTACCAATGGCTAATGACTTACAGTAAGTACAGTAAGTCAGCTGTTGTGGATTGTCATCTGTGAAAGTGTTTTATTGCTCAGTTTGTGGGCATTCTTAAGGTGGTCACCTTTCTGGCCTTAATAATGTCATGTATGGTCTAACATTTTCAATGTGCTCGGTAAATCAAAGTGGACTATGAGCTTCAACCCAAAGTTTCTGAAATGTTGGATGGGAAAAATATCCCCTGTATATTCATGCCCTACTGCACCAACATGAATCACTACATGCATATGACTGGAAAGACCTTGGTTATATTTAAGAACATTCTAGATTGATGGTCCAGTTTGATCCAAGTCTGATATTCTTTGCAAAATAAATCCCTTTAACTCTGGCCATGGGCCAGGCCAAACCTCAAACTGCATCAGGTACTTTCTAGTTGTTATTCTTTTGTACTTTATTCATTTATCTATTTGATCTATTTTTATCTATTTTATTTTAATCTCTTCTATTTTGCACAGTCTGTGGAGAGTCTATGGGCCAGGTTAACATTTCACTACAAGTTGTATACTTTTGTATACAAGTTGTGTAACTGTGAATGTTACAAATAAAGCTCTTGAATCTTGAAATCTTTGTGAAAAGGTAGAGTTTATTTTGAGGTGGTGGAGGATAGCTTACTTTTTTGTTTCTTAGTTTTCATCATCTTTAAAGCCCATATTTCCATTAGACCAATTCAAAAAATCTTCTTTATTTGATTTATTTACCTTTTTGTTTCTTGTTTTGTCATTACTTTCACTCCTTTGTTGGGGATATGATACCAACGAGGTAAGAGTCCATAAGCAGAAGGAAAGGGGCTGTGCTTTACCACTAACCCGAGTTTGTTGGTTTGATCCCAGTGTGTCTAAAAAGCATCTCCCTTTCACTCTGAGCAAGTTAGATGATACCGTATATCTGCATGCCAGTCCAATGCCAAAGCCATTACATTCATAAAATGGTCTTCAGATCTGCTGGGAATTTCCTGATAAATATTGATATGTCAAGGATATTCAATCAGAGCTCTATTTTAATTTTGAGTTATGATGCCCACACAACCCATTAAAGCTGTGAAAATAGCCTTGATAAGTTCAATTTTTATACAGTTCATTCAAACTGATGAGTTAAAGTTTGTCATTATCACTTGTGATAAATATCATGTCATGCCAACTGCAATGGCCACATCTAACACTAATATTTCATACAAAGATAAAAGTACGTAGTGTAGTTCCAAATAAACTGCATTAGAATTTGGGTTATAAAATACCATGCGTCATTAGATTTGATAATGCGCATCACCACTTTATGAATGTAATTCCTCTGGCTCTGCACCCTATGTTCTGTATTGAGTGTATATGCTATAGGAGAGGCAGTGTGTGAGCCAACTCTCTCTTATGTTGCCATGTGTGTTTTCTCCAAGAGAATGGGTTGCATCTGATAACCAGAGTTTCACAGGAATGATTAAGTGATGATGATGATGATGATGATGAGGATGAGGATGATGATGATGATGATGATGATGATGATGATGATGCTTGCGGTTTGGGCTGTGACCTGACATGCCTGTGGATGTGCATGCGTTTTGACCCTGACCTTGACCTTTGCTTTCCTTCCCTGCGTCCTTGTGCTAACTCTGTCCATTCCACTTTAACAGCAGCCAAGAGTTTGCTGAACAAGAAGACGGCCGACGGCGTCAAGGTGAGTCTGTCCTCAGCTTAATCCGGCCCTGTAATGGTCTGTGGCTAATGGATATTACAAAACAGGGGATGTGATCTTGTGGAGGACATCTTGTGTTATGACGTCACTTGTCTGATTCTTGTGTACTTCATCATCTAAATCCATTACTGCTTCTTCATGACTGCTTCTGTCCCGTATCTGTTCTCATTTCCTATGTAGATGTGTGTCTGTCCTGCTGTGTCATCCTGCTGATTCACTGTCATTGTGTCATTCAGGTTTTGTTCTCTTTTCTGTCATTTCTTTTTCCTTTTATGCACCACCTGTGATTTCTATACTAGATATATACTTGATGTGTGCTCCTCCTATATGGCAAACAAGACTAGTCTGTCCTGTGTCATGTCTGAGGGGTTCCCTCACGAATCAGATTTGAGTGACAGGTTTGTGTTGAGAGGTGTGGGCCTTGGTTTACTCTCAGCACTGGAATTATGTTATAAGGTTGTCATAAGGATGTCATAAATATGTCATCTCAGTCACCTTTTCCTCATAAACCTTCATCACAGTCTGTGTCCAATGATGTAAAAATGTTACGTAATCGTGGCTGATCATTTTCAAACAGGTCTGAATATGTTTTATGCTATGAGAGGTCAGTAGATTGTGACAAAACCTGTTATAACTTCTATATAATTGACAATAACTGATAATGATGAAATGATATAGTTATACCACATATCACACTGACTGTCATAATGATTGGATAAAGTGTCAGCTATGATGTATTTATGGATATGCCAACGTCATGGTGGATGGAACTAGTGATTCTGACTCAGGCAGTCACATTGACAGAACAAGTAGACTTTCAGTTCTCTATTCTGCTTGTCGTGGTTTCCTCGTCTGGACAAACCAATTCAGTAACGTACTTTAAGTCGTACAGTTCATAAAAAGTATTTATTAAGCATTTATTAAGGTCCTTTGACAATGTAGTGTCTTTATCAAATCTGATGCACTTAGCATTAAATAAGGGACTTGGACATGGAGACACTCAAGCTACTTAAAGCACACATCTGGTGATTGTACTCTCTATCTGGGTGACACTTCATTTGGTTACGTCGTTTATTCCAACTGTCTTTTTTTTGTGCATTTTTTTGTTAGGTTGTGTCAGCACTGGCTGTAATGACTGCTTTACACACTTCCACAGGTTAACAACAAAACCAACACAGCCACCAGCCCTAAAGAACCAGGCGCTGTCCCAGCACTGGTACCCACAATGCACTCTCCATGCATGCCCTGTCACTACACTTCATAGCCACCA
>NC_137918.1:20087669-20170169 GCF_963457725.1 Sprattus sprattus | reverse complement strand
ATCATCTTTTTATAAGTCAGTTGTCTTGAATGTAATGCATGAACAAAGATACTATGTGTACATTTCACAGTATACTGTAATAAGACATGTTAATGGAATGAGCCACTTGTTTTATTTTACAATTATAATATCATTGCATCAGATTATGTTATGTTATTCCCTTGTTGATTCTTTGGATGGATGTGCCTTTTGTTGTAATGCTAGGAGTCCACAGAGAGTGTTAATACCACCATTGAGGACGATGACCTGAAAGGTAAGGTGTATGTGGCCGTCTTATGGCCTGCTTGTGATGTAATATCTGACCATCCACCCCATAACACAATCCATTTAATTTGCCTTTGTTACCATCAACTCCTTCTCTTTGATCTCTTTATATTTTAGGCCTGTATCTTTTCTTATAATTCCTTTATTTCATTATCCCCCTATTAAGTTATTTTGTTTTGTTTGTCACAGATAGTAACCTTTACTACTCCACCTTCCTGTTGTTGTTGTCCCCTCTTCTCATCCCTATGTTTCAAACTTTTTCTCATCAGTGTCTTACTCGAAAATGCCTTTCGTTTGTTTTCCTCCGTCCACTCCCGCCTTTTCTGGGCAGCCAAGCGCTTTGGGAGCCTCAGCATAAACTCTCTGTGGCAGCCCAAGCCCCGCCCCCAGACCACAGAGGACAGGCAGGTGCCCACCTCCTCGGTCCAGAGTAAGTCCCACCTTTAGTGGGAGAAGAGACCCCCCCCCCCCCCACTACCACCACCTTCCCCTATCCCTGACATGCCCTCTGACCAGTAGAGTGAGACATCATAGGCTTCTGAAGTAGCGCTGTGTCTTCCATCTGACCCCCTTCCCCCCCAAATCTGTTGCAGTTGTCATACAGTGAAAATGGGAGACACGAGAATTCCCAATCCAGCAGGAAACCTTCACGTTTACATGTTGCCCGCCTCCACGTCTTATTTTTTCAATTCCTTTTCACCTTATCACAAGAGATCCCTTCTGTCTCTTGAAGCAGATTACCATTGTAATCTGTCAGTAGATAAGTTTTCTTTTTTCATATCCTTTTAAGTTCTTTTTTTGCTTTTAATATTTCTTTAGAAAATAGAGAGGCATTTGCGAGACTGGTAGCAGAGAGCCATGGGTGGTATTCTGATGTGACCTTTCGAGCTCTAAACTCTGTATTCACATTCTCTCCCAAGCTATGCTAATGCATGCGAGTCACGTCAGAATATCGCCATTGGTGGCCCAGAAACAATGGAAATTCTACGGCAAAATATGGATACAAACGAATGGCAAAGTCTCGACAGCATGCTCTCTATGACTCAATACAGAGTGCAACTCTTCCTTTTCCTAACCTTTTGATGATGATTGCGACTTATCGCAAAAAACGTGCTTTATGACCAAAGTCTGAGTAATGTTTTTGCTGTCCCTTAGCTTGCCAAGTTATCAATAAAGGTAAATTTAATCGATCTTTTGAATGAAAGTGTTGCCTGTGAGTTATCATCACTGAAACACTGATCATTCTGAAACATGAATACTCGTGAAAGAAGTCCACAACAGTAATAACAATCTTAAGTGGCTTTCATTATTTCCTGCCCGATGGGTCCTTGGACAATATCTGTGGCGTTTTTGTGTTCCCAGCTCGTAAGCAGGAGATTATCAAAGTGACTGAGCAGCTGATCGAATCCATCAACAACGGTGACTTTGAGGCCTATGCGTAAGTGTGGCGATTCCTTCCTTCTGTTGGGAGAATCTGGTGAATATTGTAGGAATCTTGCTGCTTCTGGAGACTGTTTTTGAAGATACTGAAGTGGCATCCTCAGAATTTGTGGAATATGTGGGATTGTTGCAATACAGTGTTATTATGCTGGCACGAATCTGACACAGTAAGTATCGGTAATGAGTATCGGTGTTTGCCTGGTAGGAAAATCTGTGACCCTGGCTTGACATCCTTTGAACCAGAGGCGCTGGGAAACCTGGTGGAGGGCCACGACTTCCATAGGTTCTACTTTGAGAATGGTAAGTGGGTCCTTCGGTGAACTCCTCAGAATCTCCTTTAAGGAATTTGAGAGTTTTTGCAGAAGTGCATAACTCGACATCACGGAGACAAAGAAACCTGTGAAATCTCTATCCCTCCCTCTTTCTTTCTCTCTCTCTCTCTCTCTCTCTCTCTCTGTCTCCCTCTGTCTCTCCGTCTTTTCAGCTTTATTACTTATGTAAATGAAGAGTTATCTAGATTTGAAGTGTGAATTATAAAGCTACCTCTAATCACCTCCCGTATACTCCAATAATCCCTCTTATTTGGGTGATAAGTGAAAGAAAGAGGAGGAGTGGAGGAGGCTCTCCTAGATGCCTGGCACATGGCAGAGGCTACAGGCCTCCTAACTAAGCTTGATCTAATCAGTTTAATCCAAATCAAATAAAACTTGAATCTTATTGGCTTAAAAGGGGATGATGGATATGACCCTCTTCTGGCCTGTCATTCAGCACACTAACAACTGTAGAAGTCACTATTATAGGAAGGTTCCCTACTAAATCCACATCTGACCGCTTTTTAAGATGTTGAGGTACATTTATTCCTTGACGGTATACTCTGTTGAAGGCCTTTTTTATTTCTATATAATACTGTAGGTAGCAAGTGTCACCTCCTGTGCGTGAATATAAGAATAACAGTGGTACAATTCTATTTCCTTATTAGTTTGTAATGTAATCTTTATTATATGTAAATCATGTCCCATACCCTCTCTTTGACCTAACCACCATTCCTGTATATTGCCGATCTGTTTATCTGCATATATGGGAGTCACATCTGTTAACTATCTACTTGTATGCATTCTTAGGGAGATACATCCAAGCTTTTTGCTATAGCACATGTTCTGGCTCACACAGTATTTTGCTAACGAACTACCTAACTAAATTCATACTCAAAGACCCATATTGACTTGGCATTGTCTATCTATTGTATTGTGTTTTGCCAATTTAGTCATTGCACAGTATAGATGGCTCCCCAAATGAAATCAAATGGTCAATGCAGGACGTAATATTTATTTGCCAGTCCGGCAGCGCTGTATTGAGTCTGTAGCGTTACTCCAACTTTTAGGCCCATGCTGCTGAAATCAGTAGAACCATGGTAGTATTACTTCTCACACAAGATTTGGATTTAAAAAAAAGATGATGCTGCATACTGGCCTGTTGTTCATTTTGTGGGGCTTTTGCTCCAGCTCTTTCCAAAGGGAACAAGCCAGTCCACACTATCCTGCTGAACCCGCATGTGCACCTGATCGGCGAGGATGCTGCCTGCATCGCCTACATCCGGCTGACCCAGTACATGGACGTCAGCGGCATGCCCCGCACCATGCAGTCCGAGGAGACCCGTGTGTGGCACCGCCGCGACGGCAAGTGGCAGAACATCCACTTCCACCGCTCCGGAGCGCCCAGCGTGCCCGTCAAGTAGAGATGACCGGAACAGCTTGTCAAGAAACCCACCCTCCACCCCTTTCTACTTCGCCCCCCTCACACCCATTCATCCCTCTCTCTCTCTCTCTCTCTCTCTCTCTCTCTCTCTCTCTCTCGCTCTCTTTCGGCCCTACTTTGTCTCAGAGGACAACATGGCCTTCGGGAGACCTACTAAGTACTGGATGCTTGACATCTTGACGTAAGCAAGGTGTATTGAGTTGGAGTTGGAGTAACGCTACAGACTCAATACACCTTGCTTACGTACTCTCTCTTTCTGTCCTACTATCATCTGCCCATCTTCCTCTCTCTACCACCCACTCAATCACACTGAAAATTGCCAACTCTATCGCTCCTCCAACATATAAAGGGAGACTGTAATGTCAGATGGAATTAAGTTATTTAAGGTAATACATTTGTTAGAATGGGTACTAATATACAGTTTGAGTGCACACATGTGAGTATACCGTATACTTAGGCAGGTAACGGATCTTGAAACATGTGAGGTTTTAGAATACAATGTTAGAGAAACACTTAAAAATGGTCAGGCTCGATAATATCCCTGTTTTGAGGTCTAAAGAAATAGAAGACAGAGGTTTATGAATGTCATCATTCAGAATATTTACATATTTGCCCCATTTGCTGTCCAATAGTCACGCTATTTTATTGCCATATCATAGTCCTCATAACCTCCATCTCTGTATCTCTTACACACTCTCTCTCTCTCTCTCCCCTCATATTCACTCTATTCAGACGTCCATGTCCTCTATTGCTTGGAGGAGCTTGTGAACTGTAGCCTTGGGGAAAGAAAAAAAGCAAATGCTTCCCATTTGCATAATCATTTATCTCTTTCTATTACAATTAACAAAAATCTCTTTTTGTCTGTGTGCGTATTTTGTAGTTAATTGATTATAAATGCTTCAGTTTACCCTGGTTGAAACCAGCCACCAACGAAATAATCTTGAGAAATGGGTCACAAGATGGCGCTATTTCTCAGCCACTCTCATCCCATGTCCTGCCCCCTTCTTGTCATGAGGGTCGTTTACACCCAATCGCACAGGACCAGTGTCAAGACATTTTTTGAAAGGACTCACTTTCTCCATAAGCGGGCCATACACATATTTGGACATTATCAAAAAGAGTGTATTTTTAACATATGACTTAGTTTTTTTGTTCATGTTTATTTTTAACGAGCTGTTTTGGTATGCATTTTAAATGTATAGATATGTGTGTTATGTATTTTTATGTCTATGTGTGTGTGTGTGTGTGTGTGCGTGTGTGCAATATGAACAATTTGAAAGATAAGAATGTTAATATTGAGCTTGCTATTGTTCTGGTGATGTACATATGTTGTGGTTGTTTAAAAGAATCTAAACAAGCATTCAACTGATATTCTCGCTTTTAGCCGAGCTATGATTTGAGTAAATGCAGTTCAAAGGCGATGTTTTATTTTTCGCTAGCTTACAATGTTTGAACAAAAATCGAACAGAGAAACGTAATTGTAAAGGGTAGTTCAACTGCAGACTGTTTGCAGATGTTGTATGTTTACCTTTACACCGTTGCATATTTTAAAAATTAAAGATAGGAGAATGTAGCATATATAATATATATCAAATTGACAATTTGAGTTATGCATGGGGGGCTATTTTCCAGGATGTGTTATATATTTATTATTTAGTTTGTTTATGTTTTTTTAAATTGTGGATTTAATGGTCTTCCTATGGAAACAATTCTTTTTTTTCCAGAATCATCCAATAATAACAACACTACCAATAATGATAGTTGTACTACCACATATCCAGCACAATTAATCAACCATAAGACTGTAGCTAATTTTTACCTTTTGTCAGTTGTTGTAGGTCAATTCTGTCTTTACTACTTTACATTCAAATGGCACAAGGAGGGAGGATCATTGACTCTCGAGCCGCTCTTTCTTTTGTTCGTTGCCATGCAGTATGTCAATCTTCAGACGCGTGGTTACTGAGAGAAGGAAGGAGGCCAAGCCCTCATATCTAGCATGCACACTGCCCATGAAGCGCTCTTGTGTCTCATCTTCAGCCAAGAGGAGAAGAGCCGGGGGGGTCGTACTGATGTCAGAATGGTCTTCCTTGAAACCAGGAGCTATAACCTCTGGTGCTCTCGTGTAAATGGGACTATGCCGATACTATCATTGCCGTTTTCTTTTTTTCTGTTCATGTACTGTACCTTTTCCTTTTCTTCTCTTGAGGGTTAAGAAATTCCTCTGCTGAAAGTTGCACCACCACAAGGGCCAATTTGGAGACAATAGAGTAAAATAATTTGTTGCCATGGTGGCGATAGAAATTCAACATATTTAAGACACAATAAAATTAAAGGTGTGATATTTATGGGGTTTGAAGTGTTTTGTTTAGTTTGTCTTCCCACTTCCCTTCCTTGACTTTCATGAGCTGATTCATGATTTTTCAAGTTTGCAAAAAAAAAAAAAAAAATGTATGATTCGAGTGGTAGCAGCACAAAACAATCATAAGAATATAAGTGTAAGTAGCCAATAAGTACATTAGTAATGAGTTGGATTTTAAGATGTGATTTTTCATCCTAGAAGACACTGCCTTCAACGTCGTCAGATCTGCTAAAATGAGTTTTTGCAGTAACATGGCATAAACATGATTTGAACAGTGAATGGTGAGGTGATAGAGGAGGCTAAACTTTTATTACAGGAAGCCTATGTAGTTGCAACAATAAGGCACCACACAATAACTCAATAGCAGATTTATGTGGCAATTCTTCCAATGCAGCGTGGAGAGGAGGGAGAATGTGAGGGAATGACAGATATGATAAGATAAGATATTCTAGAAGACAGAGCACAAGCCAGAAGATGAACAGTTGTACAGTTTTATTCTCTTTCAGCCATGTACACACTGCAGCCATTGTATTGTGTTTAAATGTTTTTTAAAAGTCGGATAGTAAACTAATACATGCCCTGATAGATAGATATATTTATGTATATTTGTATATAGTCATCACCACAGACACAGGATGTTGGCTCAAATTAATTAATTCAATAAATAAATAAATTAATACAAATCAGCCTGTCACAGTGAACTCTGTAATTTCCTGTTGTTGATTTCACACACAAAAACCTGTGAAAAAATAAATTAGAACATTCAGTGTATATCTCAACCAGCATCATCATCCCCGTGTCCGATAAGTGAAACTTGCATCCTGCCGCTCCGTACTGCACTCCCTCCCTCTGTAACAACAGCCACTCACATACACATGGTCAGGCATTCAGAGGTCAATACATTTGAGACAATAGAGAGAAATAAAACAGCAAATCCTCTTTACTGCTGAACTCATTTAGCCTAAGTGTATAAGTTGTAATAACAGGTCATGTCAGAGAGACATGAAACTCTACACAAATGCATTCCTCTTTTCCAAAAAGGGCTTGGACCAAACCAAAACAATACTTCCAAAAAGCCTAGCTGCAGAATTCCAAATAAGACCCATGTCAGGCAAGCCATCACAACAAAGAACAACTGTAGACAGCCATGGACTCTGGTACTCCCCTTACGTATGCTGACTGTCTGAACCACTCTCAGCTTCTTATTTACCCTTGTTCAGAATACAAGACCTGAAACCCTAATGTTCCTTTGATCAGGTTCCTTTGCTGTCATAACAGATGCTAGCCTAAAAACATCTCTCAAGTATAATAACTTTTTTTTAAATGGCTCGGGTAGTCTGCTACATCTGAGGGGTAAAATCATCACCCCTTGAAAATAGGGGAGAGAACAGAATACACAAGGTGCAGAAGGAGACATCACATAAAATGACCCTGGCGGGTTTTGAAATGACAGAAATGCTTGATATTGTCTGGAGTATTCATTCACTTGTTCATTCACTCTAACACATACACAAAGAGAACGAAAGCAAATGGACTGATTTCGTCTGATGTGGAAAGAGAAGGTGCTAGTGCATCTCAAAGCACAGACAGACTGAGGGCCATTAAACATTAAACACCTCGTGCTGCTCTTGTTTTTCTGATGGGGAAGACAGTTGGGGGACAATGCAGGTAGATTCAGAATTTGAAATTGATTTTGCAAATAGTAAGTGACAGATGCTAACTAGTCATGCCAGCTATAATCCTTATAAGTAGCTAATGTGGAATACTGTTATTTTTTCTCTAAAAATGCACACTGTATATACTTTCAAAGACAGGTAACACATACACAGAACACTCTGACAGCAGATAGAAGCATCTGTATGAACAGATGACTTTAACACTTTACTTAACATGACCATATAAATCCAGTGCATACAGGGTATCATACAGTGTCAGTACTGTGTCAGTGGCCTGGTTGTTGGGGAAAACACCGAAATTGATGTAATTCCTGGGTCATTTGACATGAAGGCCATGTGTTCTCAGACATGAACCGCCATGATACGTACATATCAAATCTAATTGGCATAAGGTCATGTTAAATAAAGTGTCGTGAATATTTTTTGTTTCCTTTTCTGAGAGCTGTAACCTTTACCCTTGAAGAACAATCAAGTTATGTGATGAGTGATGAAGCCAGTTTTTCATGATATCTAACTACAGTCATTATGACAGACAGTGCAGTAAACACATTGTCGGACCAAAGCAGGTTTGTTATGAGAAGAAATATTGTTTAGTGTCCGTCTGAGGTGGGGGCTTGGGAAAATGTCTTCTAGACTTCTTTAAAGGTCATCAACAGTGTCAAGACATCAAAAATCAGGATAAACAACAAAAACAACAACAGAGAAAATTTAAAAGGTAATTCTTTGGTCACAAAACAGCAAAAAAATGACATTTTAAAGGGAACAAAGGGGGGAAAAAATCTATCCAAGTGAAAACAAAGACTAAAAACAAAAACTCAAAACGAGCTTCCTAACAAAATAAGAAAATCAACAGCAATCCTCTCTGCCTGTAAACTCAAGCCAACCAAGACCTTTCCTGTGTTGGAACAGGAGGACTGATCAAGACAAGTGGTTTCTGAGAGGGCAGCGCATGATGCATAGAGTATTGGCGTGTTTAGGTGGGGCCACATCTTAGGTCACAGGGATAATCAAGGAACGAGCAGGGCGAGAAAGAGCAGAAGCCCTTCACTCCTCCTCCTCCTCCTCCTCCTCCTCCTCCTCTTTTGGCCTCTTGCTCTTTGCACGATACTGGTGGATGAGATGGTGAAAATGCTGTTGGACGTTGTCAGGATGACAGTTGTGAAGGCAAGGGCTCTGAGCTCTGCCATCCAGCCGTTCAATGGTGACCTTCCTCTGACCCTCAGCGTCCTTCACCAGGGTCCTCCTCTGTGTGTGCGCCTTACGCATCCGGGTCCTGCCCCAAGAGAGACAGAAAGGATACGTTGGTTAACAGCTCAGTAGGGGCCAGATACCAGGCATAGTACACGAGGGAGAGAGGAGAGGCAGACACAGACAGAGCAGACAAAGTCAATACATAATATATTACTCTATGATATTATATTGTGATAAGGGAATGTTATTACATAATATATTACTATATGAAATTATATTACAATAAGGGAGTGTTATTACATAATATATTACTCTATAGCATTATATTATAATAAGGGAGTGTTATTAAATAATATATAACTATATGATATTATATTATAATAAGGGAGTGTTATTGTTTCCCCTTATCCACATGATCATGCTTCTTTCACATTATCTCGAGTTCCAGCAACCCACTCTTAATACCATGCACCGTGCCTCCATCTTTTAGTTTATTGTTTTGTTTCACACACACACACACACACACACACACACACACACACACACACACACACACACACACACACATTTCATACACGTACACACACACACACACACACACACACACACACACACACACACACACACACACACACACACACACACACAAACACACACACACACACACACACACAGACAAACACACACATTTCATACACGTACACACACACACACACACACACACACACACACACACACACACACACACACACACACACAAACACACACATTTCATACACGTACACACACACACACACACACACACACACACACACACACACACACACACACACACACACACACACACACAAAACACAAACACACACACGTGTTTCATACACGTACACACACACACACACACACACACACACACACACGCAAAAACACACACCATGCATATCTTCCAAACCTCCTAATCACAGATCCATCCTCCTTTATAATCTGCTGCTCTACAATCCGTGGAACATGAACTTTCTCTGAGAGCCCCATATACCTCATGGCCTGGGTGGGAGAAATTATAGAGGAACACTGAAAACTACAAAAACAAATGAATCCCGCACCTATAAACCCACCTGTGAGTGCTGGCCAGACTCACTCCTGGTATACACCTGATAAGAGAGGGATATGGAGCAAAACTAGGATCCCATGGAAACACAAGATCCCCCCCCTCCACCACCCAATTGAGGAACCAGAGACCAAGCAAGCATCGCAAATGTAGCATGATGATGTAGAATCTTAATCACGCTCAATGAAAATAATTAAGCCCACGACACTTTGAAACAGGAGAGTTTTCTTTATTTACGCTGGACTCTTCTGACTCAGAGTCACCGTTTGGAAGTCGGCATAATCCACTTATGTCAAAAAAGGAGTTCAGGTGTCAGTGAAGTAGGCAGTGTCCACATGGTTGCGTTCTGCTCTGACAGTGTGAGTGACCACTGACCTGACTGAAGTCGTCTTGAGCGGAGGGGAGATCGGAGGCGAGAGTGGGGTCTCCGTGATGCATCTCCATCCTCTCACCCTGCACTAGCGACGTCTGCACCACCTGGCTGACCTCGCCACTTCCCTCCTGTGTCGCTCCAGAGGCAGACGCACCCGGCCTTTCACAAAATGTCACCTAGAAGCACACACACACAGATATAAATGCCTATTACCACACTACAGTTACTATTGCGATCAGAAAACCGCACATGGTGCCCCAATGCAATCAGTGCCACACACACACACACACACACACACACACACACACACACACACACACACCTCTGTCTTGTCTCCATCACTCTTCAGCACCGTCCTCTTAATTACTTTGGAGTAGCCGTCCCCTTGGGCCACACTGACAGGGTCTTGTGGAGTTCCCTCAACCATCACTTCCTCCCTTTCCACTCCATCAGATGATACGCAGCGCTTGATTATCTTCCTGGTAACCTGAAGTAAACAAACCATCCAGACTGAATAAACAACATGTTTATAACATTAAACTCAATTCAAATATTCTGGCTGTGAGATTGCGCTAAAGTACAGCTAGGCCTAAATATCATCTGATTATGTTTATTCTGAGGTCCTATGTTGTTCTATTGGTAGAAATAATTAGATGAAATAACAGCTACCTTTTTCACCACCATATTCCCATCTTCATCCACATATTGCTCCTCAGAAGTGGTCTGCGGAGCAAAATCTGGGAATTCATCTCCCTGTTTGAAGAGAGAAGGGAAACATTAAGAGACATTCTGACCACTTGCTACTCATTCACTGTCCACTGGGGGTCAGTGGTCAGTCGGCTGTTAGAGAGGGGTTTGGTTTTAGTGTCGAGAACAGAACTCCTGGTTAAAGTCTTGAAAGCCAAAGAGAAATACACACAAAACACCTGGGATGGTAATGGAAGATGATCAGGGGTAAAAATTAAAGTAATGACAAAATCTGTTAAAAAGTTCAAGAAACCAAACACCATAAATATTTGACATCTTTGATTAAAATGTTGCCCTGATCTGTGCTGAAGGCTCAAATGTCCGCCCTAGACTCCACACTTCACACAGAATCCCCACTGACAGGGCATCACACAGAATCCCCACTGACAGGGCATCACACATGCAGAGCAGGCCAGCAGAAGCCCCTCCTGGCCCAGCCCTCAGCGCTATACCTGGATGATAACTCTCCTTCGAACCACTCTGGTGATAAGAACTTCCTCTTCAGAACTATCCGACTGCGCACCTAGCTCTTTTGCAATTTCCTAGCCAGGCAGGGAAAATTAATATTGTATCATAATACAGCCTTTGCTCATCAGAAGAGCACAGATGAAGTTCACAGACATAGTGTTGTTAGATCATTAGTTTCTTCCATGCACTACCATTTTGATTTTTCAAGAAACCAGTTTGGGGTAACCAGTTTTAGGGTTACCAGATTTAGGGTTAGGGTTAGAAACCAGTTAGAAACCAGGGACTTAGAAGCATGTTTGAGTCTGTGTGCAAGTCATCTCTACAAAATGAAGAAACTTGACTGAATGCTTGTTAATTTAACTTGTTAAACAGTAACGGACTTAAAAAAAAATAAACCACACCAGTTAGTTTTATTAAAAACGGTTAAATCCAAATTTCCAAGTTAAATATATTAAGTGCCAAAAGTGCCAAGGGACTGAGTCAATGAGGCAGAAGTGCAGGATAGGCAGCTCCAGGCAGGATTCAGGAGCTCATGCTCAAATCTCCTTACCCTCTTCAGACAGTCGCCATCGCCCACATACTCAGCTGCCCTCTGACGGAGGACCTCCCGGGGGCGCTGCTTTAAGGCTTGTCCAGTACTCCGTGAATTGGCTGTCTGACCTCTCTTTCCGTGTGACTTATCTGAGAGTTCATGGGTGAAAGGAGCATCTTCATAGTCCTCACTTCCTGATGAGAGTAAGGATCTCCGGTGCTGCTCTCGTAGCATAAAATGCATAGTGTTCCTACATCTCTCCGGTCTCTTTTTGACACCAAGGAGGGAATCCATCCTTGGATGAAAGTGTTGTTTCTTAATTTCATCAGGCTCTGTCTCAGAGTAATCTGAAATGGCTTGTTTACATTCAAAGAACATCTCTGGGTCTGAGTCTTCATGGAATTGGTGTGCTTGAGATTTAGGCTTTACATCAGTGATAGCATCCTCATAGAAGTCATGTAGAGTACACACATCCATAGGCATGACCTCTGGGCTGAAGAACATGTCCTGTTCCTCAGCGGTAGGAACATCCCTCAGAAAAGATTCCGCCTCTTTATTCAGCAACAGTTGCTTTGTGCATACAGCACTTGGCTCCTCATGTTTACTTGTGGACGTTTTAACAGTTCCTGCCTCTAAACTGACACGAGGAACAGCCAACGAATATTCCTCTGGAGTTGTAGACAGCTGGAAAGAGGAAATCTCTTCCACGTCTGCCTGGCTTAGACTAACTGAAGCTGACAATGGAGGAGTATTTTGTGAAAATGAATGGGGAGATTCATGAAGAGGCTGGACAATATCTTCCTCTAGTGAGTGCAAAGCAGCTGTCATCGGTACAAGCTGTTGGGACCTGGGGATAAATGTAGGATCGGCCACAGTTTCTCTATCTCGTGCAAAGGTTATGTTTTCCAAGTCATTGGAAGCCGTTTCCATGGGCTCAACCTGTTTTTGAGTGAAGGCAGTGGCTTGTTCCTCAAAATCAAAGCATTTTGATAATCTACCTGTGTCTGGTGTCTGTGCAGTCACATCTGAAGTACATACATTTGTGTCGTCGGTGGTATACGGAGTAGTTTGACACACATATGTCTTCTCATCATGTCCACTGTCATCAGGAGGGGATGCAGCTATAAAAGAGCTTAACTGGTATGATGATCCAGCAAGCTCACAAACCAGTATACTACTCGCTGCAGCAGTATCAACCATGTCTAAGTGACCTTGGCTAGGGGCAAGATAGGTCTGGCCAAGAGAAATATTTGTTCTACTTTCTCTTACATCAGATTCTATCAGGGCGTGTGGCAACAGCTGATTCTGAGGTGTTACATTTACATTTAATGTTGGGTCAGACTCCTCTGTATGGAAAATGAGTTCTGTGGATGAGGCTTGGCTTACGTCACTCCCCATAGCTTCTTCACATTCTTCGGTTGATTCGGGGATCTTCATATCTGTGACTGAACCTACAGCAGGATCTGGTGTATCAGGTCCTTGGGTTTGCCATGACACAGCTGGAGCCATATTGCTCAACTTGCCAGGATCAGTTCCCTGATGTTTCACTGAGCCAGAGGCAACTTTGATAAGATCAGGGGTTACTCTAAGTCCTTCAGAACATGTGTGACTGGACAATGAGAACAAACCACTAGATGTCAGGGGAACATCTGCTAAGGTACCCTCTGCTATGATGTCATCCGAAGGGCCACTGTCCACTGACTCCAGACTGAGTCGGTCACCTCTATCTTTCTGAGGTGAAGAATCCTTGCCCTCAACGGATATAAGGCCCACTCTGTACAAACTTCCGGAGGTTTCCTCAAATCTAAGAGATGACTCCTCGTCAGGTCTGGGGATCTCACCAGTTTTGTGCTCCTTTTCATTTGTTTGACATTCAGATCCTCCAGATGACACTCCTTGCATAATAGATTTGTGTGGTGCACCTGTATGTTGACCTGGAGATTGTGGTGAGCCATCCTGACTATCCTTGGATGTGTGTTGAAGGAGATCTGGCACCAGTGGGATAGGCTCATGAACACTAAATGGCACGTCTATTGCCTCTGCAGGTGCCACTCTCTCATTAGGATACGGACTAAAATCACATGTGTTTTCACTCGGTTCAACTGTCTCCACTTGACTTGCAGGGGAGAAGGTGTTTCTTACAGGTGACATCAAAGATGCACTGGCCTTATGACAAACCTCCAGTTTACTCGGCTCAGAATCAGGTAACACTGCTTGATCCAAAGTGCCTGACACCTATGATGTTATCATGAAATGGGATGAAAAAAACAACAAAAACTCAAATGAGATGTGTTCTTCAAAAAAAACACATAGTACAATCCCACACATAAACTCAGTGCATTATCAAGATACATTTCAAATCTATCAAGCTCAATTGTGTAGTAGCCCCAATACATTCTTTGGGACCATTTTTCAAACAAAACTAAACTAAAGCTAAACATTAGGGCAAGTGCATAATTAATAAGGCAATGCAAAGCACATACAGATTTAAGGGGCACTGACACAAAGGTATCTTTATGCCTCCAATTTTTTATTTTCAATCTTTTTATCCTAACTACTTGATACAAAGTATACATAATATATATATATATATATCTATACATATATATATATATATATATATATAATTTATATTATAAGCTTATGAGCGACCCAAGTCAGACAAAAGCAATTTCACCCCAAGGCTGATTCGATACCATTGATATGTTACATGTCACCTTTACATTTGCGTCAGAAGTGAATGAATGCAAAGCAGTGCTTGTACTCCGTGGGAACTGAGCCTGTGAGCACAGAGCATGCACCATGCTCTACCACTTTATGTAATTAACGATCACCTTTGAAGCTGTGAGAGATGTGACTGTTACAATATTGCCATGCCACTGCTAATATTTGACAGCATGTCATGTAAGCTGGTGGTTTGTGGAGTAGTTACGCATCATGGTGTTGAGGCACTTTAGGACAGGATCAGAATGGGGACAGCAGTAAGAATCACAATGCTGAGACTTCCTGAATCAGCCTTTTTTTGGGGAGGGTTGGGAGACTCGTCCTGTTGGCCTTATGCAAACATGCAAAACAGGGCGAGCGAGTCAAACTCTAAGAAGCAGAGACATTAGTAGGCGTTTAAGCTTCAGGTCTGAAACTATGCTCAGGGATTCAGCACTATTTCCTGTGACACAGCATCCTTTCAGTGCAAGCACTCTTACCAACACTGGGAGCCAGCTGCCAGCCTTTGTCATCATTCCTCCTGAGTTGTGTCCACCCCCATTTTTCTTGTTGGCAATTTTTCCAGCTTTCTCTTTCTACACTGATGAACAAAATCTTTTCCTCTTCTGCAGTGGTTCTTTTTGTTGTTGATGCTCCTCAGATTGTTCTTGACAAAGGAGTTGTTGCTCTGCTTTCTTTCAGTTCATGGATTATGCCAACTGGCACATGACTCAAACATTTAAATTCTCTTCAGCTTCACTCTGATTCAGCTTGAGCTCAAATATGAAAAGTGCAAGATTAACAAGGTATTTCAACCAAAGAAAAAACATCTTCACTGCAAAATGATACCTAAGCTATCAGAGCTCCTAGCCCTTGCTCATATCTGTCACTGTTCTTTACACACTTCTTCTGTCACTGTTCTTTAGACACTTCTTTTGTCACTGTTCTTTACACACTTCTTCTGTCACTGTTCTTTACACACTTATTCTGTCACTGTTCTTTAGACACTTCTTATGTCACTGTTCTTTAGACACTTCTTATGTCACTGTTCTTTACACACTTCTTCTGTCACTGTTCTTTAGACACTTCTTATGTCACTGTTCTTTACACACTTCTTCTGTCACTGTTCTTTACACACTTATTCTGTCACTGTTCTTTAGACACTTCTTATGTCACTGTTCTTTAGACACTTCTTATGTCACTGTTCTTTACACACTTCTTATGTCACTGTTCTTTACACACTTCTTCTGTCACTGTTCTTTAAACCCTTCTTTTGTCACTGCTCTTTAAACACCTCATCTGTCACTGCTCTTTGTTAAACTGGGTTGTTGGTGAGTACAATTAACCTACTGGTACCATTTTGTGGTTTTCACTCATTATAAATAAAACATATGTGCTAAAAATGTGCTAAAAAAAACAACCCAATTACACCAGAAACCAATAGACCTTTTCCAGCTAAGTTACTGCCATGTCTGCTGATACACACTATTGTGGAGCACAAAAGAGGCTGGCATATGTAACAAATGATGATCCTCTGGCTAAAAGCCAGACCAAATAAATAAATTAAACCAAATCCGCTCCTCAAGAAGGACCGGCAAACGCTAATGGTAAAGCTATGTTCTGCATGCCAAGAGGGTCAACAACACAGCAACAACTGTTTTCTACATTTGAGCACACAAAATTGGATCAGAACTTAAATATGACAGTTTGATCCCATTCCTTTCCAATACAACAGTGTGATGATATAACAAGAACATTTCATAATGTGGAAAGGAAGGCAACAGATTTATATCTTCATCAAACTCAATCAAGAAATTACTAGGATCAGGGTGATGCTTTCCCAGGCTACAGGACGAGACATTTCAAATTTGCACACATAAATCGTTGTCTCAATTTCAATTAGAATAGTTATAAATATCGGCTTTGCTTGTACTACATTAATGTACCTTGGAGGATGATTTCCTGATCAACTGCACTGTGCTTCCTTATACAGTATGGCAGAGTTAACCAGATCCATAAAATGACCAAAATATTCTACTGGGCAAAATCCTATGACGTCATGGATCATTTATCGCTAATAAACTGGGGATTTAAAATAATCACACCTACCACACTGTGGTTACAAATAAACTCTCAATGGCAGTTAATAATCAGCTAGTTTTCCAGTTTATACTGGGTCTAAGGGCATTAACAAAGGTTTTAACTGCATCAAATTTCATATGGTCTATAGTTATCATGACATATGAAATCAAGGTAATGCACAAACAAAAGAGTGTGGTGGGTGTGATTTATAAATGTTGTCTTTCATTGATACCTATTTGGGTTTAAACTATAAATGTGCCTGCCTGTCCTGTTTAGCATGTTTTAGCATGTTAGTTTTTTCTACCCTTCATCCTCCATCCAGCCCTCTCAAAAACACCGGTCTTGCTAATGAAGGTTTCTCCCTTATACAGTGGGTCATACACATGTGCCATAAGTGTGCTTGGGACTGCTTTGTAAACCAGCTGGAACACAGGAGAAATAATCGAGGCCTCGCTATCAGCTTTGAATTTAGTCTGAGCCGATGAATCTTTGCCACTGGAGAATGATGTACTTTCTTGAGGCTCATTATCATAAAAGTCAGATCCGGGAGACTCTGGCCGATTCTGGAACATTTCTTCAAGATCAAAGCTGGAATCATCAATGTCTGATGTTACAAACTCGGGTGAGGATGAGCTATCTTCTAAACATGGCACTCTATGATCAGGTAATGATGTTCTGAACTGAGGAACTGGCGAGTCAGATGGCAAACATGTAAATTCATTAATTGAAGAAACGGACTCAGGAGAAAGAGGCCTTGAGTCATCTTCTGGGTAATCCAGGTACAGAAGTGCTCTATCACTCTCAGAAATGTCTGACTCAGGAGACGCATGCCTGTGTATAGCTGAATCACTACGGTGGCTGTCACTATGCCTGTGTATAGCTGCATCACTACGGTGGGGGTCACTGAGTTCATATTGCACTGAGTCTAGTTCAGGTGACTCTGGTCTTTCATAATCTAAGAGAGTCTCTAGGCATAACTTAGACAGCTCAGTGTCTGAGACCAATGATTCAGTTGACGGAGATGTACTGTCTGGAATATATTCATGTAGTGAGGGACACAACTCAGAATACTCAATGTCTAGGACTGGTGACGTGGGAGAGGATGATCTACTTCCTGTGCAAAGTAACGTCTCAAATCTAACATGACCAAAGTCAGGAATAGGTGAATCAGGAGACAGAAGTCTACCTTCATCACATAAACACAATGGGTCCGGTGAATCTATTCTCCCTTCTATGAACAATTCCTCAAGATTAAGTTCAGAGTATTCAATATCTGACGCTAAAGATACCGGAGATGATGATCGTTTTCCTGTAAAGTTAATCTGTTCAAATGTATGGCAGCCAAATTCAGGAATAGGGGAATCAGGAGACAGAGGTCTACCTGATTCACATAAACACAATGATTCCGGTGAGGACATTCTTTCCTCCTCTAACCATTCAAGGAAAGAAAAGGAATAGTCATTTTCAGATGTGAGGGAGTCTGGTGATATTGTTCTATGCTCACTCAGACCTCTGGCAGTCCTGTTGGTGCTTATTTCTGATTCTGGTGACTCTGGTCTGTCTTCACTGAACCACTCTTCAAGACACATTTCAGAGTATTCATTATCTGATACTAGAGATATGGGAGATGATGTTCTACTATTTCCAAAGACAGACTGGTCAAATATTGGGCAAACAAACGCAGGAATAGGTGAATCAGGAGACAGAGGTCTACATGAATCTGGTGAATATGATGAATCTGGAGACCAAATTCTCTCTTCATTGAATAACTCATTCAGACATAACTCAGAATACTCAATGTCTAGGATTGATGATGTGGGAGAGGATGATCTACTTCCTGTGTAGATTAACGTCTCAAATTTAACATGACCAAAGTCAGGAATAGGTGAATCAGGAGACAGAAGTCTACCTTCATCACATAAACACAATGGTTCTGGTGAATCTATTTTCCCTTCTGGGAACAATTCCTCAAGATAGAGGTCAGAGTATTCAATGTCTGATGCTAAAGAATCGGGAGATGATGATCTGCTAGTTGAACATATCAGCTGGTCACATGTAGAATGAATATATTCAGGAGTAGGGGATTCAGGAGACATGGGCCTTCTGTCTGTGAAAAAATCTAAATACAGCTCTTCTTCTGTGTTTTCTGATGTTAGAGATGCCGGGGATGTGCTCCTGAGATGTGCGGAGTGAGTTATACTAACCACCAAAGGACATTCATACTGAGGGACAGGTGAGTCGGGTGAGAGGGCCCTGAACTCATTCAATTCAGCCAAAGATTCAGGTGAAGGTGGGCTAAACCACTGACACCACTCCAGGAAATCCTGTGCATAATCTTCAGATGCACTTAAGGAGTCTGGAGATAGAGATCGATTTTCAGATTCAAAGTCTGGAGGCTGTGACTGAGGTGAATCTGGTCTGGTCTCGCTAAATAGTTCCTCAATACCAAGTTCAGAGTATTCAATCTCTGATGATACAGATTCAGGAGGGGAAGATGGGTATTCATTAAATGATAACATATAAGTGTCCAGACAGTTTTCGTACTGTGGAACTGGAGAATCTACAGAGAGGGGTCTGCTCTCATCAACTGATGTAAAGGATTCTGGGGATGATGGTCGGTTATCTACAAAAAAATCTTCAACAGATAAGAGGGCTCCATCACTATCTGAAATTACCGATTGACATGACTGTGATCTGTAGACAGAAGATGATTTAGAAGGTAGGGACTCAGAATCAGATGTAAAAGAATATTGCCTTCCTAGTTGTCCAGGCTCCGAGGGCTGCAATGGCAGAGTGGAGATAAGTTCATCTCGACAAGAAATAATTACTTCAGACTTTAAGCCTGACAACTGTACTGACAGCACTGTTGGTATCATTTTACTTGTAAAGTCACTTAAAGTTTCAGCAACAACAATAGTAGCATGAACTTCCTCACTCATATGGGATTGATCACTACACTCATCGGCCTCTTCTCTTTCTGTTGTTCTTTCAGTGTAAACTATTTGTTCAAAAATTCCCGCCTTAGAACAGAGATGTTCTCCTTTAAAAGGTGGGTCATACATATGGGACATCAGCTTGCATGGTATGGTTTTGTATACCAGTCTATACTTTTTGGGAAATGAAATATCAGCAGACACTGCCCCTACACTTTCCAAGGCCATGATTTTTACTGGTGGCCCCATTTCACTCTCAAGAGATTTTGATCCCGGCCCCCTCTTTAAGGAAGTATCATATGACTCTCCTGAGTTTGGAAAGTTTTTACTAATCACAAAGCCTGCAGCATCTGGAGATATAGGAAGACGGCTACTTTCATCTATGATTGAATCAGGAGATTGTGGCCTACCCTCATCATAATCCCAAGAGAAGCAGGACTCATCATCGGATAATGTTGGTACGGGTGATGGGCCCAGATCACTTTTAACTGCTCCTGTCAATATGTTCTGAGGCAAATAGTTAGCATATTGAGGAATTGGAGAGTCGGGAGAGAGAGGTCTAAACTCCAATGACGTATGAGAACCTGGTGAGGATGGTCTCACCTCTTTCAACCAATGCTCCAGGAAAGATAGCTTGTAGTCAGACTCTGAGGATAGAGAATCAGGTGACAGTGGTCGGAGTGCCATCACACATTCACCAAACACATTGCTTAATGCCTCATCGGACCATGATAGAGGGGACTCTCGTCTCACCTCATATGGCACTTGTTCATAGTTCCAGTTGGTTTCAAAGTACTCTATGTCTGATGATGCTGACTGAGGAGATGCAGATCTGTTCCACTGAATGGCAGGCACTGTAGACATATTAAACTGAGGTACAGGGGAGTCAGGAGTAAGGGATCTAGTGAAGGAATTAGACTCAAGAGATGAAGGCCTGTCCTCATGGAAGTTTTCCAGATAATACTCTTCACTATCACGCTCTGATATTGCAGAAATGGGAGATAAGCTTTGTATACCAGTGGAGTGCATCGAGATAGTCGATGGAATTTCATACTGTGCAACTGGTGAGACAGGTGATATGGGCCTGTTTTCATCGAGTGATGAAATGGATTCAGGAAATAAGGCTCGCACTTCTTCAAGCTTTTTTGAGAAAAGTAACCAGAATTCTGTTTCAGATATCAGTGACTCCAGTGTCAAGGGCTTACATTTAAACACGTATGTATTGGTGGTTTCATCATCTAAAATAACTGATTCTGGTGAATCTGGTCTGTCCTCGTTAAACAACTCTGCCAGACAAAGGTCAGAGTACTCAACATCTGACGCTAGAGATACAGAAGATGATGATCGTCTACTTGTGAAGTTTAACTGTTCAAATGTATGGCAGCCGTATTGAGGAATAGGTGAATCAGGAGACAGAGGTCTACCTGATTCACATAAACACAATGATTCCGGTGAATCTATTCTCCCTTCTTGGAATAATTCCTCAAGATAGAGGTCAGAGTACTCAATATCTGATGCTAACGATATGGGAGACGATGATCTGCTAGTTGAACATACCAGCGGGTCACATGTAGAAGGAAAAAATTCAGGAATAGGTGAATCGGGAGACAGTGGTCTACATGCATCTGGTGAATATGATGACTCTGGAGACCACGTTCTGTCTTCATTGAATAACTCATTGAGACACAACTCAGAATACTCAATATCTAGGATTGATGATGTGGGAGAGGATGATCTACTTCCTGTGAAGAATGACGTCTCAAATTTAGCAAGACCAAAGTCAGGAATAGGTGAATCAGGAGACAGAAGTCTACCTTCATCACATAAACACAATGGTTCCGGTGAATCTATTCTCCCCTCTTGGAACAATTCCTCAAGATAAAGGTCAGAGTATTCAATATCTGACGCAAAAGATACCGGAGATGATGATCTTTTACCTGTAAAGTTTATCTGTTCAAATGTATGGCAGCCAAATTCAGGAATAGGGGAATCTGGAGACAGGGGTGTATATTCATCTAATGATGTAAAGGCTTCTGGTGAGGACATTCTTTCTTCCTCTAACCATTCAAGGAAAGATAAAGAATAATCATTTTTAGATGTGAGGGAGTCTGGTGATATTGTTCTATGCTCACTCAGACCTCTGGCAGTCCTGTTGGTGCTTATTTCTGATTCTGGTGACTCTGGTCTGTCTTCACTGAACCACTCTTCAAGACACATTTCAGAGTATTCATTATCTGATACTAGAGATATGGGAGATGATGTTCTATTATTTACAAAGACACACTGGTCAAATATTGGGCAAACAAAGGCAGGAATAGGTGAATCAGGAGACAGAGGTCTACATGCATCTGGTGAATATGATGAATCTAGAGACCACCTTCTGTCTTCATCAAACAACTCATTCAGACACAACTCAGAATACTCAATGTCTAGGACTGGTGATGTGGGAGAGGATGATCTACTTCCTGTGTAGATTAACGTCTCAAATGTATCATGACCAAAGTCAGGAATAGGTGAATCAGGAGACAGAAGTCTACCTTCATCACATAAACACAATGGTTCCGGTGAACATGATCTGAGTTCATCCAGTTCATACATTGAAAAGTCATCATAAGAAGACAAAGACTCTGGTGATAGAGGTCTGTTTGCATGATCTCTGTAGTAATCCTTTTGCCTACTGTCAATGGGAGAATATATGTCTTGAGTATCTGAATCAGGAGAGAGAAATCTGTCCTTGTCTGCACACAAGTCATGTGAAAGAGTCCTGTGGATTTTGGAATAAACCTGCCCTGATTCATTATTGTCACATTGTGATGCTGCTGACTGCGATGTTAGGACCATTTGTTCACTTAATTCTTTTTCTATTTCTCTACCTGCTTCGTTACGTAATGCACTTTTCGAGTTTGAGCATTGTGATGAGTGTACTGTGGTAGCTTGTACTGACCAGCCTGGTTCATTACCTACATCCAGCTGTATAATTTTAATTGTATAATGCTTTGTTTCTTCAGGTGTTGATGGTCTATATTCAGTCACATCTTTGCTGGTGGCTTCATCATCTAAAATAACTGATTCTGGTGAATCTGGTCTGTCCTCGTTAAACAACGCTGACAGACAGAGGTCAGAGTATTCAACATCTGATGCTAGAGATACAGGAGATGATGATCGTCTGCCTGTGAAGTTTATCTGTTCAAATGTATGGCAGCCATATATAGAAATAGGTGAATCAGGAGAAAGAGGTCTTCCTGATTCACATAAACATAATGGTTCCGGTGAATTTATTCTCCCCTCTTGGAACAATTCCTCAAGATTAAGTTCAGAGTACTCAATATCTGATGCTAAAGATACGGGAGATGATGATCGTTTACCTGCAAAGTTTATCTGTTCAAATGTATGGCACCCAAATTCAGGAATAGGGGAATCAGGAGACAGGGGTGTATATTCATCTAATGATGTAAAGGCTTCTGGTGAGGACCTTCTTTCCTCCTCTAAGCATTCAAGGAAAGATAAAGAATAGTCATTTTCAGATGTGAGGGAGTCTGGTGATATTGTTCTATGCTCACTCAGACCTCTGGCAGTCCTGTTGGTGCTTATTTCTGATTCTGGTGACTCTGGTCTGTCTTCACTGAACCACTCTTCAAAACATATTTCAGAGTATTCATTATCTGATACTAGAGATATGGGAGATGATGTTCTACTATTTCCAAAGACAGACTGGTCAAATATTGGGCAAACAAAGGCAGGAATAGGTGAATCAGGAGACAGAGGTCTACATGCATCTGGTGAATATGATGAATCTGGAGACCATGTTCTTTCTTCATTGAACAAATCATTCAGACACAACTCAGGATACTCAATGTCTAGGACTGGTGATGTGGGAGGGGATGATCTACTTCCTGTGTAGATGAACGTCTCAAATGTATCATGACCAAAGTCAGGAATAGGTGAATCAGGAGACAGAAGTCTACCTTCATCATATAAACACAATGGTTCCGGTGAACATGATCTGAGTTCCTCCAGTTCATACATTGAATAGTCGTCATAAGAAGACATAGATTCTGGTGATAGAGGTCTGTTTGCATGATCTCTGGAATATTCCTTTTGCCTTCTTTCATTGGGAGAATTTATGTCTTGAGTATCTGAATCAGGAGAGAGAAATCTGTCCTTGTCTGCACACAAGTCATGTGAAAGAGTGCTGTGGATTTTGGAATAAACCTGCCCTGATTCATTATTGTCACATTGTGATGCTGCTGACTGGGATGTTAAGACCATTTGTTCACTTAATTCTTTTTCTATTTCTCTACCTGCTTCGTTACGTAATGCACTTTTCGAGTTTGAGCATTGTGTTGAGTGTACTGTGGTAACTGGGGTAGCTTGTACTGACCAGTATGGTTCATTACCTATATCCAGCTGTATAATTTTAATTGAATAATGCTTTGTTTCCTCCGGTGTTGATGGTCTATATTCAGTCAAATCTTTACTGGTGGCTTCATCATCTAAAATAACTGATTCTGGTGAATCTGGTCTGTCCTCGTCAAACAACTCTGACAGACAGAGGTCCGAGTACTCAACATCTGATGCTAGAGATACAGGAGATGATGATCGTCTACCTGTGAAGTTTAACTGTTCAAATGTATGGCAGCCATATTCAGGAATAGGTGAATCAGGAGACAGAGGTCTACCTGATTCACATAAACACAATGGTTCTGGTGAATCTATTCTCCCTTCTTGGAATAATTCCTCAAGATAGAGGTCAGAGTATTCAATATCTGATGCTAACGATATGGGAGACGATGATCTGCTAGTTGAACATATCAGCTGGTCACATGTAGAAGGAATATATTCAGGGATAGGTGAATCAGGAGACAGAGGTCTACATGTATCTGGTGAATATGATGAATCTGGAGACCATGTTCTGTCTTCATTGAACAACTCATTCAGACACAACTCAGAATACTCAATGTCTAGGACTGGTGATGTGGGAGAGGATGATCTACTTCCTGTGTAGATTAACGTCTCAAATTTAGCAAGACCAAAGTCAGGAATAGGTGAATCAGGAGACAGAAATCTACCTTCATCACATAAACATAATGGTTCTGGTGATTCTATTCTCCCCTCTTGGAACAATTCCTCAAGATTAAGGTCAGAGTATTCAACATCTGACGCTAATGATACAGGAGATGATGATCGTTTACCTGTGAATTGTATCTGTTCAAATATATGGCAGCCAAATTCAGGAATAGGGGAATCAGGACACAGTGGTGTATATTCATCTAATGATGTAAAAGCTTCTGGTGAGGATGTTCTATCCTCCTCTAACCATTCAAGGAAAGATAAAGAATAGTCATTTTCAGATGTGAGGGAGTCTGGTGTTGTTGGTCTATGCTCACTCAGACCTCTCACAGTCCTGTTGGTGCTTAGTTCTGATTCTGGTGACTCTGGTCTGTCTTCACTGAACAACTCTTCAAGACACATTTCAGAGTATTCATTATCTGATTCTAGAGATATAGGAGACGATGTTCTGTTACTTCCATAGACAAACTGCTCAAATATTGGGCAAGCAAAGGCAGGAATAGGTGAATCAGGAGACAGAGGTCTACATGCATCTGGTGAATATGATGAATCTAGAGACCACCTTCTGTCTTCATCAAACAACTCATTCAGACACAACTCAGAATACTCAATGTCTAGGACTGGTGATGTGGGAGAGGATGATCTACTTCCTGTGTAGATTAACGTCTCAAATGTATCATGACCAAAGTCAGGAATAGGTGAATCAGGAGACAGAAGTCTACCTTCATCACATAAACACAATGGTTCCGGTGAACATGATCTGAGTTCATCCAGTTCATACATTGAATAGTCATCATAAGAAGACAAAGACTCTGGTGATAGAGGTCTGTTTGCATGATCTCTGTAGTATTCCTTTTGCCTACTGTCAATGGGAGAATATATGTCTTGAGTATCTGAATCAGGAGAGAGAAATCTGTCCTTGTCTGCACACAAGTCATGTGACAGAGTGCTGTGGATTTTGGAATAAACCTGCCTTGATTCATTATTTTCACATTGTGATGCTGCTGACTGGGATGTTAGGACCATTTGTTCACTTAATTCTTTTTCTATTTCTCTACCTGCTTCGTTACGTAATGCACTTTTCGAGTTTGAGCATTGTGATGAGTGTACTGTGGTAGCTTGTACTGACCAGCCTGGTTCATTACCTATATCCAGCTGTATAATTTTAATTGTATAATGCTTTGTTTCTTCAGGTGTTGATGGTCTATATTCAGTCACATCTTTGCTGGTGGCTTCATCATCTAAAATAACTGATTCTGGTGAATCTGGTCTGTCCTCGTTAAACAACGCTGACAGACAGAGGTCAGAGTATTCAACATCTGATGCTAGAGATACAGGAGATGATGATCGTCTGCCTGTGAAGTTTAACTGTTCAAATGCAAGGCAGCCAAATTCAGGAATAGGTGAATCAGGAGACAGAGGTCTACCTGATTCACATAAACACAATGGTTCCGGTGAATAAATTCTCCCTTCTTGGAATAATTCCTCAAGATAGAGGTCAGAGTATTCAATGTCTGATGCTAACGATTTGGGAGACGATGATCTGCTATTTGAACATATCAGCTGGTCACATGTAGAAGGAATAAAGTCAGGAATAGGTGAATCAGGAGACAGAGGTCTACATGCATCTGGTGAATGTGATGAAACCGGAGACCACGATATGTCTTCATCAAACAACTCATTTAGACACAACTCAGAATACTCAATGTCTAGGACTGGTGATGTGGGAGAGGATGATCTACTTCCTGTGTATATTAACGTCTCAAATTTAGCAAGACCAAAGTCAGGAATAGGTGAATCAGGAGACAGAGGTCTACCTGATTCACATAAACACAATGGTTCCGGTGAATCTATTCTCCCCTCTTGGAACAAATCCTCAAGGTAAAGGTCAGAGTATTCAATATCTGACGCTAGAGATACAGGAGATGATGATCGTCTACCTGTGAAGTTTATCTGTTCAAATGTATAGCACCCAAATTCAGGAATAGGGGAATCAGGAGACAGGGGTGTATATTCATCTAATGATGTAAAGGCTTCAGGTGAGGATCTTCTTTCTTCCTCTAACCATTCAAGGAAAGATAAAGAATAGTCATTTTCAGATGTGAGGGAGTCTGGTGATATTGGTCTATGCTCACTCAGACCTCTGGCAGTCCTGTTGGTGCTTAGTTCTGATTCCGGTGACTCTGGTCTGTCTTCACTGAACCACTCTTCAAGACACATTTCAGAGTATTCATTATCTGATACTAGAGATATGGGAGATGATGTTCTACTATTTCCAAAGACAGACTGGTCAAATATTGGGCAAACAAACGCAGGAATAGGTGAATCAGGAGACAGAGGTCTACATGCATCTGGTGAATATGATGAATCTGGAGACCACGTTCTGTCTTCATTGAACAACTCATTCAGACACAACTCAGAATACTCAATGTCTAGGACTGGTGATGTGGGAGAGGATGATCTACTTCCTGTGTAGATTAACGTCTCAAATGTATCATGACCAAAGTCAGGAATAGGTGAATCAGGAGACAGAAGTCTACCTTCATCATATAAACACAATGGTTCCGGTGAACATGATCTGAGTTCCTCCAGTTCATACATTGAATAGTCGTTATAAGAAGACATAGATTCTGGTGATAGAGGTCTGTTTGCATGATCTCTGGAATATTCCTTTTGCCTTCTTTCATTGGGAGAATTTATGTCTTGAGTATCTGAATCAGGAGAGAGAAATCTGTCCTTGTCTGCACACAAGTCATGTGAAAGAGTGCTGTGGATTTTGGAATAAACCTGCCCTGATTCATTATTGTCACATTGTGATGCTGCTGACTGGGATGTTAGGACCATTTGTTCACTTAATTCTTTTTCTATTTCTCTACCTGCTATGTTATGTAATGCACTTTTTGAGTCTGAGCATTGTGTTGAGTGTACTGTGGTAACTGGGGTAGCTTGTACTGACCAGTATGGTTCATTACCTATATCCAGCTGTATAATTTTAATTGAATAATGCTTTGTTTCCTCCGGTGTTGATGGTCTATATTCAGTCACATCTTTACTGGTGGCTTCATCATCTAAAATAACTGATTCTGGTGAATCTGGTCTGTCCTCGTCCAACAACTCTGACAGACAGAGGTCAGAGTACTCAACATCTGACGCTAGAGATACAGGAGATGATGATCGTCTACCTGTGAAGTTTAACTGTTCAAATGTATGGCAGCCATATTCAGGAATAGGTGAATCAGGAGACAGAGGTCTACCTGATTCACATAAACACAATGGTTCTGGTGAATCTATTCTCCCTTCTTGGAATAATTCCTCAAGATAGAGGTCAGAGTATTCAATATCTGATGCTAACGATATGGGAGACGATGATCTGCTAGTTGAACATATCAGCTGGTCACATGTAGAAGGAATATATTCAGGGATAGGTGAATCAGGAGACAGAGGTCTACATGTATCTGGTGAATATGATGAATCTGGAGACCATGTTCTGTCTTCATTGAACAACTCATTCAGACACAACTCAGAATACTCAATGTCTAGGACTGGTGATGTGGGAGAGGATGATCTACTTCCTGTGTAGATTAACATCTCAAATTTAGCAAGACCAAAGTCAGGAATAGGTGAATCAGGAGACAGAGGTCTACCTGATTCACATAAACACAATGGTTCCGGTGAATCTATTCTCCCCTCTTGGAACAAATCCTCAAGGTAAAGGTCAGAGTATTCAATATCTGACGCTAGAGATACAGGAGATGATGATCGTCTACCTGTGAAGTTTATCTGTTCAAATGTATAGCACCCAAATTCAGGAATAGGGGAATCAGGAGACAGGGGTGTATATTCATCTAATGATGTAAAGGCTTCAGGTGAGGATCTTCTTTCTTCCTCTAACCATTCAAGGAAAGATAAAGAATAGTCATTTTCAGATGTGAGGGAGTCTGGTGATATTGGTCTATGCTCACTCAGACCTCTGGCAGTCCTGTTGGTGCTTAGTTCTGATTCTGGTGACTCTGGTCTGTCTTCACTGAACCACTCTTCAAGACACATTTCAGAGTATTCATTATCTGATACTAGAGATATGGGAGATGATGTTCTACTATTTCCAAAGACAGACTGGTCAAATATTGGGCAAACAAACGCAGGAATAGGTGAATCAGGAGACAGAGGTCTACATGCATCTGGTGAATATGATGAATCTGGAGACCACGTTCTGTCTTCATTGAACAACTCATTCAGACACAACTCAGAATACTCAATGTCTAGGACTGGTGATGTGGGAGAGGATGATCTACTTCCTGTGTAGATTAACGTCTCAAATGTATCATGACCAAAGTCAGGAATAGGTGAATCAGGAGACAGAAGTCTACCTTCATCATATAAACACAATAGTTCCGGTGAACATGATCTGAGTTCCTCCAGTTCATACATTGAATAGTCGTCATAAGAAGACATAGATTCTGGTGATAGAGGTCTGTTTGCATGATCTCTGGAATATTCCTTTTGCCTTCTTTCATTGGGAGAATTTATGTCTTGAGTATCTGAATCAGGAGAGAGAAATCTGTCCTTGTCTGCACACAAGTCATGTGAAAGAGTGCTGTGGATTTTGGAATAAACCTGCCCTGATTCATTATTGTCACATTGTGATGCTGCTGACTGGGATGTTAGGACCATTTGTTCACTTAATTCTTTTTCTATTTCTCTACCTGCTATGTTATGTAATGCACTTTTTGAGTCTGAGCATTGTGTTGAGTGTACTGTGGTAACTGGGGTAGCTTGTACTGACCAGTATGGTTCATTACCTATATCCAGCTGTATAATTTTAATTGAATAATGCTTTGTTTCCTCCGGTGTTGATGGTCTATATTCAGTCACATCTTTACTGGTGGCTTCATCATCTAAAATAACTGATTCTGGTGAATCTGGTCTGTCCTCGTCAAACAACTCTGACAGACAGAGGTCAGAGTACTCAACATCTGACACTAGAGATAGAGGAGATGATGATCGTCTACCTGTGAAGTTTAACTGTTCAAATGTATGGCAGCCATATTCAGGAATAGGTGAATCAGGAGACAGAGGTCTACCTGATTCACATAAACACAATGGTTCTGGTGAATCTATTCTCCCTTCTTGGAATAATTCCTCAAGATAGAGGTCAGAGTATTCAATATCTGATGCTAACGATATGGGAGACGATGATCTGCTAGTTGAACATATCAGCTGGTCACATGTAGAAGGAATATATTCAGGGATAGGTGAATCAGGAGACAGAGGTCTACATGTATCTGGTGAATATGATGAATCTGGAGACCATGTTCTGTCTTCATTGAACAACTCATTCAGACACAACTCAGAATACTCAATGTCTAGGACTGGTGATGTGGGAGAGGATGATCTACTTCCTGTGTAGATTAACGTCTCAAATGTATCAAGACCAAAGTCAGGAATAGGTGAATCAGGAGACAGAAGTCTACCTTCATCACATAAACACAATGATTCCGGTGAATCTATTCTCCCCTCTTGGAACAATTCCTCAAGATTAAGTTCAGAGTACTCAATATCTGATGCTAAAGATACGGGAGATGATGATCGTTTACCTGCAAAGTTTATCTGTTCAAATGTATGGCACCCAAATTCAGGAATAGGGGAATCAGGAGACAGGGGTGTATATTCATCTAATGATGTAAAGGCTTCTGGTGAGGACCTTCTTTCCTCCTCTAAGCATTCAAGGAAAGATAAAGAATAGTCATTTTCAGATGTGAGGGAGTCTGGTGATATTGGTCTATGCTCACTCAGACCTCTGGCAGTCCTGTTGGTGCTTATATCTGATTCTGGTGACTCTGGTCTGTCTTCACTGAACCACTCTTCAAGACACATTTCAGAGTATTCATTATCTGATACTAGAGATATGGGAGATGATGTTCTACTATTTCCAAAGACAGACTGGTCAAATATTGGGCAAACAAACGCAGGAATAGGTGAATCAGGAGACAGAGGTCTACATGCATCTGGTAAATATGATGAATCTAGAGACCACCTTCTGTCTTCATCAAACAACTCATTCACACACAACTCAGAATACTCAATGTCTAGGACTGGTAATGTGGGAGAGGATGAGCTACTTCCTGTGTAGATTAACCTCTCAAATGTATCATGACCAAAGTCAGGAATAGGTGAATCAGGAGACAGAAGTCTACCTTCATCACATAAACACAATGGTTCTGGTGAATCTATTTTCCCTTCTGGGAACAATTCCTCAAGATTAAGTTCAGAGTATTCAACATCTGACGCTAATGATACAGGAGATGATGATCGTTTACCTGTGAATTGTATCTGTTCAAATATATGGCAGCCAAATTCAGGAATAGGGGAATCAGGACACAGTGGTGTATATTCATCTAATGATGTAAAAGCTTCTGGTGAGGATGTTCTATCCTCCTCTAACCATTCAAGGAAAGATAAAGAATAGTCATTTTCAGATGTGAGGGAGTCTGGTGATATTGGTCTATGCTCACTCAGACCTCTGGCAGTCCTGTTGGTGCTTATTTCTGATTCTGGTGACTCTGGTCTGTCTTCACTGAACCAATCTTCAAGACACATTTCAGAGTATTCATTATCTGATACTAGAGATATGGGAGATGATGTTCTACTATTTCCAAAGACAGACTGGTCAAATATTGGGCAAACAAACGCAGGAATAGGTGAATCAGGAGACAGTGGTCTACATGCATCTGGTGAATATGATGAATCTGGAGACCATGTTCTTTCTTCATTGAACAAATCATTCAGACACAACTCAGGATACTCAATGTCTAGGACTGGTGATGTGGGAGGGGATGATCTACTTCCTGTGTAGATGAACGTCTCAAATGTATCATGACCAAAGTCAGGAATAGGTGAATCAGGAGACAGAAGTCTACCTTCATCATATAAACACAATGGTTCCGGTGAACATGATCTGAGTTCCTCCAGTTCATACATTGAATAGTCGTCATAAGAAGACATAGATTCTGGTGATAGAGGTCTGTTTGCATGATCTCTGGAATATTCCTTTTGCCTTCTTTCATTGGGAGAATTTATGTCTTGAGTATCTGAATCAGGAGAGAGAAATCTGTCCTTGTCTGCACACAAGTCATGTGAAAGAGTGCTGTGGATTTTGGAATAAACCTGCCCTGATTCATTATTGTCACATTGTGATGCTGCTGACTGGGATGTTAGGACCATTTGTTCACTTAATTCTTTTTCTATTTCTCTACCTGCTTTGTTACGTAATGCACTTTTTGAGTCTGAGCATTGTGTTGAGTGTACTGTGGTAACTGGGGTAGCTTGTACTGACCAGTCTGGTTCATTACCCATATCCAGCTGTATAATTTTAATTGAATAATGCTTTGTTTCCTCCGGTGTTGATGGTCTATATTCAGTCACATCTTTACTGGTGGCTTCATCATCTAAAATAACTGATTCTGGTGAATCTGGTCTGTCCTCGTCAAACAACTCTGACAGACAGAGGTCCGAGTACTCAACATCTGACGCTAGAGATACAGGAGATGATGATCGTCTACCTGTGAAGTTTAACTGTTCAAATGTATGGCAGCCAAATTCAGGAATAGGTGAATCAGGAGACAGAGGTCTACCTGATTCACATAAACACAATGGTTCTGGTGAATCTATTCTCCCTTCTTGGAATAATTCCTCAAGATAGAGGTCAGAGTATTCAATATCTGATGCTAACGATATGGGAGACGATGATCTGCTAGTTGAACATATCAGCTGGTCACATGTAGAAGGAATATATTCAGGGATAGGTGAATCAGGAGACAGAGGTCTACATGTATCTGGTGAATATGATGAATCTGGAGACCATGTTCTGTCTTCATTGAACAACTCATTCAGACACAACTCAGAATACTCAATGTCTAGGACTGGTGATGTGGGAGAGGATGATCTACTTCCTGTGTAGATTAACGTCTCAAATTTAGCAAGACCAAAGTCAGGAATAGGTGAATCAGGAGACAGAAATCTACCTTCATCACATAAACATAATGGTTCTGGTGATTCTATTCTCCCCTCTTGGAACAATTCCTCAAGATTAAGGTCAGAGTATTCAACATCTGACGCTAATGATACAGGAGATGATGATCGTTTACCTGTGAATTGTATCTGTTCAAATATATGGCAGCCAAATTCAGGAATAGGGGAATCAGGACACAGTGGTGTATATTCATCTAATGATGTAAAAGCTTCTGGTGAGGATGTTCTATCCTCCTCTAACCATTCAAGGAAAGATAAAGAATAGTCATTTTCAGATGTGAGGGAGTCTGGTGATATTGGTCTATGCTCACTCAGACCTCTGGCAGTCCTGTTGGTGCTTATTTCTGATTCTGGTGACTCTGGTCTGTCTTCACTGAACCAATCTTCAAGACACATTTCAGAGTATTCATTATCTGATACTAGAGATATGGGAGATGATGTTCTATTATTTACAAAGACAGACTGGTCAAATATTGGGCAAACAAAGGCAGGAATTGGTGAATCAGGAGACAGAGGTCTACATGCATCTGGTGAATATGATGAATCTGGAGACCACCTGCTGTCTTCATTGAACAACTCATTCAGACACAACTCAGAATACTCAATGTCTAGGATTGGTGATGTGGGAGAGGATGATGTACTTCCTGTGTAGATTAACGTCTCAAAGTTAGCATGACCAAAGTCAGGAATAGGTGAATCAGGAGACAGAGGTCTACTTTCATCACATAAACACGATGGTTCCAGTGAACATGATCTGAGTTCCTCCAGTTCATACATTGAATAGTCATCATAAGAAGACAAAGATTCTGGTGATAGAGGTCTGTTTGCATGATCTCTGGAGTATTCCTTTTGCCTACTGTCAATGGGAGAATTTATGTCTTGAGTATCTGAATCAGGAGAGAGAAATCTGTCCTTGTCTGCACACAAGTCATGTGAAAGAGTGCTGTGGATTTGGGAATAAACCTGCCCTGATTCATTATTTTCACATTGTGATGCTGCTGACTGGGATGTTAGGACCATTTGTTCACTTAATTCTTTTACTATTTCTCTACCTGCTATGTTACGTAATGCACTTTTCGAGTCTGAGCATTGTGATGAGTGTACTGTGGTAACTGGGGTAGCTTGTACTGACCAGTCTGGTTCATTACCCATATCCAGCTGTATAATTTTAATTGTATAATGCTTTGTTTCCTCCGGTGTCGATGGTCTATATTCAGTCACATCTTTACTGGTGGCTTCATCATCTAAAATAACTGATTCTGGTGAATCTGGTCTGTCCTCGTCCAACAACTGTGACAGACAGAGGTCAGAGTATTCAACATCTGACGCTAGAGGTATGGGAGATGATGATCGTCTACCTGTGAAGCTTAACTGTTCAAATGTATGGCAGCCATATTCAGGAATAGGTGAATCAGGAGACAGAGGTCTACCTGATTCACATAAACACAATGGTTCTGGTGAATCTATTCTCCCTTCTCGGAATAATTCCTCAAGATTAAGTTCAGAGTATTCAATATCTGACGCTAAAGATACCTGAGATGATGATCGTTTACCTGCAAAGTTTATCTGTTCAAATGTATGGCAGCCAAATTCAGGAATAGGGGAATCAGAAGACAGGGGTGTATATTCATCTAATGATGTAAAGGCTTCTGGTGAGGACGATCTTTCTTCCTCTAACCATTCAAGGAAAGATAAAGAATAGTCATTTTCAGATGTGAGGGAGTCTGGTGATATTGGTCTATGCTCACTCAGACCTCTGGCAGTCCTGTTGGTGCTTATTTCTGATTCTGGTGACTCTGGTCTGTCTTCACTGAACCACTCTTCAAGACACATTTCAGAGTATTCATTATCTGATACTAGAGATATGGGAGATGATGTTCTACTATTTCCAAAGACAGACTGGTCAAATATTGGGCAAACAAAGGCAGGGATAGGTGAATCAGGAGACAGAGGTCTACATGCATCTGGTGAATATGATGAATCTGGAGACCACGATCTGTCTTCATCAAACAACTCATTCAGACACAACTCAGGATACTCAATGTCTAGGACTGGTGATGTGGGAGAGGATGATCTACTTCCTGTGTAGATGAACGTCTCAAATGTAGCAAGACCAAAGTCAGGAATAGGTGAATCAGGAGACAGAGGTCTACCTGATTCACATAAACACAATGGGTCCGGTGAATCTATTCTCCCCTCTTGGAACAATTCCTCAAGATAAAGGTCAGAGGATTCAATATCTGACGCAAAAGATACCGGAGACGATGATCTGCTAGTTGAACACATCAGCTGGTCACATGTAGAATGAACATACTCAGAAGTAGGGGATTCAGGAGACATGGGCCTTCTGTCTGTGAAAAAATCTAAATACAGCTCTTCCTCTGTGTTTTCTGATGTTAGAGATGCCGGTGATGTGCTCCTGAGATGTGCGGAGTGAGTTCTACTAACCACCAAAGGACATTCATACTGAGGGACAGGTGAGTCGGGTGAGAGGGCCCTGAACTCATTCAATTCAGCCAAAGATTCAGGTGAAGCTGGCCTAAACCACTGACACCACTCCAGGAAATCATCAGCATAATCTTCAGATCTACTTAAGGAGTCTGGAGATAGGGATCGATTTTCAGATTCATAGTCTAGAGGCTGCTCTACTGGTATCATTTCACTTTTAAAGTCACTTAACGTTTCAGCAACAATAATAGAAGCCGGAACTTCCTCAATCATATGGATTTGATCACTACACTCATCTGTCTCATCTCTTTCTTTTGTTCTTTCAGTGTCAAGTATTCCTTCAAAAATTCCCGCCTTAGAACAGAGATGTTCTCCTTTAAAAGGTGGGTCATACATATGGGACATCAGCTTGCATGGTTTGGTTTCGTATACCAGTCTATACTTTTTGGGAAATGAAATATCAGCAGACACTGCCCCTACACTTTCCAAGGCCATGCCTTTTACTGGTGGCCCCATTTCACTCTCAAGAGATTTTGATCCCGGCCCCCTCTTTAAGGAAGTATCAGATGACTCTCCTGAGTTTGGAACATTTTTACAAATCACAAAGGCTGCAGCATCTGGAGATATAGGAAGACGGCTACTTTCATCTATGATTGAATCAGGAGATTGTGGCCTACCCTCATCATAATCCCAAGAAAAGCAGGACTCATCATCGGATAATGTTGGTACGGGTGATGGGCCCAGATCACTTTTAACTGCTCCTGTCAATATGTTCTGAGGGAAATAGTTAGCATATTGAGGAATTGGAGAGTCGGGAGAGAGAGGTCTAAACTCCAATGACGTATGAGAACCTGGTGAGGATGGTCTCACCTCTTTCAACCAATGCTCCAGGAAAGACAGCTTGTAGTCAGACTCTGAGGATAGAGAATCAGGTGACAGTGGTCGGAGTGCCATTACACATTCACCAACCAAATTTTGTAATGCCTCATCTGATCCTGATACAGGGGACTCTGGTCTCACCTCATATGGCACTTGTTCATAGCTCCAGTTGGTATCAAAGTACTCTATGTCTGATGATGCTGACTGAGGAGATGCAGATCTGTTCCACTGAATGGCAGGCACTGTAGACATATTAAACTGAGGTACAGGGGAGTCAGGAGTAAGGGCTCTAGTGAAGGAATTAACCTCAGGAGATGAAGGCCTGTCCTCAAGGAAGAAGTCTTCCAGATAATACTCTTCAGTCTCACTCTCTGATATTGCAGAAATGGGAGATGAGCTTAGGATACCAGTGGAGTGCATTGAGATAGTCGATTGAATTTCATACTGTGGAACTGGTGAGTCAGGGGAGAGCGGCCTGTATTCATCGAGTGATGAAATAGATTCAGGAGAGAAGGATCTCACTTCTTCAAGCCACTTTGAGAAAAATAAGCAATAGTCTGTTTCAGATATCAGTGACTCTGGTGTCAATGGTCTATATTCAGTCACATCTTTACTGGTGGCTTCATCATCTAAAATAACTGATTCTGGTGAATCTGGTCTGTCCTCGTCCAACAACTCTGCCAGACAGAGGTCAGAGTATTCAATATCTGACGCTAGAGATACGGGAGATGATGATCGTCTACCTGTGAAGTTTAACTGTTCAAATATATGGCAGCCATATTCAGGAAAAGGGGAATCAGGAGACAGAGGTATACATGCATCTGGTGAATCTGATGAATCTGGAGAACACGATCTGTCTTCATCGAACAACTCATTCAGACACAACTCAGAATACTCAATGTCTAGGATTGCTGATGTGGGACAGGATGATCTACTTCCTGTGTATATTAACGTCTCAAATTTAGCAAGACCAAAGTCAGGAATAGGTGAATCAGGAGACAGAGGTCTACCTGATTCACATAAACACAATGGTTCCGGTGAATCTATTCTCCCCTCTTGGAACAAATCCTCAAGGTAAAGGTCAGAGTATTCAATATCTGACGCTAGAGATACAGGAGATGATGATCGTCTACCTGTGAAGTTTATCTGTTCAAATGTATAGCACCCAAATTCAGGAATAGGGGAATCAGGAGACAGGGGTGTATATTCATCTAATGATGTAAAGGCTTCAGGTGAGGATCTTCTTTCTTCCTCTAACCATTCAAGGAAACATAAAGAATAGTCATTTTCAGATGTGAGGGAGTCTGGTGATATTGGTCTATGCTCACTCAGACCTCTGGCAGTCCTGTTGGTGCTTATTTCTGATTCTGGTGACTCTGGTCTGTCTTCACTGAACCACTCTTCAAGACACATTTCAGAGTATTCATTATCTGATACTAGAGATATGGGAGATGATGTTCTACTATTTCCAAAGACAGACTGGTCAAATATTGGGCAAACAAACGCAGGAATAGGTGAATCAGGAGACAGAGGTCTACATGCATCTGGTGAATATGATGAATCTGGAGACCACGTTCTGTCTTCATTGAACAACTCATTCAGACACAACTCAGAATACTCAATGTCTAGGACTGGTGATGTGGGAGAGGATGATCTACTTCCTGTGTAGATTAACGTCTCAAATGTATCATGACCAAAGTCAGGAATAGGTGAATCAGGAGACAGAAGTCTACCTTCATCATATAAACACAATGGTTCCGGTGAACATGATCTGAGTTCCTCCAGTTCATACATTGAGTAGTCGTCATAAGAAGACATAGATTCTGGTGATAGAGGTCTGTTTGCATGATCTCTGGAATATTCCTTTTGCCTTCTTTCATTGGGAGAATTTATGTCTTGAGTATCTGAATCAGGAGAGAGAAATCTGTCCTTGTCTGCACACAAGTCATGTGAAAGAGTGCTGTGGATTTTGGAATAAACCTGCCCTGATTCATTATTGTCACATTGTGATGCTGCTGACTGGGATGTTAGGACCATTTGTTCACTTAATTCTTTTTCTATTTCTCTACCTGCTATGTTATGTAATGCACTTTTTGAGTCTGAGCATTGTGTTGAGTGTACTGTGGTAACTGGGGTAGCTTGTACTGACCAGTATGGTTCATTACCTATATCCAGCTGTATAATTTTAATTGAATAATGCTTTGTTTCCTCCGGTGTTGATGGTCTATATTCAGTCACATCTTTACTGGTGGCTTCATCATCTAAAATAACTGATTCTGGTGAATCTGGTCTGTCCTCGTCAAACAACTCTGACAGACAGAGGTCAGAGTACTCAACATCTGACGCTAGAGATACAGGAGATGATGATCGTCTACCTGTGAAGTTTAACTGTTCAAATGTATGGCAGCCATATTCAGGAATAGGTGAATCAGGAGACAGAGGTCTACCTGATTCACATAAACACAATGGTTCTGGTGAATCTATTCTCCCTTCTTGGAATAATTCCTCAAGATAGAGGTCAGAGTATTCAATATCTGATGCTAACGATATGGGAGACGATGATCTGCTAGTTGAACATATCAGCTGGTCACATGTAGAAGGAATATATTCAGGGATAGGTGAATCAGGAGACAGAGGTCTACATGTATCTGGTGAATATGATGAATCTGGAGACCATGTTCTGTCTTCATTGAACAACTCATTCAGACACAACTCAGAATACTCAATGTCTAGGACTGGTGATGTGGGAGAGGATGATCTACTTCCTGTGTAGATTAACGTCTCAAATTTAGCAAGACCAAAGTCAGGAATAGGTGAATCAGGAGACAGAAGTCTACCTTCATCACATAAACATAATGGTTCCGGTGAATTTATTCTCCCCTCTTGGAACAATTCCTCAAGATTAAGTTCAGAGTACTCAATATCTGATGCTAAAGATACGGGAGATGATGATCGTTTACCTGCAAAGTTTATCTGTTCAAATGTATGGCACCCAAATTCAGGAATAGGGGAATCAGGAGACAGGGGTGTATATTCATCTAATGATGTAAAGGCTTCTGGTGAGGACCTTCTTTCCTCCTCTAAGCATTCAAGGAAAGATAAAGAATAATCATTTTCAGATGTGAGGGAGTCTGGTGATATTGGTCTATGCTCACTCAGACCTCTGGCAGTCCTGTTGGTGCTTATTTCTGATTCTGGTGACTCTGGTCTGTCTCCACTGAACCACTCTTCAAGACACATTTCAGAGTATTCATTATCTGATACTAGAGATATGGGAGATGATGTTCTACTATTTCCAAAGACAGACTGGTCAAATATTGGGCAAACAAACGCAGGAATAGGTGAATCAGGAGACAGAGGTCTACATGCATCTGGTAAATATGATGAATCTGGAGACCACGTTCTGTCTTCATCTAACAACTCATTCACACACAACTCAGAATACTCAATGTCTAGGACTGGTGATGTGGGAGAGGATGAGCTACTTCCTGTGTAGATTAACGTCTCAAATGTATCATGACCAAAGTCAGGAATAGGTGAATCAGGAGACAGAGGTCTACCTGATTCACATAAACACAATGGTTCCGGTGAATCTATTCTCCCTTCTTGGAATAATTCCTCAAGATAAAGGTCAGAGGATTCAATATCTGACGCAAAATATACCGGAGACGATGATCTGCTAGTTGAACACATCAGCTGGTCACATGTAGAATGAACATACTCAGAAGTAGGGGATTCAGGAGACATGGGCCTTCTGTCTGTGAAAAAATCTAAATACAGCTCTTCCTCTGTGTTTTCTGATGTTAGAGATGCCGGTGATGTGCTCCTGAGATGTGCGGAGTGAGTTCTACTAACCACCAAAGGACATTCATACTGAGGGACAGGTGAGTCGGGTGAGAGTGCCCTGAACTCATTCAATTCAGCCAAAGATTCAGGTGAAGCTGGCCTAAACCACTGACACCACTCCAGGAAATCATCAGCATAATCTTCAGATCTACTTAAGGAGTCTGGAGATAGAGATCGATTTTCAGATTCATAGTCTAGAGGCTGCTCTACTGGTATCATTTCACTTTTAAAGTCACTTAACGTTTCAGCAACAATAATAGAAGCCGGAACTTCCTCAATCATATGGATTTGATCACTACACTCATCTGTCTCATCTCTTTCTTTTGTTCTTTCAGTGTCAAGTATTCCTTCAAAAATTCCCGCCTTAGAACAGAGATGTTCTCCTTTAAAAGGTGGGTCATACATATGGGACATCAGCTTGCATGGTTTGGTTTCGTATACCAGTCTATACTTTTTGGGAAACGAAATATCAGCAGACACTGCCCCTTCACTTTCCAAGGCCATGCTTTTAACTGGTGGCCCCATTTCACTCTCAAGAGATTTTGATCCCGGCCCCCTCTTTAAGGAAGTATCATATGACTCTCCTGAGTTTGGAACATTTTTACTAATCACAAAGCCTGCAGCATCTGGAGATATAGGAAGACGGCTACTTTCATCTATGATTGAATCAGGAGATTGTGGCCTACCCTCATCATAATCCCAAGAAAAGCAGGACTCATCATCGGATAATGTTGGTACTGGTGATGGGCCCAGATCACTTTTAACTGCTCCTGTCAATATGTTCTGAGGCAAATAGTTAGCATATTGAGGAATTGGAGAGTCGGGAGAGAGAGGTCTAAACTCCAATGACGTATGAGAACCTGGTGAGGATGGTCTCACCTCTTTCAACCAATGCTCCAGGAAAGACAGCTTGTAGTCAGACTCTGAGGATAGAGAATCAGGTGACAGTGGTCGGAGTGCCATTACACATTCACCAACCAAATTTTGTAATGCCTCATCTGATCCTGATACAGGGGACTCTGGTCTCACCTCATATGGCACTTGTTCATAGCTCCAGTTGGTATCAAAGTACTCTATGTCTGATGATGCTGACTGAGGAGATGCAGATCTGTTCCACTGAATGGCAGGCACTGTAGACATATTAAACTGAGGTACAGGGGAGTCAGGAGTAAGGGCTCTAGTGAAGGAATTAACCTCAGGAGATGAAGGCCTGTCCTCAAGGAAGAAGTCTTCCAGATAATACTCTTCAGTCTCACTCTCTGATATTGCAGAAATGGGAGATGAGCTTAGGATACCAGTGGAGTGCATTGAGATAGTCGATTGAATTTCATACTGTGGAACTGGTGAGTCAGGGGAGAGCGGCCTGTATTCATCGAGTGATGAAATAGATTCAGGAGAGAAGGATCTCACTTCTTCAAGCCACTTTGAGAAAAATAAGCAATAGTCTGTTTCAGATATCAGTGACTCTGGTGTCAATGGTCTATATTCAGTCACATCTTTACTGGTGGCTTCATCATCTAAAATAACTGATTCTGGTGAATCTGGTCTGTCCTCGTCCAACAACTCTGCCAGACAGAGGTCAGAGTATTCAATATCTGACGCTAGAGATACGGGAGATGATGATCGTCTACCTGTGAAGTTTAACTGTTCAAATATATGGCAGCCATATTCAGGAAAAGGGGAATCAGGAGACAGAGGTATACATGCATCTGGTGAATCTGATGAATCTGGAGAACACGATCTGTCTTCATCGAACAACTCATTCAGACACAACTCAGAATACTCAATGTCTAGGATTGCTGATGTGGGAGAGGATGATCTACTTCCTGTGTATATTAACGTCTCAAATTTAGCAAGACCAAAGTCAGGAATAGGTGAATCAGGAGACAGAGGTCTACCTGATTCACATAAACATAATGGTTCCGGTGAATCTATTCTCCCCTCTTGGAACAAATCCTCAAGGTAAAGGTCAGAGTATTCAATATCTGACGCTAGAGATACAGGAGATGATGATCGTCTACCTGTGAAGTTTATCTGTTCAAATGTATAGCACCCAAATTCAGGAATAGGGGAATCAGGAGACAGGGGTGTATATTCATCTAATGATGTAAAGGCTTCAGGTGAGGATCTTCTTTCTTCCTCTAACCATTCAAGGAAACATAAAGAATAGTCATTTTCAGATGTGAGGGAGTCTGGTGATATTGGTCTATGCTCACTCAGACCTCTGGCAGTCCTGTTGGTGCTTATTTCTGATTCTGGTGACTCTGGTCTGTCTTCACTGAACCACTCTTCAAGACACATTTCAGAGTATTCATTATCTGATACTAGAGATATGGGAGATGATGTTCTACTATTTCCAAAGACAGACTGGTCAAATATTGGGCAAACAAACGCAGGAATAGGTGAATCAGGAGACAGAGGTCTACATGCATCTGGTGAATATGATGAATCTGGAGACCACGTTCTGTCTTCATTGAACAACTCATTCAGACACAACTCAGAATACTCAATGTCTAGGACTGGTGATGTGGGAGAGGATGATCTACTTCCTGTGTAGATTAACGTCTCAAATGTATCATGACCAAAGTCAGGAATAGGTGAATCAGGAGACAGAAGTCTACCTTCATCATATAAACACAATAGTTCCGGTGAACATGATCTGAGTTCCTCCAGTTCATACATTGAATAGTCGTCATAAGAAGACATAGATTCTGGTGATAGAGGTCTGTTTGCATGATCTCTGGAATATTCCTTTTGCCTTCTTTCATTGGGAGAATTTATGTCTTGAGTATCTGAATCAGGAGAGAGAAATCTGTCCTTGTCTGCACACAAGTCATGTGAAAGAGTGCTGTGGATTTTGGAATAAACCTGCCCTGATTCATTATTGTCACATTGTGATGCTGCTGACTGGGATGTTAGGACCATTTGTTCACTTAATTCTTTTTCTATTTCTCTACCTGCTATGTTATGTAATGCACTTTTTGAGTCTGAGCATTGTGTTGAGTGTACTGTGGTAACTGGGGTAGCTTGTACTGACCAGTATGGTTCATTACCTATATCCAGCTGTATAATTTTAATTGAATAATGCTTTGTTTCCTCCGGTGTTGATGGTCTATATTCAGTCACATCTTTACTGGTGGCTTCATCATCTAAAATAACTGATTCTGGTGAATCTGGTCTGTCCTCGTCAAACAACTCTGACAGACAGAGGTCAGAGTACTCAACATCTGACGCTAGAGATACAGGAGATGATGATCGTCTACCTGTGAAGTTTAACTGTTCAAATGTATGGCAGCCATATTCAGGAATAGGTGAATCAGGAGACAGAGGTCTACCTGATTCACATAAACACAATGGTTCTGGTGAATCTATTCTCCCTTCTTGGAATAATTCCTCAAGATAGAGGTCAGAGTATTCAATATCTGATGCTAACGATATGGGAGACGATGATCTGCTAGTTGAACATATCAGCTGGTCACATGTAGAAGGAATATATTCAGGGATAGGTGAATCAGGAGACAGAGGTCTACATGTATCTGGTGAATATGATGAATCTGGAGACCATGTTCTGTCTTCATTGAACAACTCATTCAGACACAACTCAGAATACTCAATGTCTAGGACTGGTGATGTGGGAGAGGATGATCTACTTCCTGTGTAGATTAACGTCTCAAATTTAGCAAGACCAAAGTCAGGAATAGGTGAATCAGGAGACAGAAGTCTACCTTCATCACATAAACATAATGGTTCCGGTGAATTTATTCTCCCCTCTTGGAACAATTCCTCAAGATTAAGTTCAGAGTACTCAATATCTGATGCTAAAGATACGGGAGATGATGATCGTTTACCTGCAAAGTTTATCTGTTCAAATGTATGGCACCCAAATTCAGGAATAGGGGAATCAGGAGACAGGGGTGTATATTCATCTAATGATGTAAAGGCTTCTGGTGAGGACCTTCTTTCCTCCTCTAAGCATTCAAGGAAAGATAAAGAATAATCATTTTCAGATGTGAGGGAGTCTGGTGATATTGGTCTATGCTCACTCAGACCTCTGGCAGTCCTGTTGGTGCTTATTTCTGATTCTGGTGACTCTGGTCTGTCTCCACTGAACCACTCTTCAAGACACATTTCAGAGTATTCATTATCTGATACTAGAGATATGGGAGATGATGTTCTACTATTTCCAAAGACAGACTGGTCAAATATTGGGCAAACAAACGCAGGAATAGGTGAATCAGGAGACAGAGGTCTACATGCATCTGGTAAATATGATGAATCTGGAGACCACGTTCTGTCTTCATCTAACAACTCATTCACACACAACTCAGAATACTCAATGTCTAGGACTGGTGATGTGGGAGAGGATGAGCTACTTCCTGTGTAGATTAACGTCTCAAATGTATCATGACCAAAGTCAGGAATAGGTGAATCAGGAGACAGAGGTCTACCTGATTCACATAAACACAATGGTTCCGGTGAATCTATTCTCCCTTCTTGGAATAATTCCTCAAGATAAAGGTCAGAGGATTCAATATCTGACGCAAAATATACCGGAGACGATGATCTGCTAGTTGAACACATCAGCTGGTCACATGTAGAATGAACATACTCAGAAGTAGGGGATTCAGGAGACATGGGCCTTCTGTCTGTGAAAAAATCTAAATACAGCTCTTCCTCTGTGTTTTCTGATGTTAGAGATGCCGGTGATGTGCTCCTGAGATGTGCGGAGTGAGTTCTACTAACCACCAAAGGACATTCATACTGAGGGACAGGTGAGTCGGGTGAGAGTGCCCTGAACTCATTCAATTCAGCCAAAGATTCAGGTGAAGCTGGCCTAAACCACTGACACCACTCCAGGAAATCATCAGCATAATCTTCAGATCTACTTAAGGAGTCTGGAGATAGAGATCGATTTTCAGATTCATAGTCTAGAGGCTGCTCTACTGGTATCATTTCACTTTTAAAGTCACTTAACGTTTCAGCAACAATAATAGAAGCCGGAACTTCCTCAATCATATGGATTTGATCACTACACTCATCTGTCTCATCTCTTTCTTTTGTTCTTTCAGTGTCAAGTATTCCTTCAAAAATTCCCGCCTTAGAACAGAGATGTTCTCCTTTAAAAGGTGGGTCATACATATGGGACATCAGCTTGCATGGTTTGGTTTCGTATACCAGTCTATACTTTTTGGGAAACGAAATATCAGCAGACACTGCCCCTTCACTTTCCAAGGCCATGCTTTTAACTGGTGGCCCCATTTCACTCTCAAGAGATTTTGATCCCGGCCCCCTCTTTAAGGAAGTATCATATGACTCTCCTGAGTTTGGAACATTTTTACTAATCACAAAGCCTGCAGCATCTGGAGATATAGGAAGACGGCTACTTTCATCTATGATTGAATCAGGAGATTGTGGCCTACCCTCATCATAATCCCAAGAAAAGCAGGACTCATCATCGGATAATGTTGGTACTGGTGATGGGCCCAGATCACTTTTAACTGCTCCTGTCAATATGTTCTGAGGCAAATAGTTAGCATATTGAGGAATTGGAGAGTCGGGAGAGAGAGGTCTAAACTCCAATGACGTATGAGAACCTGGTGAGGATGGTCTCACCTCTTTCAACCAATGCTCCAGGAAAGACAGCTTGTAGTCAGACTCTGAGGATAGAGAATCAGGTGACAGTGGTCGGAGTGCCATTACACATTCACCAACCAAATTTTGTAATGCCTCATCTGATCCTGATACAGGGGACTCTGGTCTCACCTCATATGGCACTTGTTCATAGCTCCAGTTGGTATCAAAGTACTCTATGTCTGATGATGCTGACTGAGGAGATGCAGATCTGTTCCACTGAATGGCAGGCACTGTAGACATATTAAACTGAGGTACAGGGGAGTCAGGAGTAAGGGCTCTAGTGAAGGAATTAACCTCAGGAGATGAAGGCCTGTCCTCAAGGAAGAAGTCTTCCAGATAATACTCTTCAGTCTCACTCTCTGATATTGCAGAAATGGGAGATGAGCTTAGGATACCAGTGGAGTGCATTGAGATAGTCGATTGAATTTCATACTGTGGAACTGGTGAGTCAGGGGAGAGCGGCCTGTATTCATCGAGTGATGAAATAGATTCAGGAGAGAAGGATCTCACTTCTTCAAGCCACTTTGAGAAAAATAAGCAATAGTCTGTTTCAGATATCAGTGACTCTGGTGTCAATGGTCTATATTCAGTCACATCTTTACTGGTGGCTTCATCATCTAAAATAACTGATTCTGGTGAATCTGGTCTGTCCTCGTCCAACAACTCTGCCAGACAGAGGTCAGAGTATTCAATATCTGACGCTAGAGATACGGGAGATGATGATCGTCTACCTGTGAAGTTTAACTGTTCAAATATATGGCAGCCATATTCAGGAAAAGGGGAATCAGGAGACAGAGGTATACATGCATCTGGTGAATCTGATGAATCTGGAGAACACGATCTGTCTTCATCGAACAACTCATTCAGACACAACTCAGAATACTCAATGTCTAGGATTGCTGATGTGGGAGAGGATGATCTACTTCCTGTGTATATTAACGTCTCAAATTTAGCAAGACCAAAGTCAGGAATAGGTGAATCAGGAGACAGAGGTCTACCTGATTCACATAAACATAATGGTTCCGGTGAATCTATTCTCCCCTCTTGGAACAAATCCTCAAGGTAAAGGTCAGAGTATTCAATATCTGACGCTAGAGATACAGGAGATGATGATCGTCTACCTGTGAAGTTTATCTGTTCAAATGTATAGCACCCAAATTCAGGAATAGGGGAATCAGGAGACAGGGGTGTATATTCATCTAATGATGTAAAGGCTTCAGGTGAGGATCTTCTTTCTTCCTCTAACCATTCAAGGAAACATAAAGAATAGTCATTTTCAGATGTGAGGGAGTCTGGTGATATTGGTCTATGCTCACTCAGACCTCTGGCAGTCCTGTTGGTGCTTATTTCTGATTCTGGTGACTCTGGTCTGTCTTCACTGAACCACTCTTCAAGACACATTTCAGAGTATTCATTATCTGATACTAGAGATATGGGAGATGATGTTCTACTATTTCCAAAGACAGACTGGTCAAATATTGGGCAAACAAACGCAGGAATAGGTGAATCAGGAGACAGAGGTCTACATGCATCTGGTGAATATGATGAATCTGGAGACCACGTTCTGTCTTCATTGAACAACTCATTCAGACACAACTCAGAATACTCAATGTCTAGGACTGGTGATGTGGGAGAGGATGATCTACTTCCTGTGTAGATTAACGTCTCAAATGTATCATGACCAAAGTCAGGAATAGGTGAATCAGGAGACAGAAGTCTACCTTCATCATATAAACACAATAGTTCCGGTGAACATGATCTGAGTTCCTCCAGTTCATACATTGAATAGTCGTCATAAGAAGACATAGATTCTGGTGATAGAGGTCTGTTTGCATGATCTCTGGAATATTCCTTTTGCCTTCTTTCATTGGGAGAATTTATGTCTTGAGTATCTGAATCAGGAGAGAGAAATCTGTCCTTGTCTGCACACAAGTCATGTGAAAGAGTGCTGTGGATTTTGGAATAAACCTGCCCTGATTCATTATTGTCACATTGTGATGCTGCTGACTGGGATGTTAGGACCATTTGTTCACTTAATTCTTTTTCTATTTCTCTACCTGCTATGTTATGTAATGCACTTTTTGAGTCTGAGCATTGTGTTGAGTGTACTGTGGTAACTGGGGTAGCTTGTACTGACCAGTATGGTTCATTACCTATATCCAGCTGTATAATTTTAATTGAATAATGCTTTGTTTCCTCCGGTGTTGATGGTCTATATTCAGTCACATCTTTACTGGTGGCTTCATCATCTAAAATAACTGATTCTGGTGAATCTGGTCTGTCCTCGTCAAACAACTCTGACAGACAGAGGTCAGAGTACTCAACATCTGACGCTAGAGATACAGGAGATGATGATCGTCTACCTGTGAAGTTTAACTGTTCAAATGTATGGCAGCCATATTCAGGAATAGGTGAATCAGGAGACAGAGGTCTACCTGATTCACATAAACACAATGGTTCTGGTGAATCTATTCTCCCTTCTTGGAATAATTCCTCAAGATAGAGGTCAGAGTATTCAATATCTGATGCTAACGATATGGGAGACGATGATCTGCTAGTTGAACATATCAGCTGGTCACATGTAGAAGGAATATATTCAGGGATAGGTGAATCAGGAGACAGAGGTCTACATGTATCTGGTGAATATGATGAATCTGGAGACCATGTTCTGTCTTCATTGAACAACTCATTCAGACACAACTCAGAATACTCAATGTCTAGGACTGGTGATGTGGGAGAGGATGATCTACTTCCTGTGTAGATTAACGTCTCAAATTTAGCAAGACCAAAGTCAGGAATAGGTGAATCAGGAGACAGAAGTCTACCTTCATCACATAAACATAATGGTTCCGGTGAATTTATTCTCCCCTCTTGGAACAATTCCTCAAGATTAAGTTCAGAGTACTCAATATCTGATGCTAAAGATACGGGAGATGATGATCGTTTACCTGCAAAGTTTATCTGTTCAAATGTATGGCACCCAAATTCAGGAATAGGGGAATCAGGAGACAGGGGTGTATATTCATCTAATGATGTAAAGGCTTCTGGTGAGGACCTTCTTTCCTCCTCTAAGCATTCAAGGAAAGATAAAGAATAATCATTTTCAGATGTGAGGGAGTCTGGTGATATTGGTCTATGCTCACTCAGACCTCTGGCAGTCCTGTTGGTGCTTATTTCTGATTCTGGTGACTCTGGTCTGTCTCCACTGAACCACTCTTCAAGACACATTTCAGAGTATTCATTATCTGATACTAGAGATATGGGAGATGATGTTCTACTATTTCCAAAGACAGACTGGTCAAATATTGGGCAAACAAACGCAGGAATAGGTGAATCAGGAGACAGAGGTCTACATGCATCTGGTAAATATGATGAATCTGGAGACCACGTTCTGTCTTCATCTAACAACTCATTCACACACAACTCAGAATACTCAATGTCTAGGACTGGTGATGTGGGAGAGGATGAGCTACTTCCTGTGTAGATTAACGTCTCAAATGTATCATGACCAAAGTCAGGAATAGGTGAATCAGGAGACAGAGGTCTACCTGATTCACATAAACACAATGGTTCCGGTGAATCTATTCTCCCTTCTTGGAATAATTCCTCAAGATAAAGGTCAGAGGATTCAATATCTGACGCAAAATATACCGGAGACGATGATCTGCTAGTTGAACACATCAGCTGGTCACATGTAGAATGAACATACTCAGAAGTAGGGGATTCAGGAGACATGGGCCTTCTGTCTGTGAAAAAATCTAAATACAGCTCTTCCTCTGTGTTTTCTGATGTTAGAGATGCCGGTGATGTGCTCCTGAGATGTGCGGAGTGAGTTCTACTAACCACCAAAGGACATTCATACTGAGGGACAGGTGAGTCGGGTGAGAGTGCCCTGAACTCATTCAATTCAGCCAAAGATTCAGGTGAAGCTGGCCTAAACCACTGACACCACTCCAGGAAATCATCAGCATAATCTTCAGATCTACTTAAGGAGTCTGGAGATAGAGATCGATTTTCAGATTCATAGTCTAGAGGCTGCTCTACTGGTATCATTTCACTTTTAAAGTCACTTAACGTTTCAGCAACAATAATAGAAGCCGGAACTTCCTCAATCATATGGATTTGATCACTACACTCATCTGTCTCATCTCTTTCTTTTGTTCTTTCAGTGTCAAGTATTCCTTCAAAAATTCCCGCCTTAGAACAGAGATGTTCTCCTTTAAAAGGTGGGTCATACATATGGGACATCAGCTTGCATGGTTTGGTTTCGTATACCAGTCTATACTTTTTGGGAAACGAAATATCAGCAGACACTGCCCCTTCACTTTCCAAGGCCATGCTTTTAACTGGTGGCCCCATTTCACTCTCAAGAGATTTTGATCCCGGCCCCCTCTTTAAGGAAGTATCATATGACTCTCCTGAGTTTGGAACATTTTTACTAATCACAAAGCCTGCAGCATCTGGAGATATAGGAAGACGGCTACTTTCATCTATGATTGAATCAGGAGATTGTGGCCTACCCTCATCATAATCCCAAGAAAAGCAGGACTCATCATCGGATAATGTTGGTACTGGTGATGGGCCCAGATCACTTTTAACTGCTCCTGTCAATATGTTCTGAGGCAAATAGTTAGCATATTGAGGAATTGGAGAGTCGGGAGAGAGAGGTCTAAACTCCAATGACGTATGAGAACCTGGTGAGGATGGTCTCACCTCTTTCAACCAATGCTCCAGGAAAGACAGCTTGTAGTCAGACTCTGAGGATAGAGAATCAGGTGACAGTGGTCGGAGTGCCATTACACATTCACCAACCAAATTTTGTAATGCCTCATCTGATCCTGATACAGGGGACTCTGGTCTCACCTCATATGGCACTTGTTCATAGCTCCAGTTGGTATCAAAGTACTCTATGTCTGATGATGCTGACTGAGGAGATGCAGATCTGTTCCACTGAATGGCAGGCACTGTAGACATATTAAACTGAGGTACAGGGGAGTCAGGAGTAAGGGCTCTAGTGAAGGAATTAACCTCAGGAGATGAAGGCCTGTCCTCAAGGAAGAAGTCTTCCAGATAATACTCTTCAGTCTCACTCTCTGATATTGCAGAAATGGGAGATGAGCTTAGGATACCAGTGGAGTGCATTGAGATAGTCGATTGAATTTCATACTGTGGAACTGGTGAGTCAGGGGAGAGCGGCCTGTATTCATCGAGTGATGAAATAGATTCAGGAGAGAAGGATCTCACTTCTTCAAGCCACTTTGAGAAAAATAAGCAATAGTCTGTTTCAGATATCAGTGACTCTGGTGTCAATGGTCTATATTCAGTCACATCTTTACTGGTGGCTTCATCATCTAAAATAACTGATTCTGGTGAATCTGGTCTGTCCTCGTCCAACAACTCTGCCAGACAGAGGTCAGAGTATTCAATATCTGACGCTAGAGATACGGGAGATGATGATCGTCTACCTGTGAAGTTTAACTGTTCAAATATATGGCAGCCATATTCAGGAAAAGGGGAATCAGGAGACAGAGGTATACATGCATCTGGTGAATCTGATGAATCTGGAGAACACGATCTGTCTTCATCGAACAACTCATTCAGACACAACTCAGAATACTCAATGTCTAGGATTGCTGATGTGGGAGAGGATGATCTACTTCCTGTGTATATTAACGTCTCAAATTTAGCAAGACCAAAGTCAGGAATAGGTGAATCAGGAGACAGAGGTCTACCTGATTCACATAAACATAATGGTTCCGGTGAATCTATTCTCCCCTCTTGGAACAAATCCTCAAGGTAAAGGTCAGAGTATTCAATATCTGACGCTAGAGATACAGGAGATGATGATCGTCTACCTGTGAAGTTTATCTGTTCAAATGTATAGCACCCAAATTCAGGAATAGGGGAATCAGGAGACAGGGGTGTATATTCATCTAATGATGTAAAGGCTTCAGGTGAGGATCTTCTTTCTTCCTCTAAGCATTCAAGGAAACATAAAGAATAGTCATTTTCAGATGTGAGGGAGTCTGGTGATATTGGTCTATGCTCACTCAGACCTCTGGCAGTCCTGTTGGTGCTTATTTCTGATTCTGGTGACTCTGGTCTGTCTTCACTGAACCAATCTTCAAGACACATTCCAGAGTATTCATTATCTGATACTAGAGATATGGGAGATGATGTTCTACTATTTCCAAAGACAGACTGGTCAAATATTGGGCAAACAAACGCAGGAATAGGTGAATCAGGAGACAGAGGTCTACATGCATCTGGTGAATATGATGAATCTGGAGACCACCTGCTGTCTTCATTGAACAAATCATTCAGACACAACTCAGGATACTCAATGTCTAGGACTGGTGATGTGGGAGGGGATGATCTACTTCCTGTGTAGATTAACGTCTCAAATGTATCATGACCAAAGTCAGGAATAGGTGAATCAGGAGACAGAAGCCTACCTTCATCATATAAACACAATGGTTCCGGTGAACATGATCTGAGTTCCTCCAGTTCATACATTGAATAGTCGTCATAAGAAGACATAGATTCTGGTGATAGAGGTCTGTTTGCATGATCTCTGGAATATTCCTTTTGCCTTCTTTCATTGGGAGAATTTATGTCTTGAGTATCTGAATCAGGAGAGAGAAATCTGTCCTTGTCTGCAAACAAGTCATGTGAAAGAGTGTTGTGGATTTTGGAATAAACCTGCCCTGATTCATTATTGTCACATTGTGATGCTGCTGACTGGGATGTTAGGACCATTTGTTCACTTAATTCTTTTTCTATTTCTCTACCTGCTATGTTATGTAATGCACTTTTTGAGTCTGAGCATTGTGTTGAGTGTACTGTGGTAACTGGGGTAGCTTGTACTGACCAGTATGGTTCATTACCTATATCCAGCTGTATAATTTTAATTGAATAATGCTTTGTTTCCTCCGGTGTTGATGGTCTATATTCAGTCACATCTTTACTGGTGGCTTCATCATCTAAAATAACTGATTCTGGTGAATCTGGTCTGTCCTCGTCAAACAACTCTGACAGACAGAGGTCCGAGTACTCAACATCTGACGCTAGAGATACAGGAGATGATGATCGTCTACCTGTGAAGTTTATCTGTTCAAATGTATGGCAGCCATATTCAGGAATAGGTGAATCAGGAGACAGAGGTCTACCTGATTCACATAAACACAATGGTTCTGGTGAATCTATTCTCCCTTCTTGGAATAATTCCTCAAGATAGAGGTCAGAGTATTCAATATCTGACGCTAAAGATACGGGAGATGATGATCGTTTACCTGCAAAGTTTATCTGTTCAAATGTATGGCAGCCAAATTCAGGAATAGGGGAATCAGGAGACAGAGGTCTACCTGATTCACATAAAGACAATGATTCCGGTGAGGACCTTCTTTCTTCCTCTAACCATTCAAGGAAAGATAAAGAATAGTCATTTTCAGATGTGAGGGAGTCTGGTGATATTGGTCTATGCTCACTCAGACCTCTGGCAGTCCTGTTGGTGCTTATTTCTGATTCTGGTGACTCTGGTCTGTCTTCACTGAACCACTCTTCAAGACACATTTCAGAGTATTCATTATCTGATACTAGAGATATGGGAGATGATGTTCTACTATTTCCAAAGACAGACTGGTCTAATATTGGGCAAACAAACGCAGGAATAGGTGAATCAGGAGACAGAGGTCTACATGAATCTGGTGAATATGATGAATCTGGAGACCACGTTCTCTCTTCATTGAATAACTCATTCAGACATAACTCAGAATACTCAATGTCTAGGATTGATGATGTGGGAGAGGATGATCTACTTCCTGTGTAGATTAACGTCTCAAATTTAACATGACCAAAGTCAGGAATAGGTGAATCAGGAGACAGAAGTCTACCTTCATCACATAAACACAATGGTTCTGGTGAATCTATTTTCCCTTCTGGGAACAATTCCTCAAGATAGAGGTCAGAGTATTCAATGTCTGATGCTAAAGAATCGGGAGACGGTGATCTGCTAGTTGAACATATCAGCTGGTCACATGTAGAATGAATATATTCAGGAGTAGGGGGTTCAGGAGACATGGGCCTTCTGTCTGTGAAAAACTCTAAAAACAGCTCTTCTTCTGTGTGTTCTGATGTTAGAGATGCCGGTGATGTGCTCCTGAGATGTGCGGAGTGAGTTATACTAACCACCAAAGGACATTCATACTGAGGGACAGGTGAGTCGGGTGAGAGGGCCCTGAACTCATTCAATTCAGCCAAAGACTCAGGTGAACTTGACCTACACCACTGACACCACTCCAGGAAATCCTCAGCATAATCTTCAGATCTACTTAAGGAGTCTGGAGATAGAGATCGATTTTCAGATTCAAAGTCTGGAGGCTGTGACTGAGGTGAATCTGGTCTGGTCTCGCTGAATAGTTCCTCGATACCAAGTTCAGAGTATTCAATCTCTGATGATACAGATTCAGGAGGGGAAGATGGGTATTCATTAAATGATAACATATAAGTGTCCAGACAGTTTTCGTACTGTGGAACTGGAGAATCTACAGAGAGGGGTCTGCTCTCATTAACTGATGTAAAGGATTCTGGGGATGATGGTCGGATAACTACAAAAAAATCTTCAACAGATAAGAGGGCTCCATCACTATCTGAAATTACCGATTGACATGATGGTGACCTGTAGACAGAAGATGATTTAGAAGGTAAAGACTCAGAATCAGATGTAAAAGAATAATGCCTTCCTAGTTGTCCAGGCTCTGAGGGCTGCAATGGCAGAGTGGAGATAAGTTCATCTCGACAAGAAATAATTACTTCAGACTTTAAGCCTGACAACTGTACTGACAGCACTGTTGGTATCATTTTACTTGTAAAGTCACTTAAAGTTTCAGCAACAACAATAGTTGCATGAACTTCCTCACTCATATGGAATTGATCACTACACTCATCGGCCTCTTCTCTTTCTGTTGTTCTTTCAGTGTAAACTATTTGTTCAAAAATTCCCGCCTTAGAACAGAGATGTTCTCCTTTAAAAGGTGGGTCATACATATGGGATATCAGCTTGCATGGTATGGTTTTGTATACCAGTCTATACTTTTTGGGAAATGAAATATCAGCAGACACTGCCCCTACACTTTCCAAGGCCATGATTTTTACTGGTGGCCCCATTTCACTCTCAAGAGATTTTGATCCCGGCCCCCTCTTTAAAGAAGTATCAGATGACTCTCCTGAGTTTGGAACATTTTTACTAATCACAAAGCCTGCAGCATCTGGAGATATAGGAAGACGGCTACTTTCATCTATGATTGAATCAGGAGATTGTGGCCTACCCTCATCATAATCCCAAGAAAAGCAGGACTCATCATCGGATAATGTTGGTACGGGTGATGGGCCCAGATCACTTTTAACTGCTCCTGTCAATATGTTCTGAGGCAAATAGTTAGCATATTGAGGAATTGGAGAGTCAGGAGAGAGAGGTCTAAACTCCAATGACGTATGAGAACCTGGTGAGGATGGTCTCACCTCTTTCAACCAATGCTCCAGGAAAGACAGCTTGTAGTCAGACTCTGAGGATAGAGAATCAGGTGACAGTGGTCGGAGTGCCATCACACATTCACCAACCACATTGCTTAATGCCTCATCTGACCATGATAAAGGGGACTCTGGTCTCACCTCATATGGCACATAGTTCCAGTTGGTATCAAAGTACTCTATGTCTGATGATGCTGACTGAGGAGATGCAGATCTGTTCCACTGAATGGCAGGCACTGTAGACATATTAAACTGAGGTACAGGAGAGTCAGGAGTAAGGGCTCTAGTGAAGAAATTACACTCAAGAGACGAAGGCCTGTCCTCATGGAAGAAGTCTTCCAGATAATACTCTTCACTCTCACTCTCTGATATTGCAGAAATGGGAGATGAGCTTTGGATACCAGTGGAGTGCAATGAGATAGTCGATGGAATTTCATACTGTGGAACTGGTGAGTCAGGGGAGAGTGGCCTGTATTCATCGAGTGATGAAATAGATTCAGGAGAGAAGGCTCTCACTTCTTCAAGCCACTTTGAGAAAAATAAGCAATAGTCTGTTTCAGATATCAGTGACTCCGGTGTCAATGGTCTATATTTTGTCAAATATTTACTGGTGGTTTCATCATCTAAAATAACTGATTCTGGTGAATCTGGTCTGTCCTCGTCAAACAACTCTGACAGACAGAGGTCAAAGTACTCAACATCTGACGCTAGAGATATGGGAGATGATGATCGTCTACCTGTGAAGTTTAACTGTTCAAATGTATGGCAGCCATATTGAGGAATAGGTGAATCAGGAGACAGAGGTCTACCTGATTCACATAAACACAATGATTCCGGTGAATCTATTCTCCCTTCTTGGAAAAATTCCTCAAGATAGAGGTCAGAGTATTCAATGTCTGATGCTAAAGATATTGGAGATGATGATCTGCTAGTTGAACATATCAGCTGGTCACATGTGGAAGGAATATATTCAGGAATAGGTGAATCAGGACACAGTGGTCTACATGCATCTGGTGAATATGATGAATCTGGAGACCACGATCTGTCTTCATTGAACAACTCATCCAGACACAACTCAGAATACTCAATGTCTAGGACTGGTGATGTGGGAGAGGATGATCTACTTCCTGTGTAGATTAACGTCTCAAAGTTAGCATGACCAAAGTCAGGAATAGGTGAATCAGGAGACAGAAGTCTACCTTCATTACATAAACACAATGGTTCCGGTGAACATGATCTGAGATCCTCTAGTTCATACATTGAATAGTCATCATAAGAAGACAAAGATTCTGGTGATAGAGGTCTGTTTGCATGATCTCTGGAGTATTCCTTTTGCCTACTGTCAATGGGAGAATTTATGTCTTGAGTATCTGAATCAGGAGAGAGAAATCTGTCCTTGTCTGCACACAAGTCATGTGAAAGAGTGCTGTGGATTTTGGAATAAACCTGCCCTGATTCATTATTTTCACATTGTGATGCTGCTGACTGGGATGTTAGGACCATTTGTTCACTTAATTCTTTTACTATTTCTCTACCTGCTATGTTACGTAATGCACTTTTCGAGTCTGAGCATTGTGTTGAGTGTACTGTGGTAACTGGGGTAGCTTGTACTGACCAGTCTGGTTCATTACCTATATCCAGCTGTATAATTTTAATTGTATAATGCTTTGTTTCCTCCGGTGTCGATGGTCTATATTCAGTTACATCTTTACTGGTGGCTTCATCATCTAAAATAACTGATTCTGGTGAATCTGGTCTGTTTTCGTCCAACAACTCTGACAGACAGAGGTCAGAGTATTCAACATCTGACGCTAGAGGTATGGGAGATGATGATCGTCTACCTGTGAAGCTTAACTGTTCAAATGTGTGGCAGCCATATTCAGGAATAGGTGAATCAGGAGACAGAGGTCTACCTGATTCACATAAACACAATGGTTCTGGTGAATCTATTCTCCCTTCTCGGAATAATTCCTCAAGATTAAGTTCAGAGTATTCAATATCTGACGCTAAAGATACCTGAGATGATGATCGTTTACCTGCAAAGTTTATCTGTTCAAATGTATGGCAGCCAAATTCAGGAATAGGGGAATCAGGAGACAGGGGTGTATATTCATCTAATGATGTAAAGGCTTCTGGTGAGGACGATCTTTCTTCCTCTAACCATTCAAGGAAAGATAAAGAATAGTCATTTTCAGATGTGAGGGAGTCTGGCGATATTGGTTTATGCTCACTCAGACCTCTGGCAGTCCTGTTGGTGCTTATTTCTGATTCTGGTGACTCTGGTCTGTCTTCACTGAACCACTCTTCAAGACACATTTCAGAGTATTCATTATCTGATACTACAGATATGGGAGATGATGTTCTACTATTTCCAAAGACGGACTGGTCAAATATTGGGCAAACAAAGGCAGGAATTGGTGAATCAGGAGACAGAGGTCTACATGCATCTGGTGAATATGATGAATCTGGAGACCACGATCTGTCTTCATCAAACAACTCATTCAGACACAACTCAGGATACTCAATGTCTAGGACTGGTGATGTGGGAGAGGATGATCTACTTCCTGTGTAGATTAACGTCTCAAATTTAGCAAGACCAAAGTCAGGAATAGGTGAATCAGGAGACAGAAGTCTACCTTCATCACATAAACACAATGGTTCTGGTGAATCTATTATCCCCTCTTGGAACAATTCCTCAAGATTAAGTTCAGAGTATTCAATATCTGACGCTAGAGATACAGGAGATGATGATCGTCTACCTGTGAAGTTTATCTGTTCAAATGTATGGCAGCCAAATTCAGGAATAGGGGAATCAGGAGACAGGGGTGTATATTCATCTAATGATGTAAAGGCTTCTGGTGAGGACCTTCTTTCCTCCTCTAACCATTCAAGGAAAGATAAAGAGGGGTCATTTTCAGATGTCAGGGAGTCTGGTGATTTTGTTCTATGCTCACTCAGACCTCTGGCAGTCCTGTTGGTGCTTATTTCTGATTCTGGTGACTCTGGTCTGTCTTCACTGAACCACTCTTCAAGACACATTTCAGAGTATTCATTTTCTGATACTAGAGATATGGGAGATGATGGACTACTATTTCCAAAGACAGACTGGTCAAATATTGGGCAAACAAAGGCAGGAATAGGTGAATCAGGAGACAGAGGTCTACATGCATCTGGTGAATATGATGAATCTGGAGACCACGTTCTGTCTTCATTGAACAACTTATCAAGACAAAATTCAGTGTATTCAATGTCTGATGCTAGAGACGAAGGAGATAAAGACCCATCAGTCATGTAGATGAACTGTTCAGAAGTAGGATGGCCAAACTCAGGAACAGGGGAATCAGGTGACAGTGGTCTATGTCCATCAAGTGGCATTATTCCTGGTGAAGGCAGCCTTGTCTCATTGGGCCACTCTTCAGAATAGACATCATACTCAATGTCACTTTCAGAGGCTAAAGAATTAACGGAGGAAGATGCTGATCCAACCACAGAAATTAATACTTCAGGTTGGGTAAATTTGAACTGAGGAATTGGTGAGTCAGGACATAATACCTCATCCTCTGATGACAAAGAGTCTGCATATTCTGGTGAGTTTAACGTGTACTCAGAGTACAACTCTCCTATGTCTGAATCTGAGTATCCATTTTCAGAATATACAGATCCAGGAGAGCATGGTCTAAAGCCAATAATTGAATTGATACACTCAGGGACTCTGTAGTCAGGCACTGGGGAGTCAGGAGACATGGACCTAAACTCATTCTGAGATGCAATAGATTCTGGAGAAGTTGGTCTACTGGCTTCTGGTGTAAAACCTATGTCTTTGTTTTCTCTAACTTCTGAGGCCAGTGCTGATGGTAAGTTTCCACTTCGGGCCACCATGACTTCAGGCACATTTCTATACTTTGCAATGCAAGGCATCAGCTGTGGCTCAATGCTAGGCTCTAGCTTCATTTCACCTACATTCTCTTTCATACATGTATTGAGTAAACAAGGCCTTTTTTCATTGAAATGCCCTTCTAACCCTGGGTCCCAGGGGCTGCCAACTAAAGAAACACCCAAGGACAATTCCTCTCCTAAGAGGGGTGTTTCAGGAGGCAATCTTAAGTCTAGTTTGGATATCACAGCCTCTGCAAGCATTATCTCTTCCACTGGGAAAAGAGCATGCTCTAAAGGTTGTGAGAATGGCTGGGGATGCGAGAACTTTACTTTTTCAGAGGGAGATGCAGGGAGTGCAGATGCCTTATTACCTGACCTGGAAGTCCTTGGCATAAATACATTTGATATGTGTGCTTTTTCCTGGCTGATAAAAGATGTCTTTGCTCGCACTACTGGATTATCCTTATCTGTTTGCCCACTTGATGTACTTGCAGAGTCATTTACCAGCTGGTCATGTTTGTTGCCATGATGGGGTTGTGATGATGTGTCTGTTTGGGTGTCCCATGGTTTTGAGGCTCCCTGTAATGATTCAGGACCTTGGAAAGGGAGTCTTTCTTGTGTTAAAATGCTCTTCTCAGACTTGATTGCTGCTGATTTATTGAGAAAATCCTGATAGAGACTTGTGGTTTCACCAAGTTCATCAATAAAGGGTATGAGGGGTTCTTCCCTGGGACCAGTTTGGGCCTTCAAAGCCTTGCTTGCCCCACCAAGTTTGGCGTTTGTAAAGTGTTTATCTGGGTCGTCATCCTCTACAATGGCTAAAGAAACTGTGTGATTCTCAGTTGATCTTATGTGACCATGCTCACAAACTACACTGCTTAAGTTCATGTCGACGAGGTCCTCTCTGAGTTCAGTTAATAGCTCACTGAAATCTGTCTCAGCTTGGTCTGACTCTGAGAGGCAATGGCCAAAGTCTCGAATAGGTATAAGAGACAGTGGATTAACAGGTCTGGGAAATGATGACCTTGGATCGCCTTGGAGTTCCTCAGCGCCCATTGTATTTTGGGGATGTTTTCTCAACATCCATCCATGTTCAGTGAAGTCCCATGGTTCTGGTGCAGCAGCACCAACTGTGGACTCTGTCATAGGATTTGTGTTTTGCGGTGGGGAGACCTTTCTGTACTGTGGATCATACACTTGAGACATCAACTTCGAAGGCTCAGCAGTACTGTCAAAATGTAGATGACTTACTTGTCTGTCAAGTGCCTCATTTGATGACCCAGCCCTCATCTCTCGAGCAGCCCATGGGTTGGTGATAAAGTCCCTAAGGAAAATGGAAAATGAGGTGTATGTCAATGCTGGTTTACTTCAATAAAATGGCAACAAAGATCAAATCAAATAATTTCTTTACTAAATGTTTAGTATTTCGACCTACTGTGTAATGTCAAGTTCTTCTAAGAGGTCCCCATGCATGCTTTCAGAATGGGTGTGCCCCACAGGCTCTGACCAGGACGGGACGTCCAAGAGAGAGGCCACAGACAGGTCTTCCTCCGAAACCGCCGGAGGTTGCCGTTGTGAGGATTCCACCCTTCTTACCAGTCGCGGACTTTCTACATCTTCATGAACTGAGGAGAGAGCTGGACACAAACATACAGAAAAGTTTGAATGAATACACACAACACCCCCACTGTTAACTGAATAGCTAGATGTTTAAACTTCCTCATGCAGTACAACAAAGATATGTGCATTTGATGTTGTCATTAAGCCACTGCTTAGTAGCCACTGCTTAGTAACCACTGCGGTGTAGTACTTGATGCCAAATGATGTGGCCTCAAAACATAGCACATAAATGCAATACCGTGTTGAATGTTTTTATTATGTGTTTATTGCATTAGCTGACCTTCACTGTGATCAAGCGTCCTCTCAATTTCTGCATAAGTCCGTGAGGTCTGCTCCTGGACCGACTTGTTCATCTGTGTCTCAAGGAGGTGGACTATGTCCATGCGATTTATTGCAGTGAGCCTCTTGATCAAGCAATCCTCTGTGAGGATAAATGACATCAAATGATTTATGCCTATCCTCACATTAATACATTTTTTATATCAAAGCAGATTAAGAATAGGTTTTGGGTTAGTAGAGCAAGTTAAGGGATAGACAATGGGTTGCCAAGATGGGGATCTTCCCAAATAGTGAGCTCGCATCAATGTATAAAAACTGTGTTTGTAACTCATTTATAAGGGCTTATTAATGACTTACAAAGGGTTTACAACCTAATTAATAACCTATTTATAAACCATTTATAAACCATTATAATGGAGCCTTATTGTTAAGTGGTACCAGACATTTTTTAATTCAAAGCAGATTAAGAATAGGGTTTGGGTAGTATGTACAAATGTAGAAAAGGGTGATGAGCTCGTATTCACCAGTGGCATGCTTCGCCTCACGCTCCACCCAGCGCTGCAGTAGTGCCTGACTTTGCTCCTGCAAGGAGTTTGGGTTCTCTGATCGCACCAGCTGTATTTCATCCTCATTGAACTCCAGTTCTTTTGCCAGCTCTGGAGAATTTCACACAATTATTGAATCTTGTCTTTTAGAATCCCTCTTTGCGAGCAAGCTCGGATCCAGTAAGATTAATTTAAAAACAGTCTATATATAATATCAGGGAGATTGTTGGTCATCACATCCACATTCATTAGCATATGAGACTTACCAGTCCAACTAAACCCAAGGAGGTCAGAAACTATTGCCAATGTTTCTTCCTTTCTGTCTGCATCTTCTTGCCAGTCCACTGGAAATTTACACAAATCATTAAGAGTAAGATAACAGTAAGGCCTGAGGCCTCATATGCTGCTAAAACTCAATGTATTATATATTAATTGAAAGTGGAAATATCTGTCTAAAAACCTCTAAGTGTTGCTTCTTTGTCATGGTCAGTTCTATTTTTATTAAGAATGGCACAAACTAGCTGATCTGTGATGACTGAAAAAACTTGACCAAGGAATCTAGAGTAGCACACTCATGTTTAGTACCTCGAGATTACTAAGTACTTTTCACAATGTTAACATATACATATGCATATGCCTTAAGACCAACTGATGTTGTTATTAATTAAGCTAAAGAGCAGAAGCAGTAGGTAGGGTCAATCAGAAACCCAGTATTGTTTATGTGGAGTATATGATAATATGATGGTACATTCCCCAGATGGAAGTTGCTTCTGAAATGGATCTGGCCCTGATTGTTTCCATACTTAGCTGTCTGAGTAGAACTATGATCTACTTATGCGATCTGATTGAAAAAAAAATAGACCTTTCTAATTCACTTCAGCTGCTATCTGAGGAGAACTATAATCAATCTACTTATGTGTTCTGATTAAAACGACTATGTTAACATAATTCGACCCTGTTATGTTTCAAAATCCTGGATTTATGCAACAGTGAAATATGGTAAACTAAAATAAAAGTTTAGAGATGTGGATATACATAAGGACCCACTAATCTTGAGACCTTAAACATGGAAGTGGTGCACTCATCATTTATAATTTGATAATTTTTATGTCATTTCTTTTTCCACTGTACATGCATGGAACTCACACCTGTAAAAGGAGTGCAAAGTACAAGGCTGAAACTAGCAACAGCATGTTATAAAAACTATGTTAGATTTTCATGTTTGGGTTAGAAAGACGTTCCATGCAAATGACTGTGGAATTAAGTAATGCTTATAAAAATGGGTTATCACATGTTGAATTTGACGTATACAGTGCCACATGCAAAGTAGTTTAATTCTATGATCAGAGCATTTCTGACGTTAAACTAAAAAGGGAGAGAGTCAATCTTGAGATTGGAAATGTACACAAAGATGGCTGGAAATGTACACAAAGATGGAAAGGCAGCAGAAAAAAGTGAGCTGATAACTGAACACACAGAAACACAGAGGACAACACAAGACAACAACACACAAGACACCACAAGACAACACACAACACAGTGACAAAACAGAACAACAAAGAGGTGACGATGGACACTAAGGCAGGAAAAAGAGGTCTTTTGGTTGAGGGAAGCAGAGGAGAAAGAGACGGGGACAGACCCATTGAGATGATACCTTGACATTGTTCTGAGGTATCGCTGTCAGAGACGCGCTGCATCTGAGTCTCCACACAACTGTCCCAGTGGGGCCTTGACTCAAAGACATCATCTGTAATGGAGGGAGGCCGTACCCCTGGAATAGAACTACTCCCTGCATCTGGAGCACAAGAGGCTCTCTCATTCTGCTTGGCGTCTCCAGAGGCAGGGAACTCTGAGTTTTCCTTGTTGCCAGAGGTCTTACTGATGTGACCAGATGTAACGGTTTGCTCGTGTGAGATACTGCGCTGGATTTTTTCAGTGTAAGAAGAATGTGAATGTCTGTGTTTACCTATGACCGGGAGTCTTGAGCTAGAGATCTTTGGTTTGGTCAAGGACTGACTCCTCTCTGAAAGACTACGAGTGTGTGTAGTAGATAAGAGATGCCCTGTGTGTTCTTCAGACTTTGAACGAAGCTCCAGTAGAGGAGTCTCTGATTTGTTAGCAGAGCTTATGCCTGATTTCACTGAACCTGCTTTTACTGGAATCTTTGACTTGGATTTAATTTCTACTGAAAACACAGAGATATCCTCATGAGGGGAATCTGAGATTTCAGATGCAGTGGATTCACTGAGACTGCTGTGGCCCAGCACGTCGTAGGTTAGGGAGGGAATTTCAATAACAGATTGCGGCTCATCCTCATTAGAGGAGTCAGAGGATTCAGAATCCTGATCTGAGTACACAGACCGTGTGACAGTAGAGCTGGCTGTGTCCACATCCATTATAGTGGAAACTGAGGTATCGGGAGGTTCAAGGAAATCTCTCTCTTGGTGTGAATAGTTGGGGCTACAAGGCTGAACGTCAAGTGAGTCAGCTGGAGTGTCATTTGGGAAGTTGGAGGTCTGCGGTGGAGAATCGAACTCTTCCTTTGTTTGATCCTCTGTCACGGAGTCTCTTTTGTCCATTTCAGAGTCTTCGCTTGCATCCATGTCACTCTTTTCTGTGTCCTCCTCCACATCGTCATCATTTAATGGGAAAAAAGCTCGCTCTTCAATCTCTTCTTCCAAGCTCCTCCTGGTCATATCAATGGCACCACCTCTGGTCATCTCAAAGAGCTTCCCCTCCTGGAAAAGGAATGGATTTGGGGTTCCCTCTTCTGTGGGCGTTCGCCCTGGTGTGGTATCTGGTGTTTGCCGCTGGGGCAACTCTTCCAAGGGAAGACCAAAAACCCTCCTTTCTTCATCTTCCACTCGTGCCTTAAAACTTTCATCATCTTCTAGATCAGCACTCCATGGGACCAGATCTCCTTTAATATCCTCAGGGATGCCCGTTGACAGTGTGTCATGATCGGCAGCCTGTGAAACCTGATAACTTACATCTCCCTCCTCAATGCATATTTTCGTGTTAAGATCTTCCTGAAGATTCTGTGTTACAGCTTGCGGACAGAGAGGGAGGTCAGCAGAGTGATCGTCTTGTTTTACAGATGGTATTATGATGGCTCCACTGCTATCATCTAAGACGACAGATATGGTATTATTGTCAGTGGCTGAGTAGCTGGGCATTTCTTGTTTTCCTGCCTCTTCAGTAGAGGTAAGGCACTTCAACAGCTCTAAACAATTCTCCTCACTGTCATCCACTAATGTTTGCATAGATGTAATATCCTCTGTATAGTCCTCTCTGTGTTCAAAGGCATCTTTTTCCTGGTTTGTGGTCCCAGGTGAATCATCCTCTAAGAATCCTTGAAGTAGTTTAACCTCATGAAGGCTATGGCTTTCACTTTTGGGAGATGATGGCAGCACTTGGTTGGGGTCAGCTGTGATATCAAAATGGTCTTTGGGATCGGCTTCCCATGCCATCCAGTCATCTTGGGTTTGTGATGGACTCATGTGATCCTCTGGCTCCTCTAGAGCAAACCTGACCTCCTTCTTACTTTTAACGTCCTTCTCCATTTCGTCAAATGTTTTGATTTTTGCTGCCATTTTAAACATTTCCTCTTCTGGAGTAAGCTGCTTCTGATCTGTTTCTGAGTTCTGTTGGTCCATGTCTGTGTCCGCATTGTCTGAGGAGGAAGCCGATAGCTTTGTGGACATTGGAAGGCACTGTTGGTGAGATGGAATACCAAACTCAAGATCGCAATCTTCAGAGGAATCAACTCCTCTTTGAAAGTCAACTTCAATCCCTGATCCAGCACTGAGTGGACTGTCGGTAGACTGAGCAGCTTGCTTTGGTTCTGAGAAAAACTCTTCCCTCTCTCCTGTGGGGCTTCCCTCCAGGGAGTCTGGACAGGGAGAGTCTTTGGTTGGACTTGGCTCAAGCGAGTCAGGAGATTTATGTGAAGAGCCATCCTCTATGACAGGACTGACCTCCAGGGAGTCCCTACGACCCACACTGGCATTATCAGACCACAGAGCGTCTAAGTTTGAAGGTCTGGGTGGGGTATCTATTCCCTCTGTTCCAGAGCTTACAGTTGTTTGTCTGTCTAGTACGGATACCACGGACTCTCCTGAGAAAGAGGAGCCAAATGAGTCTCCAGTCATACAATCTGAAATTTTGGTAGGGATTCTGGAATTACTTTGTACAGCATTGTCATTCTCCTCCTGGGCATTGGGGATTTCTTGGGGAAATTCAGAATATCCCTCATGTCTTTCTCCTTTATCTATAGTTGATGAACTGGAGCCAACTTCATCTCCATCAAGCTCAGGACCAGCATCAAGATCCTTGCACTGAAACTCATCATCCAATCTAGAAGATAAATCTGTGTCAGATTCTATCTCAATACTACTCTCTCTTTGGTATTCAATCTGTGAATTGTTAATCCCTGAGCAAAATATAAAGTTGTTGTCCACTGTGGTAGACGTCTGCGTGAAAATGTGGTACTCAGGATTTGCTTCTAATTCTGCTTTGATGTCAGCACTGAAGTCCTCAGAGGTTCTCCTGTCTGGGCTAATCTGAAACTCCTCTAATGACATAGGGTCTCGGCTCAGCCCTGGAGATAGAATATTTAAATCTCCAGAACTAGTTACCCTTTCCTCACCATTAATTACCCCTGACTCAGTCTCTGGCATCTCACTCTGAAATGTTTCGGACACCTCTGATTGATTGTCAATATCACTGATGGTTCTCATTAGAACAACCTCCTCAAAACTTTCCTTAACAATCTCCTGACTTAACAAACGATCAGATACAGCAGGTACCTCCTCTAGATACTGCTCTAGGTCTCCACTTAAATGTAAGACCATGCTAGATATGTCCTTCACTGAAGCTGTTGAGGTGGAGGATTTTCTGTCAATTTTAACTTCTTGGAAGGGAGCTTGTTGTGACTGCTCTAAAACTGGATCCTTATTTGGTGAATCTTCTAAACTGCTCGCAGGCTTTTCGAAGTCTTCTGATTGTGTATAATCTGTACTTCTTACTCTACTTAACACAACCTCTTCCAACTTTTCCTCGGAAATCCCCTGATTTGTAGACTGTTCATTCACAACTGGTATTTTCTCTAAGTACTGGTCCAGGTCTCCTGTAAGATGTGAGAGCATGCTAGACATGTCCTTCACTGGTGCTGATTGTTCATCATCTACAATGGTGACCTTTTTTAACATTACCTCTTCAAATGTCTCCTCTACAATGCCTTGACTTGCACAATCATCAGAGACAGCTGGTATTTTCTCTAAGTACAGGTCTGTAGAACTGCGACCAAACTCATCTGTTGGTGATGTTTCTAAGCTATCCTCTGATTTCTCAAACTGACATGCCTCTGATTCTTCACCGTCTGTGGTAATGACTCTACCCAACACAACTTCTTCAAATGTCTCCTCTATAATGCCTTGATTTGCAAAATCATCAGAGACAGCTGGTATTGTCTCTAAGTACAGGTCAAGATTGCCAGTAAGATGTGACACCATCCCAGACGAGTCTTTCACTGGTGCTGATGATGTGGGGGATGTCTCTCTAGCTATCTTAAACTCTTCATATAAAGGCTCCTGTATCTGATCTGAGGTATGCATCCACCTCTCATTCTGTGATGTGCCTTCAACAACATCACTTCTCATTGTCTCTGACACCTGACTTGCCTCTGACTGACTGTCATCTCCTCTGACAACCCTGCTTAACACAACTTGTTCAAAGGTCTCTTGGACCATGTCTTTATCAGGAGAATGATCAGGTGCTGATGGTGATTTCTCTAGGTACTGATCAAGGTCCCCAGACAGATGTGAGAGCATTCCAGACATGTCTTTCACTGTTGTCTTTGACTCAGGGGAAGTGTTTCTGTCTAGTCTGATCTCTTGCAGAATTGACTCCTGCAATTGTGGTGGAAAAGGACTTAAATCTTCCTTCTCTGATTCCGCTGGTCTAATAACAGGTATGTTTTTTGCAACCTCTTCTGGAACAGAGGGTTTTTCAGGAGTGCTGACAGCTCTTCTTAAAATAACCTCTTCAAATCTTTCCTGTACCACATCCTGATCTAATGAATGAGTTGTTGTTTGTACTTTTTCTAGATACTGGTCCAGGTCTTGAGTAAGATGAGAGGCCATGCCAAATTCTTCCACTTGTAATTTTATTGAACTAGAAATGAGTGTGTCATTTTGAAAATCTTCTGTAATTTCAGATTGTATTTCATCTTGGCAAATCACTTTCCTTACAATAGATTCTTTAAAAGTTTCCTGAACAATCTCTTGATCTGAAGATTCACTAGTAACTTCTGGAATTTTCTCCAGGTACTGCCCTAGGTCTTGACTGAGATTTGAAATCATGCTGGACATGTTCACTGCTGCTCTTGAGTCAGGGTAAGTGTTACTGTCCACTTCAGCATCCTGCAAATTGATCTTGTAATCTGAACTCTGCGATGTATCTGAACTGATGCAAGGTTTATCAATCTGCAGTTTTTCTGGGATGCCAGTTTGATTTATGGCTGGTTTGTCTGACATAATTAAATCAGGAGTTAAATGTGTTTTCTCAGAAATGCTCAGATCATGCCCAGGAGCAACTGTGTCAAGGCCATCCTCAATTTTGTCAGACTGAACAACATCTGAACGGATGTCTTGCTGCCAAGAAATACATTTTGAGGTAATTTGGCTTGATTGACCATCATCGTCATGGTTTGTTTGAAAGATCACTGTGGTTGTTTTCATGGCTTTGTGCTCAAAAAGGCCAGATTTGCTTTTGGATGGGTCTTGGCCCTCCTGGAATGCTCTCATTAGTTCCTTCACAGACATCGTTTCCTCCAGCCTCTCAGTCTGAGATCTGGGAGATTTGGGGGACTTTGGAGGAGGTTCTTCACTCTCTTTCAGATAAGACTTACTTTGAATACCAGCTACTTGTGGAGGCTTTCGCTTACGGCTTAATCCCTCCTCTTCTTCAACTTTGTTTTGAAGTGCTTTTACCCTGTCTTTAATTGAGCCCATAGGTCTCTCCTCCACCAGAGGAGAGGCTGGGAATGGGCCTGTGGTGGATTCAGGTTGACTGAGAATGATGTCTCCATCCAGAGATTCTTCAGAGCTGAACCTCTCCAGTTCATCCAGAGATTCCTCTGAGCTTTCACCAGCAAATTCCCTGTCCCTAATCTTTCGCCTAGCAGGCTTTTTGACCTTAGGCCGCCTACCATCAGTTCTGGTCGCCACAATCTCATTGGATTTATCCTGTGTAACTTCATGTTTTGAAAGATGATCGGACACCACAAGTGTGTTATTGAAATGATGATCAAGGTCTGCACTAAGATGAGCAGTTGCACTAGGCATGTCCTTCACTGATGTTGAAGACGTGGAGGTGATTTCCTGAGAGTCAGTGTTAGCTTTAGCCTGTGTGATTTCGGGGTCACTGAGATCTTCCCATTCCTCTTTCTTGTTTTTTGACCATTGGGTGTCTCTCTCCTCTCCAGTTTCTGACAATGTTTCTCCTCGCAGTATTTCACCAACTTTTTCCAGATCCTCCTTTACTTTTCCCATGATTTCAAACGATTCTTCAAGATCTTCATGCACTTTTCTGACGGTCTGTGATTGCTTTGTGTCATCTAAAGAGTCAGGTTGTTCAGATAAGTCAGTTGTAAGGATAGCCGACACTCTGGCAAGGTCTTGTTTCATGTCAGACACCTCCGAGAGAAGGTCTGGACTTGCTAATGTGGCGGGGTCATTCACCATTTGTGTTTGCAGGATGGATAGATCAGTTGACTCTGTTTCATCATCATCTTTTAAATTTAAAAAAAGGAAAATGAAGGGGGGATAAGAAGAATCTCTGGTCAAGGCAGGAGAATAAGTATTTATCTTCAGTTGAAAGGACAAGGAGGCTGGTTCACATGAAAATGACAGACATTACATTTGACTGATGGATCCAGGAGACTTTGAGGTTGGCACAGCAACAGCAAAGCAAAGCAAAAAGAAGATAAACCGTATGAAAATAGATGGCTAGGAAATAACTTGCTTAAACATGTTATATGTTGAACTGAATATTCCTCATATATGAAGAAGGGCGCGAGGAAACAAAAGTACAAAAGAGAATGTAAATAAAGTACAAACAAAGGGGATAAACAAACAAATAATTAAATCAAGCAAACAAACAATAAAATACAAACCAAATGACGACAGAAGGTGGAGATAAACCATCTCAAGATTGTCAAGTGACAAATCAGAACAGCAATTTCATTTTTTGAGTAGAAATCATAACAGTTTGACATTTTTAGAAATTATATTGTTTTCTGTTTGAATCCTCAGATGCTATGGCAAAAAAAGTCTGAGATATAAATAGTTGTGAACTCTCATTCACTTGAGGACAAATGTAAATGAAAGAAAACATTCACTGAAATGATAACAAAAACTGAATGAAAGAGTGAGATAAATACAAAACAAAATTAAAGTTTGGGAAAATGCCACAGGCACACATACTGTAGTCAGTAGATTACAGTTACAAACACATCAAATGTGAAAGTCAAGTTATTTCCATGCAAAACCAAAAGCTTGTGCTCATGCAATCATCAACACACCAAATGCAAAGAACAGCAAGCAAAATGAAAAAGTAAAACCTAATTTAATATGAAAATGTTCTACCATTATCTTTAAAAGTTGATATAATGGTACAGTATCAAATATTACTGTAAACCAAATGAAAAGTCAAACGGTGCTAATACAGCACTAATGCTATGAATAATTGAATGGTATGAGGAATGATATGGTTTAAAAATACAACAAAAGAGAATAAAAAAGATGAAATAGATGGAGACGGCAAAGTGATTATCAGCCATAGGTAGCATATCAGCTTGGGATCCATGTTCAGCTTTACTCTAAAGGCTCTGACTTAACTACTGAATCCATACATCGGTTAAAAGGTACTGTTATGCAGAACAACATTTCTAAGCCCATATATCTACTGTATGATTTATACAGCCTTTACTATCAATATGCTTTAACAAGGTAAAACTATGCTGTTTGCTCAGGTGGTAAAGTTAGTAAAGTTATTCCATGAAAAAAGTGTCTTACATTTCTCATGCGTCTTGTCACTCTGTAGGGAGGGGAAATTTAAAATCATTGTTATGATGATCAAACACAGTGTTACATACACCGTATATATACTATTAATGATTTACAACCTAATTAATAATCTATAAACCATTTATAAACCATTTGTAATGGAGTCTTATTGTAAAGTGGTACCTTATTATTAACTAACAAATTGAGATTATTTACTGTTGTCTCTCTTTTATAGGCACATAATAATGCATTTAATGATAACTGTTAATGATAATGTTGATAAATACAGTAAATACATTTTAAAAGATTTTTTATTTCATAATATTTGGAAATAAATAAATGTACCTCCTCATCTGCATCCTGATCAGAATCAGAATCCTAATTAGAAGACAAGATCAGTTAATTTAGTGAAGGACATGAACCAATCTATTTACTTCTACATCTATATTATATATATTGTATATCATTCTAAAACCAATGAATTTGTTACCTTTGAGTAAGTGGGCAGAGTGATGTTGAGATTACAGATGGCATTGTGTGTAAGACTTCTGTATGTACGAGGCTCCTTTGTGAAAGACAATCTTCCACAAGGTTCTTGAGCGCTATCTCGAATCTGTTGATAAATCAAGTTTATATGTTGTGAACAGTCAGGAATGCAGAGGTAGTGGCATTCCAATAGAAACTGTCATATAACTGTGGAAAAAAGAATGCTTGAAAGTCAATCTCACTTTGATGAACAGTGCCAAGCGGTTCTCTTTGAAGGCAAAGAAGCTGAAGACATGATGTTGACCACTCTTGGTAAGAGGCACCAGGTTTCCAAAACAGTCAGCAAAGATGGGTTTCCCCTCTAAAACCTGAGAAACATACGACTGGAATTTACTTCACAACCACACACTCTATACTGTGAACTTTAGTGTAGTCTGGGAGAGAGGCTGAGGGCAGCAGAGGTGTCCATCACCATACTGTCCTTCTCTCAGCTCTTTCTCGTATGACCTTTAACCTTTACTTGTGCAAACCAGTTGGTGAACTATGGTGCTTTCATGACCCACAGTGCTATGTTCATGTGTTCAGTGTAAACATTTTAGATGTGTACCTCAACATCTCGACTCCGTGCCACCTCTGTGAAGTTCTCCTGCTGCTCCAGTGTCTTGTCCATTTTGTCGTCTGTCATGCAGAAGCATCGTAACCGGGCTTCTATGGGGTCCAGTGTTTTGGCAAAGATAACAAACTTGGCCATGTATGGAACACAGATCATTTCCCGGTATATCTGGGTAGAGAAGTTCACAGACTCCTGGATCTGTCGGCAGTCAATCAACCAGAATCTGTGAGGCGGGAGAGACAAGACCATTAAAGGCAAATCTCATTGACAGTCTGAAATTCACTGTAAAATAATACAAAAAGACAGATTTACTGCTGAAATAATTGGACAATGCTCTACTAATTTGTGAAAGTTGACCACATTTCCTTGTCAGCCTTTTCCATGTCCTACTGTTAGAGCCCTCATCAATGCTTACCTTGCTGAGACATTAGTGGTAAAGGACACACACTGGTTGATAAAGGTCAGAGGAGTGGATCCTGTGATATCTTCCCACTGAGCTGGAGTGGTACCTCCTGGAAAAGATTGAGGCGATAATTACAAAAATCTGTTTGCTACACATTCGGGGTTTTTATGAGGTTTGTTGGACAGCACTTGACTCGCCTGTGATGCTACACAAAAGTCTGAGGGTAGGCGTATCTCCCCCAAACACACAGTCGGTTCCGTCATTTGTTGAGCTCTTGGGAATTGGGATTGTCATGGTGATTGGCTTGTGGAACTTTCTCCTCCTTGGCTCCAAGGTAACAATAGGACTGAAAGTTGCTTTGTTACCCAGTATCCTCTTCACCAGATCAGCATGGACTGGTTGGGCCTGTACGAGTGGTTGTAGAAAATATTGTTAGTTTGCCTGTTTTAATTATCAGTTGTTTTGCCCCTCTGTTTGTACTTTCAAATGATAAAAAAAACATTACTGGTCTTTAAATCTAGACTGTCAACACACATTATAGTAATCTAAGCCAAGTCAAGAAATTGATTAATTTACCAGAACACTTGGTTTGTGGTATTACACAATCAGAGTTCCCCAACTCCACCTTTAACTCCACTAACGGTTCTGAATGTGTTCTAAGATACCTGGAGTCCGACACGGATCCGTTTGGTGAGGGCCCCCTCTGGGAAGACTGACTGGACCGTGGGCACTAAGGTGCTACTGAGCACCCCTCCCTCTGGGCCAATTAGGTGGCTGTCCTGCTTGATGCGGGAGACCACCGCAAAGTACTGTGGGAAGTCTCGTGTGATGATGCGACAAATCCGCTTCTTCTCAAGCTCCTCAGGAGAGTCCAGCTCTGTTTCAATACATAAGGATTCCAAAATCACACCACTGGTTTACACCTCCCCTTGACTGTTGGGATTATACAGTCACCTAGGGGAAATTATTGCATGTTCTATGTTAATCTTAAAGGAAGTGACGCGTCAATATGGTGATTCCTAGCAGAACTGATCCTGTGAAGTGAAGGGAATATATTTGCTATGGGTTACAGATCTCAAGTGCAACCCGTAAATATGCAGAATAATTGTAAATTGTAAATCCGACTGTGACTGATAGCAGTGCTGGGCTGACAGCGCCATGTGTCCTGTCTCACCCTCGTCCATGCCGTTGAGGATCTGGTTGAGCTCCCCCTCGGTGTGCTCACAATGGTGCTCCCTCCAGCTCTCTCCGGTCTCACTGCGCAGGATCACCAGCTCCCGCTCAGTTCCCCGCAGGGCCGCAAAGTGGGGAATCTCCACTATCACAGGCCTAGGTCACCACACAGAGGTCAAAGGTCAGCAGGTGTACGTATATGGGGGAATGTGTGCATTAAGTGTACATACTATATCACAATAAGGTTTTCAGGATATCAGTGTCAGCTTGGATTGATTGACAGTTCACTGACAGTTGACTCAGATGGAAACATAATGTCTGCTGCACAGAGAGGAAAAACAAAATAATAGATACAAGGTAGTACACTTCAGCATGCAAAATTAAATGAATCTATATTCACATGCGCAATCATATCTCCAAATAAAAGGGGAACTCATCTAATCAATCTGGTGTTTTGTGTTAAAAAAATGTTTACAAAAAAGAATTATGCAGCTTTACAGATGATGGGGTCAAAGGTCAAATAAAGACAGGACATCACTATAAAAGGTCAAATCAAGACAGGACATCACTATAAAAGGTTAAAAGGTCAAATCAATAGGGACATCACTATAAAAGGGCAGCGTCCAGGAGAGAAGAGGGGTTGCGGGGGGGTGTGGAGGTGGAGGGAGTGGAGACCAAGAGCCAGCAGACGTCTGTGAACGTCAGTCCTACCCGAGGAATTTTGTTCCAGGTGGGCCCAGTTGAAGAATTCGGCTGACCAGACTCTCTCCCTCATTGAGAGGGGGAGGGGCGGTAGGGAGGTGAAGTTTACTGATCCCAGTGCAGCATGGCAGAGAGAGAAGAGCATGATGCTCAAGTCTTTACCATCAAAGAGCCACACAGACCAGACAGAGGATGGGAGGCCAATATCTCTTTATTCCCATGTTCATACTGCACTACCTAATTACCAACCATAACAATTCATCTTTCGCTCTGTATTACTTGAAATTACTTGAAATACAATTACCCTAAAACTAATTTAAACACATCAGGTCACATAAGAGAGACTACTCAAAATTCCTGTAAGAATGAAATTAAATGAATCTCTTTATTTCTACATTCAAAAGGAATTCAACTTTACTTCTTCTGTTTATTTTCTTCCTTTTAACCCGTAAAACCTGTCACTCCTACAGTCCCCGATCTGCAGATGGCTGTTTGTCTTACCCAAGAAACTGTGCTCCAGTGGGGCCGACTTCTATGATCCTGCCGGCCAGGCCTTCCCCCTCCACCATGGGTGGCATGGAGGCCAGCCGGTGCCTCTTGACCAGGCGGCAGGTGACTCGGGTGGGGGCAGAGCACTTCTGGGGGGGTATGAGGATGCGCAGGCCGTTATGGCGACAGCCGCGCATAGTCCCACCCCTGGCGTCAACCATGAAACTGACCAGGAAGCTATTATGAAAGGAATACAAAGGAAGTTAAAACAGGGAGGGAGAGAGAGAGAGTGAAGGCTTTGATAGCAACAGTGTTTTTTTTCTCTCTCTCTCCTTCAACACCTCATTTAGTCAAAACTCTTTTACCTCTTTCTCTCAGGCATAAACACACATAAACACAGAGGTCAGACTGCACATATACTTCACACCTCACACAGTATAAAAGGTTTCACAAAGGGGAAGTGTCTTATTTCCCCTCAACACTATATATATACACTATGTATATATATGCAGTTAGTTTTACTTACAAACAACTCCCTGTTAGGAATAAACTCCGGCATGCTGCTACTATGTCTGACCTAGTCACTCTATGCTCAGTGTGTTAAAAGGCAGTCCTCTGCATGCCATAGTAAAGAGACCATAGGAAGAGATCCTTGGCATCATGTGGTTAACATGCTCTGGCACAGCATACTGAAGTCATATATAATACATACTGTGTAGGCGGACAGAATCATGAATTAAACATATTATTGTGTATTTTACATATTTTAAGCATGCATACAGTTAAAAGCATGCATACTGAACCATGCTGATCCCAAAGAATTGTAATGTACTGTATGCTGTACCTTGGATGGGATAAGATTAAAACAAGGTGTTAGAACAAGCCATGCAAAATAAGGAAAGGAGTTACAGTAAGAGAGAGGTGAAAAGGGAGGACAATTAAGGAAGAAAGAAGGTTAGAGAGAGAGAAAGATAGAGAGAGAGCGAGAGAGAGAGAAAGATAGAAAGAGAGAGAGAGTGACAGAGAGAAAGATAGAGAGAGAGAGAAAGATAGAGAGAAAGATAGATAGATAGAGAGAGAGAGAGAGAGAAAGATAGAGAGAAAGATAGAGAGAGAGAGAAAGATAGAGAGAAAGATAGAGGGAGAGAGAAAGATAGAGAGAAAGATAGAGAGAGAGAGAGAGAGAGAGAGAGAGAGAGAGAGAGAGAGTCTCCAGGGGCCAGAAGATCACCTGCAGTTGTCATGGTCAAGGAATGGAGATGACTGGCTGGAAGCAGAATTGCAAAAAGCAAAGAGAGGGAGAGAGAAAAGAGAGAGGAGGAGAAGAAGGAGGACGAGGGGGAGGAAGGACAAATAGAAACGAGTGTATAAGGGACACACAAGGGTAATGAGAGTGAGGGGAGACAGAGGGAGCGAAAGATAGACACCAAAGGATGAGAAAGTAAGCTTTAGAAATAAAATGATAAACAACGATAAATTAATCAACATACTATTGTGCATGAGTGTTCAACAATCAGCTATGAAAGACAGAACTTCTACTATTCAACATTGATGAGAGAATTTCAAAATGTTATGAACGTTTAACAGTAGCATTAGATATTGTGTCTGTGTGTGCGTGTGCGTGTGCGTGTGCGTGTGCGTGTGCGTGTGCGTGTGCGTGTGCGTGTGTGTGTGTGCGTGTGTGTCATCATACCCAGAGTGCAGCAGGGTATTGGTCAGTAACACGTTGTCCAGGTGTTCTGCCCCCCAGCTCAGTCGATATGAGTCCTTCTCATGCTGCCTGGAGAGGGACGCCACCTGAGGCATAGACACAGACTCATGCATACTACGCCACACATACATGCTCACAGTGGTGGAGGAAGTACTGAAGTTTAGTACTTAACTAAAAGTACAAATACCCAGGAAAATAAAAGTCAAAGTAAAAGTACTCCATCAACAATCCTACTTAAGAAATGTAGCAGAGTAAAAGTATAGATAATAGCTTCAAAATGTAACGGAGTAAAAGTAAAAAGTATGCACTATTATTTTTACTTAAGTAAAGTACAGATACGTACAAATGTACTTAAGTACAGTAACGAAGTAGAAATACTTTGTTACATTCCACCACTGCATGCTCACTATAGAGGTCAAGATGGGATACACACTCAATTTATATGCAAAAATACGTCAATGTACCTGATGACTGGTAAACACTTCTTCAATGAAAACACCGTCCCTGTTATGATAGCCTGGGTGTGGGGGGGTCCCATGGCCCCTACAGTGAAGACGGGATATAAACAAACAGGTATCGATCGATAAACAGCAGCACAATAATTATGCTGTTCAATGTGGTAGGTTATGTCTGTCACGGATTCATTGATGTTATTAGTACATGTAGTCTTTTCTACATAAAAGGTTTTAAGTCAGGGACAGTAACATTACTGTCCCTGACATTAACATATTATCTGTGATACAAACTCACAGCCCTGTCATCAACCCTGTCACCCTGTTTGGTGCAGAGACGGCGAACAGAATGAACTCATGCAGACATGTGATCAGTGGAACTCTGATGTACCTGTCCAGGTTGTGACTCAGATAGGTCATCCCATCCAAGTATTGCCCAGGCAGGGAGTCGTCTCCCAGCTCTCGCAGGTCCTCTGCCCTTAGGTACTCGCCCCCGTCTCCTGTCATGGTATCTTCACCTGCAGACAGGGACGGGCTAGTGTCTCAGTGTCTCAACACTTGATATGTCCCAGTAAGACATTTATTTGATCCTTATTAAACGTTAATACTAAACCTCACTGGAACACAATGATATAGTTAAATACAGGACAGCAAACAAGGGACCAATGTAAGCTTTAAGGCAGAGTGGCATACACAGCATCTGGCTGCTCCCCACTGCTGATCATATTTCATATTAAAAAAGTTTGAAAAATGTAATGCAAAAGGTTATGGTAAGTATCACACACACACACACTTATCACATCAATTGTTATCAACACCACTGACGCAAACTAGTAAACAATACCTTGGATGAGTACAAATATGTACATTACAGCCAAAATTATGATTGTCGTTATCACTCAAGGTTGATGTTACACTGATTGTCTACCCATAAAGGCAGGCATTGTATGCTTGCATATAAAGACTTTTGGTGCACACACACAAACCATGCTGTTAGACGACTAAAGATAGAGTCTAAGTTCCCACACCAAGCTTGCTAAAACCACACGTGCCAAAGGGCTACACACACCTCATATCAGCTTTAAAACAGAACCGACAGAACTCATTCCTGCTTTAACACGCCTGAAAGAGGATGAAACCTCCAGCTCATGACCTCAGTGCTTAACATTCCACTGCCTACGGTAGATCACATTAAGGAGATATAGTAGTCTAGAAATTTCACTGAAAGGTCCCTTCCAGAAGTAACGCAAGTTCTGTCAATTCTATTTTGGCAACCAGGTACCTTCAAATTCCACTGAGACGTCCAAAAAAGGGTCCTCTTCAATCTGGTGCAAGGCTACACAACACAAAGCCACTAAGCACCAGTGGGCAAAATTCTTGAAAAACTACATGGCCCATAATTCACCACACCATTCCCCGTTATCTGCCTGCCATTTTTATGTGACAGGTCCACTCACACAAAACATACCCACATTACATTATGTAACAGACTTATGAACTGCTGCAGTTACTCATACACTGGGGGATAGGATTCACTTACCCTCCTCATCAGAAACATCCAAGACTTCAGTCATTGTCTCCGGAACATTCAGCTTATGTTTCTCAGTAACGGTCTATGATTGGGACATTAACAGACAACAAAATATCTGAGTTGAAAAGAAACCAACCTCGGAATGGCGCTTTCCCAAAGGCCCTAAAAACTTCCAAGGCCGCCATTAAGCCACTCTTAAAAACAACTCTGGATGCCTCTGTGTCGAACTATTATAGACCTGTCTCAAATCTTCCTTTTATAGTCAAAATAACTGAGAATGATGTTTCCATGCAAAAAGAAATTAACTCAAGAGGTTATTTAAGACATTAAAGATTCAAAACAGAGGGTGAATAGAGATGTACAGTTTGAGGGGGGGAAACATTGAAATGTGTAAATCTATTCTAGTAGACCCCACAAATAAAATGATTAACATTGGAAATGGATGGAAATAGATCCTGTTTAAAAAGCCATATAGCCATAATCGATTATTCGGTGTCCAGAGAAGACCCAGAGAAGCTCATCCATGCTTATGTTTCCAGTGGGGTGGACTACTGTAATGGTATCTTAACTGGTCTTCCCAAAATACCATTAAGCAGCTCATTCCAAATGCTGCTGATAGAACAATTTTAAAGTGCTGCTACTAGTTTATAAATCACTGAATGGTTCAGGGCCAGAATACATCTCTGATATGTCTAAAGAATATAAGTGAGGCTCTTAGATCCATGGACTCAAGTCAGCTACTGGAGCCCAGAGTTAAAACTAAACATGCATTAGCTGCATGAATGCAACTGGCACAAAATATAGCAATCCAGGTTAAAAACATTTCTCATTATCTCATTCTCTGCTATGTTTGAGCTTTAAGATTTGCACTCTAGCAGTAACTATTCGAACTGCATTTTTACTTGTAATTATACTACTAATCTTTTTATTATGGTACTCATATTTTAATTGCTACTTTATACTTATATGTATATATATCCTCATATTTGTATCTTTCACTGTTTTTAACTCCTTGTGTGGGTGCTCCTTGCTTGTACGTATGTCAAGCACTCCGATTTTCCTCTATTTGAGTATGAAATGTGCTATACAAATAAACATCCCTTACTTTGATTGGGCATATGTGCTACAATAATTCAAGAGACATCAGGTCACTTACTGTAGTGGTGGTGATAATTTCCTCAGTGACTACTTTCAGTGTGTCCACTACTGAGATGTAGCCAAGGCGTTTGGCAATGGACAGAGCAGTGTTTCCATTCTATGCAGGAATAAAAGGCAAGAAGAACCTCATCACAGCTATAATGACCACTTGGCAAGATCATCAACATCTTCCTAATCAATATATGATAGATGCATGGGCATAGACTGGCATAAATGGTCATTACCACAGTGGTGGCATTGGGTTTGGCTCCATGTTGTAGCAGCACATTGATAACATGTGTGTTCCCTTGTTGAGCTGCTTGATGAAGAGGTGTGTAGCCACTCTGGAAAGGGCAGATATCAGCATTTTAAATATTTCATTTTTGATTGATTGATTGATTGATTGATTGATTGATTGATTAGACATGAAATATACAATATACTTGTGGTGAGCCAACAGATATGAAATCCGTGTCAGGGATGAAATTAAATGTTCTGACACTTAATTCCATCGTGTTCATAGTCAATTCACTGTTGATAATAGTTATCTATTCCTTGCAATGTCATAAAGTCACTGAACCAGTCCTTTGGAAATATTTACCTTTGTTTTGGCATTGACACTGGCACCTTGCTGCACGAGGAAGTTTACCATTTTGACATTTCCATAGTGACAGGCTACAATAAGTGGGGTGTAGCCAAGCTGTGGGAAAGAGACATAAAAGTAACCAGGGCAATGAAGACCATGTTATGAAACCAACATTTAACAACAAGATGTGACCCTGGAGTGTAAGGCTTCTCTCAACCCAATGCCGGTCTACATCATGATAAATCATTGCTATGTGGCACCATAAGAATAAACATGTTCTGCCACAGGATTGAATAGTTTCAGATCAGACTTGTGAGGCTGTGTGAAGAGTGAATGGTTTAATATCTGACTTGTGAGGCTGTGTAAAGAGTGAATGGTTAAAGATCAGGCTCGTGAGGCTGTGTGAAGAGTGAATGGTTTAAGATTAGACTTGTGAGGCTGTGTAAAGAGTGAGTGGTTTAAGATCTGACTAGTGAGGCTGTGTAAAGAGTGAATGGTTTAAGATCAGACTTGTGAGGCTGTGTGAAGAGTGAATGGTTCAAATCGAATTCATTAGAGGTTTGTTTGAAGATCGGACTCATAAGGCTGTGCTTCTCTTACCTTTGTCTGATGATCGAGGTTAGCGTTATTCTTGGCCAGTGTCTCTGCAGCACTCACTCTGTCCTCCTGTGCTGCCAGGTGCAGGGAGGTCAGCCCACTCTGTGACACAGAACAGTGAGACTCAGTACATAATTAAAGGTCCCACTATTATAAAACACAATAGCTTCCATTGATCGAAGAACCAGTGAACAATACTAATTTCCTAGCCTACTGGATATGATTGCATGGTTGGAATAGGTTTGACTGACATTAAATGATAATGATACAGTTCAGGAATATAGGATAACGTTGTATTATGGGGCTTTCCTTACAGATAAAAGAGATATAAATGCATTGAGATTTAAATCCACTAAAGATGCTCCATAGAGTACTCTTCCCTTATTGTGCACAGAGGTTGTTTTCACATTAAACTACCTACATCAATGTCTGACCATACTATAATCTCACTCTGCTCATAGCACCTTCTTTTAGTATAGCAGCCACTCCTAATAGTCTCACCTTAGTTGAGGCGTTGACCACAGCACCCTTCCCCAGCAGAAGTGTGGCCATCTCACTGTTGCCCTCCTGAGAGGCCAGGTGCAGAGGGCTGACTCCCTGCTTGGTGAGCACGTTGGTCTCAGCGCCATACTGCATCAGTGCTGAGGCAATGGCTGTCTGGTTCTTCTTTGCCGCGATGTGGAGGGGGGTATAGCCATTCTATCCCGAGGAGACAAAATGGACAGAGCATTAGGAAGTACGCAGACAGACATTATAGTTAACCGACATGATTAAATTTACTTATTTACTATATTTCAAGCTTTTAGGGGTTCTATTCAGACACTTTAGAACTATTCAAGGACAACAACACTCTCCTCATGTCACCTAGCTGTTCCGACTTTGGAGCTGACTCTCTTCTTACTGTATATTTGTTTTATCCTACGACAGTTTTGCAATGATCTGAAAAGTTGTATTATGATAGGTCTGTGTCGTTGACTGGAAGAGACAGCTCTGTCTGACCTTAGCTGTGGCGTGAGGGGAGGCTTCCTTCTCCAGGAGCAGGAGTGCCACCTCCTGGTTGTCATAGTGAGCTGCAACATGGAGTGGAGTCAGTCCATTCTGGGAAACAAACCAGATATTAGGGACATTTTTTGACATTATCACTGAAAATAATGACACTCTCATTACAAAAGTGTGTGTTTCAAGCTGGCAGTAATTTAAAATTTGGAAAGGCAGCTGTACAATCTGCTTTTTGAGGTATAATTGACCGCTTGCATTTTTTGTACAAATGGTTTTGAAAATCTGAAGTGGTGTCATAACTCAGTCATGACATTGACCCACACCTTTCCAGCATCATCAGGAAGTGCATGACGCTTCAGGAGGAGTTTTGCCACATCCAGGCTTCCGTACTTAGCAGCTACATGTAAAGGAGTAAATCCTTTCTGTAGAGGGAGAGATGAAAGGTCATTCAAACACTGATAAATAAACCACCTGAATCAACAGAATGGTCAATCTTGTGTTTGTATATGTTCTATATATCCATAGAGTATAGTTTGTGTCTGTGTGTTTTCATCAAACACTGATAAATAAACCGCAGGTTTTGTATTGTATCCTTGCATAACTTTAAGTGAACTGTATGTGTGTGTTCTCTGTGTAGGTATGCATTTCTGTGTGTGTCTGTGCATTTTCATCTGCACAGTAACTGCATGTTTTTCTCCAACCTTGGTGGCCAGAGAGTGTGAGGCTCCGGCCTCTAGCAGCACTGCAGCTGTCTCCAGCTGGCCCTCCCTGGCAGAGATGTGGAGGGGGGTGTAGCCGTTGGTGGTGGCTGCGTCTGGGTGAGCCATGTGCTGCAGCAGCAGCTGAACTAACTCTGTCTTCCCCAAACGAGACGCGATATGCAGAGGCGTCTGGTCCTCCTGCACAGCAAGACAGCAGTAAATCATGATTATATTTTTGATTTAGCTTGGATAGAAATGTGAATGTAATGTTTCAAATTAAAGCAATTATATATTTTACATTAACTTAATTTTCATGTTATTGGTTCATATAATTAAAGTTAATCATATTCTGAAATTAATATAATTGTCATTTTGTCATTTAATTCAAAAAGTTCTTCTATATCATAGTTCTTATATGTTTATGACAGTATTACAGTTCTCTATTGACTACTGCCTTGTGTCCAGAGGCTA
>NC_137918.1:20072669-20082669 GCF_963457725.1 Sprattus sprattus | reverse complement strand
TAGACACCCAAACTAGAGTTACATAACTTACAGTTAGCTGTATAAAAATGTGTCTGTTATTCATTGTATTCATTCGCCATGTCCGGCCTCCATATCATCACCTCCATATCTTCTCCTTCATCTTCCCTTATCTTTACTTCTTATGTCTCTCCCCTGTTCCTTTATCCCACTCACACACTCTGACCCCCTCCTGCCCCCCTGCTGTCCGGCGCTTCCCTCACCTTTGACTGGACGTCGGCGTTGTGGTCGTTCTGCAGGAGCAGGGCAGCAGATTTGGTGTCATCCTTGCGGGCGGCGATGTGGAGGGCGGGCAGCCGCACCTTCCCCTTGGTGTCGTGCTCCAGGAGGAGGGACACCACCTGGTTGTGCCCCTGCTGCAAAGCAATGGCCAGGGGAGTGAAGCCGTCCTAGGGGACAGACACAGGGACAGAGAGAGGGACAAATACCGAAACGGAGACAGGGGAAAAGCCATAAGCACTATGCAAACGCAGTGATAGGCAAAATAACTTTAACCTTCACCCACTAATACTGTATGTGCGTATGTGACACTGACTTAGCATGTTTACTGTCATAAACTGATCTGGATTAAAACACACATAAACATAAACACACACACACACACTCACACACAAACACACACATTTGTCTGGGCACACACATACAAATACCAACAAACACACACGGACACACACACACACACACACACACACACACACACACACACACACACACACACCACACACACACAACACACACACACACACACACACACACACACACACCTCTGTGGCTGTGCTCTGATTGCCTCCATTCTCCAGTAGGAAACGGACCACCTCCAAATGATTCTCCTGGGCTGCCATGTACAACGGAGTGAATCCATTCTGATGGGCGATCAAATACAAAGAAAGGCACATGACCATACACACACACACATACACACACACACACACACATACAAACAATCACATACCATGGTTAAACGCCTTGATACTTGAGTAAAAAACTCATCACTGATACCCCTGTTTTTTTCCCTATGATTTCTTAACAACAGCCTTCTTGTGTAGCCGTCATGGAAGTAATCTTAAATGCAATATACAATATTACAAAAAATACATATGTAAGAATAGTCTTCCCCAGTGAATTAAATCACATGAACGTACAGAACATCCCAGTACAGAACATCCCACCCACAAAAGGTCCTGACCCCAGTGCCCCATGAGTGCTCCCCTAGCAGGCGTCTCTTACCTGGGACTGGGCGTTGACATCAGCGCCTCTCTTCAGCAGCAGTCTGGCCACCTCCTTCTGCCCAGCCAGACAGGCGATGTGCAGTGCTGTGTTTCCTTTCTGCAGGGCCAGTCAGAAAACAGTTACCACAAACAACCTTTTCTCTGGAACTCACCATTGCATTTCACATTTTGGTTAGAGTCTTTTTTGACGTTAGGATGTTTTATATTAAACGTAAAATTCACCATAAACATTAGTTAACTGACATCAAAGTAACCTGTGTCAATGTTTTTATATGTGGGCATGTGTGTGTGTGTGTGTGCGTGTGCATATTCATTTGTGAGTGTGATTATCTTTGTGCTTATGCAATACGTTATCAAAGGTCTCTCTCTGTGTGCGTCAGTGTGTTTGTGTGTGTTTGTGTATGTTTGTGTGTGTGTTTGTGTGTGTGTCTGTGTGTCTGTGTGTGTGTGTGTGTGTGTGTGTGTGTGTGTGTGTGTGTGTGTGTGTGTGTGTGTGTGTGTGTGTGTGTGTGTGTGTGTGTGTGTGTGTGTGTGAGAAAGTGTGTGTGAGTAAATGAGTGAGTAGGTGAGTGTGTGTGTGTGTGTGTGTGTGTGTGTGTGTGTGTGTGTGTGTGTGTGTGTGTGTGTGAGAAAGTGTGTGTGAGTAAATGAGTGAGTAGGTGAGTGTGTGTGTTTGTGTGTGTGTGTGTGTGTGTGTGTGTGTGTGTGTGTGTGTGTGTGTGTGTGAGAAAGTGTGTGTGAGTAAATGAGTGAGTAGGTGAGTGTGTGTGTGTGTGTGTGTGTGTGTGTGTGTGTGTGTGTGTGTGTGTGTGTGTGTGTGAGAAAGTGTGTGTGAGTAAATGAGTGAGTAGGTGAGTGTGTGTGTTTGTGTGTGTGTGTGTGTGTGTGTGTGTGTGTGTGTGTGTGTGTGTGTGTGTGTGTGTGTGTGTGTGTGTGTGTGTGTGTGTGTGTGTGTGTGTGTGTGTGTGTGTGTGCGTGCGTGTGTGCGCGCGCGCGCGTGTGTGTGTGTGTGTGTGTGTGTGTGTGTGTGTGTGTGTGTGTGTGTGTGTGTGTGTGTGTGTGTGTGTGTGCGCGTGTGTGCGTGTGTGCGTGTGTGTGTGTGTGTATTTGTGTGTGTGTGTGTGTGTGTGTGTATTCAGCTTCCTCTGAAAGGGCAGAGGTGCGAAGGACACCCGAGGACGGGTTAGCAGAATGGTGATAATATAACACCCGGCCCCCCCCTGCTGCGCTGAAAGACCAGCCAGCTCTTCACGTGAACTATCACAAGCAACCGCACTTTCGGCGCGAGTTCAACAGCTGAAGATAACAGGCCATCAATGTCCTACTGCTTTCAAAACTGTCATTCTCTCGCCTCAGATGTCCTCTAATAGTCAGCCAGTTATGCCAGGTTTCCATATGAGACCAGCTGTTCTAATCGCTGCACAGATCTGTCCTGTACCTTCGTGGATGAATCCACCGCCGATCCTCTCTCCAGCAGCTCCTCCACCAGCTCCCCATGACCCTCCTTAGCGGCCAGATGGAGCGCATTTAAACCATTCTATAGAGAGAACACACACACACACACACACACACACACACACACACACACACACACACACACACACACACACACAAACACACAAAAAATATGTAAAGCACATCATTTAAACCATTCTATAGCAATAACACACACACACACACACACACACACACACACACACACACACACACACACACACACACACACACACACACACACACATGTAAAGCACATAATTTACACCATTCTATAGAGAGAACACACACACAAACACACACAAAACATCAAAGAACCTCAGAGATAGAATCAGGACATAATACCCATTCGTAATCCATTCTCTTTTAGAGGCGCACATCCTGTCACTTGGTGCCAAAGCCAAAGAACCATTTTCACACGCATTGACATTTTGTTGCTATAAGAATTACGTCACTGATAAGAAATAAATGTGTTGCTAACTTTATTTCTATTCATTTTGTTGTTGTACTATATTGTATACAAGCCTCCACGTATTTATCAGTCATTGTTATTCATTAGGGACCAAACAGCTGTGCACAGGTATGATACATGATTTACAGCCACTCTTAAAAAGCTTCCCATGGAACGCATCCAAATCATGCAACCCAGTTTCCTATCATTTACCGCTGAACTGTAAAACATGTTCTCACCATAAAGCGTTCTACATCATTTGACTTTCATGGAGAATTATGCATTTCCATAGATTTAAATTCGATTCATGCAGCTCATTTTAAAGCTAGCTTTGCCTCCCACATGCTGTGCTTCATCTCTGTAGTCTTCAGGGATCTGAGGGGATGAATAGAGAGCTACTGAGGAAACACACAGAGTTATCTTGAGGTGTAAATCGGACTTTAGTCGGACACAAACTCTATAAATTTGGAGTTACGTGAAATGGAGCTTCAATTTAAATCAGATAAAGCCAGAAATCCGGACATATGTGACCGCAGTGACTGTGGCAGATTGACTAGAAACCAAGCACCATGATCACCAAGTCCACTGACACCCTGACTGTATTATTAGTAATCCACGCAAACTCTAATAAAGCAGTTTCACACCCAGAACTGGCAATCACCTTTTCGTCTTCGTCCTCCATCCTTGAACATTCTGAAGTGCGCTCTTCGACTGATTAAATGTGCCTATTTCACAGTTTCTTGCGATTTCCTGCCTTTTCTGGCTCTGGGACCCAAGTCAAATCTGGTGCGACACACACACACTCCGGTGGCGTCTTTTCTCTGATACTTTCTACTTGTGTGTACCCCTCTTCTGCTTCCTCGTCTGAAGGCTGAAATGCCTCAGAGGGCTCACGCCAATTCACTTCAAATGCCAAAGTGCCACCAGGGAGTGGGGATGTGAGGGGGGCATGGGAGACTGAGGTGTCGGGTTTCACATGATGCATCTTCACTGTTACACAAACACAAACACACCCACATATATATACAAACATGCATGCACACACACGTACACACACACACACAAATATACACACGAAAGAACACACATACACACGCAAGCAGGTACATATACACACATACAAACGCACACACACACACACACACACACGCAAGCAGGTACATATACACACATACAAACGCACACACACACACACACACACGCACAGGAAGGCAGGCAGACAGACCCCCACACAGTAACACACACACGCAATTTCTCATGATGAAATGTGTGCTCTAATAACGTGCCAATCGTAGCAATGCAGCAGCAGCAGCATCAGAAAGGATCACGTTTGACTTTGCCAATCGCAATACCTGGAAAGCAGGATCAAGCTTTCAGCATGGTGAACCTTTGACATCCATCTATTACATAAACCAATTAAGGCCTGTAAAATGCCTCCTTCAGGTTTCAGCTCCTCCATCACTGAGATGAAAGTTGTGATGTGAGAGTAGGTGGTGAAGGGGATGGAGTCTGATTATGCCCTGCACGATAAAGGGGGCCAGCAACACAGACATCTTTAGATCGACCTGTCTTAATTCTGCTAATGCACCCAAGGAGGTGGGGTACTGCGGTTCCTGGTTCCAGTGGTGTCACGCTTTAGTGAGCCGCTAGACGTCCCTGTGGTGCACTTGGAGCTGCGCTTGGGTAACAGAACACATCCACAGATGCCTGCCTTGTGCCCTGACCGCAAGTGACATAATCCTATTTTATCGGATAATAAAAGGTTTGGGATTTTCTGTCTTCCCGTGTGACAGGGATAAGGGGGTTGCTGTACCAGAGAGGGCGGGGGGAAAAAAGTACAACAGATACAAGCATGCAGATTATATTTCAATATCACTCACAGAGGATTAGCACAGACATGGATTTGGGGAAAAGGGCAGAGAGAGACGAGCAGTGAGAGAGAGAAAGACAGACAGAGAGGGTGAGAGAGATAAAGAGAGAGAATGAGAGAGATAGAGAGGGAGAGAGAAAGACAGACAGAGAGGGTGAGATAGATAGAGAGATAAAGAGAGAGAGAGAGAGAAAGAGAGAGATGTTTTACGTTTAAAGCCCCTTTATTGAACCATCACATGTATCAAGGATTCCTAAAACGGCTACTATGTAGCCCTACCCCAGCTACACCCACACCATAGTAAAGCAGCCCAAAGCACATGAACAAATCTCATCAGGTAAACAACACACTACTATTATTATATCACTTCACCACAGACTTGGTTTAGACACAAATTGTCACTAAAAGTGCGTTAAAAATAAAATAAATAAATTATTATTATTATTATTATTATTATTTTTAGTGACCTGGAAAAAGGCTTACTCAACTGATTCTCAATGCAACGAAGGCCTTCAACATATGAACCCAATTCACAATTTGTCCTTCCTGCTCCAAGCTACTGCTCTTCCAGATGAACAACTTAGCTTACCCTGTCAAAAATGTTAAACATTTTCACAGCTTCTTCTTTTGTCTGGAGTACTTGACTCCAAAGACAAACATTGTCTTTGAAAAACTAAACCCCAGTCTATTTAATGCTACATCCAGCATTTGAAAGAGGAGAGTCAGCTTTGCACAGTCACGAAAACAGTGAAAAGACAGTATCTGGAACATGACACAGCATAGAGTTTTATGGCCATGACACAGTGCAGCATACACCCCTGAAGGTCACCAGAGGATTTTTTTGGAACTGGACTTGGAACTGGACTGGACTTTTACTCTCCATGAAGGTGACTGATTCTGGCTGTCAGATAAATGGGTCCTCCATTTTGTGTCAGGTCTCTCCTTAAGTTTATTCACATGCACACACTTGAGAGGACTTGTTTTCACAAGACCTTTTTCGCGACTGCAAAGCCTGCATCCTGCATCCCCTAAAAGAGAACTGCACTATTTTAATTAGTTGAGTGTAACAACAAAATCTGAAAAATGGACATCAACTGGACCACCATCAAAGAAACTATTAACAAAGCCTGCAAAGCATTCAGGGAGCCATGCCTTGGAGCTTCTAAGCATATCTTCACCCAAGAGAAGACACTGGGTCACCTGCTGACCACTGGTGTCTCCCAGTTAGATCAAACAAGTGACCAAGTTTAGCTATTCTTGCTCTGGTAAAGGGGCTTACAACATTGTCAGACATAACAGCACTGCTGTTCACTGCTGTTTAACTAGCACCACTAGGTCAACAAGGCTTTGCCTTAGGGTGACCTGAGACCCATCCTCAGCTGTATCAACAGTGGCGCTATGTCAATGGTGTGCAGGACACCAGAGAGACTACAGCCTTGCCGAATACCCCTACTAACCAAAAAGGGTCTTGTCAGAGCCCTATTAATATTAAACATGCCATACAAGCTCATGTATAAATGTTTGATAGATGATATAAAGTAAGGGCCAAAACTAAAGGCTTTGAGAGTCCTGAGAGCGAAGCCATGATCAACTAAATCATAAGCCTCCTCCTGATCTAAGATAAGGCCCATATCAAGCTGACCATGAGAAGAAATAGCACTTCCTCACCAGGAAGAGGCTGTGGATTACAGTAGGATTGGTCTTGGTGAATGGTCTTACCTAAAACTGCATTAAGATGATTGGTCAAAAACTCTTGTAGTCAGTTCTAAGCAATGACAGAGGAACCAGTTTTTTAGGCACGCCAAGGACAGAGAGAGTGAGAGATAAATATATAGATAGAGAGAGAGAGAGAGAGAGAGAGAGAGAGAGAGATGCAGCCCTCTGAATTCACCCAAGTCCTTATAAATCTTTACATTATTCAACCGTTTTGATTCTCATCACGTCTATCTCTCTATCAAACACACACACACACACAAACATAGAAATTTGCAAGCTTGCAATCTACATAATATGAGGAGACAGAGAGAGGAGACTTTACCCACAAAAGGTTAACAATACCGAATCTGTGTTCATAATACTGACATTCAGGAGGGATTCAAAGTTTATCGGCCATGTATCACTGATTAACAACATTGCCGCTCTGTGTAGCTTTGGAGTTGGATTTCAGTACAGAAAAGTGGGGAGGGAGACTGACACTAGGGCACAACTGTGGAAACACAAGTTTTAACACACCAACACAAACACACACACACACACACACACACACACACACACACACACACACACACACACACACACACACACACACACACACACACACACACACACACACGGAGAGAGAGGGAGCCAGGGATACAGACACACACACACACACACTGTCAGGATTGGTTGGTCAGATTACAAACCTTGGCCTGAGTCTGTCTGCACTCTCTAGGATCCGTCTCAGGCTGCCCTATCAGAATGTTTGATGTCTCCACCATTGGCCACCCAGGCCAAGCAGCAGCCCCACATGCCATTCCACTGCAGTGGCTCTGTCCAACTCTGCCTTCACTATCTGAAGTCTAAAGTCACATTGGTATCAAATGACTAGAGGCATATTGCTGCTGCTGCCGAGAACTGCTACATCACTACATAATGATCACCAGGGTATCCTCAGAATAATTTTCAGCAATTCAATTAGTCAATAACACAGCTCAGCAGACCATTAATAGGGACTTGTAACATTTTTTTAAAAACAAAATGACAGTTTACCTGCAGATTATTAGAAATGAGTATTCTAAATGCTTTCAATACAATTGTATCCCCCGTTGACCATCTACTAAGCTGTGAATGGGATTCCTCTTGATGGGCTTACAGACATTCTTCCCCCTTTCTCAGATATCTTCAAACAGGTGTGTCTTCAACATCTAACTTATACGCATTGAGCACTACTCTGACATGAGTTTGAGCTTATTTCAGTTGTCTCCAGGTACACCTGGGTTAACTGATTCATGTTTATCTCCCATGCAGTGGGTTGGATTCAGATCAAACATCAACCCCACATGACACCAACAACCAACAAAGTGTAAGAGGATCCTGCCCATCTATAATATTTGTTGAGTCATGGATACGAGTCATCGTAGAAATCATATGACTTGCAGAAGGTTGAAACTGGATAGGCTTGTGACTCCTGGTATTTAACGGAGGAGGCTGTATAGCCTCACGTATATAGGGAGAACGAATCTGAAATGTGTGACTATATGGACTGGGTATAGTTATGAAGGGCAAGGCTCTACTGTTACAGGTTACAGCAGGCCATGTGAGGACACAGATTTAAGAAAGTTCATAAGATATGTCTTGATCACTCATTCCTGTATGCCTGCAGGACAAACAAGGGCATTTACCCGAGGACTGCATATCTTATTTCAAATCAGAATCCAGTTTGGAATTCTTGGACTCTCAAATAAGTGGATGAAAGACAGAAATATTGACACTGAATTGTAAACCTAAACTGTTGTTGTTGTTGATGATGATGTGTATTTGTTTGTGTTTCCGTCTCTCCCTCCCTCCCTCTCGGTGTGTGTATGAGTGTATGTTTGTGCATGCATGTGTGCCCTGTGTGTGTGTGTGTGTGAGTGTGTATAAAAATGAGAACAGCCGGGCAAGAGGAACAGCCAATGAGCTGCTGAAGGAAAGTATGCCCTGACCTGATGAACATTTTTACACAGAAGTAGTATTAAAAGACTTAATATCACAGTATTCTTTTAGTATCATTAGTATCCATCCTACTTGTAACATCAGGACATGATATTTGAGGACAAAAATTTGAAAAACATATTATGTTCTACATTCCAGAGGTCTGTTTTGTGAAGATTACAATTCACACACACATTAGTTCTACTGAAAGTAAGGACAACAACTTGAAGGATAAATGAAATGATCTGGTTTAAATATAAATTATTTGAGTGTCCTAACTCTGTCCATAATGTCATGTCAAGAAATATTTAGCATACAGGTCAAAATAAAGTGAGTGGTGGTGTATATCTTAACAGTGGAGCTGTATGCTGTGGTTCATATGTTCACATACATTTATTTTCAAAGAATGCCATACCGTAACCAAAACATTTGTGTGATCAATAGTATACCTAAACATATATGTATGTATGTATATTTGAATGAGTGTGTGTGTTTTACGTATCTTTACATGCAGTTTCCAGTCCAAAACAAAACTTTGTCAATCGAACCACACACACACACACACACACACACACACACACACACACACACACACACACACACACACACACACACACACACACACACACACACACATACACACACACACACTCATCCTCACACACCTGAAATAAGATCTAGTCTATACCTATCCTACCCATACAAGCATAAACACAAACACAAACACAAACACAAACAAAAAACACGAACACACCATGCTCAAAGAGCTATTCCAAATTGCTATCCTTCCACTCAAAATCTTTTAAACCCCAAATATTTTACCCAGATTCTAAGTAATCTTTACTAAAAAATGTTTAAAAAAAAGCACTCAGTTAAATGGACGAAATGAAAACAAACATTCATATGATACGATTAACATCCCATCTCTCTCCAGTCTGTAATAACATCTAGTGCAGCTGTTTGACAACTCTAAATTACAGAGCCAAAAGAGAGGACATGTGAAGATTAGTGAGGAAGCTAACTCTAAAACACAGATGGGTGCCCAGCCCCATATACAGACGTGCAACGACACACAGCACACGAACTGTGTATACATTTGGACCTTTAACCCACAACCACTGTTTGTCCGCCCTTAAGAGAATATATCTACGGGAATGTATCTTATAGTCCTGGAAACTAAAATGGCATCCCAATCTAATTACACGTAAGAACACTCACAATATGGTTACATAAACCCTGGATTACAAACCTATCCCTGCCTTG
>NC_137918.1:20055169-20070169 GCF_963457725.1 Sprattus sprattus | reverse complement strand
ATCACAAATATTTGAGTGACGCTAACAAATACTAACGCTAACAAAATAACATTTATTTAATTTTTCTTCTGGATTAATGTGTATAATAATTTGGGGATTGACATTGGAATTGCTAGAATTTAACTATACTCATAAACCCAATGCCCAGCTCAGTCCAAGTGGTGTTCCTATAACGCTTTCAGTGATTGGTTCCACCAAGGCTAAGAAGTATCAGATGATCATTCCCTATTGTTCCAGTACTTCGGGATCTTACCAAGACAGCATCCTCATGGCTTGGGTCAATCTGGCATTGGTCCAGATTGGCGTCACTTCCGATGGTCCCGAGGGCTTTCGCAGAAGCACAATGCTTGAACGCTGAATTTCCCATTGCAAAATCCACTCAAGTTCCTGTCCCTTAATCCCTTTGGAATATCTGTTAGTGGTCACTAAAAAACCTGGATCAGGGCTCAGTTCCTTCAATTCCTCCAGTTCCAATGAACACTTCTATTTATCTAATCTATAAATGTACCTATAGTCCTGCAAGAAACACTCAATCTATAATTGTAGCCTTAATAAGCTGGTGAAATCCATCCAGCACAGTCAGTTTAGCTCATCACATGTTGACTGGGCTTCATCCCAAACTTGTCGCCACACAGCCTCCTCTCTCCCTCTCTAAGAAGTATCTGTCCCTGTCACTGTCCCAGACCCTTGTGTCCCTTGTGTGTTGCCCCCCAGCTCGTATTGCGAAGTACTGTGTTCAAGGGCCCGCCTTGTTGTGAGTGACAACTGGGGCCGTAACAAATACATCCAGCTAAATCAGGACCCCTCTCCACTCAGACTATTTTTAACCCATCTGCCCCCCCCCTTTCTTAAACACACACACACACACACACACACACACACACACACACTCACTCTCCCACTATCTCTACCTCCCTCTGAAACATTCTCTCCATCTCTCTCTCTCTCTCTCTCCCTCTCTCTCCCTCTCAGACCCTTTCTATCCACTGGCCTGAGTCCCACTGGGCAGGCCTAGAACTCTGGAGCTGCGGAGGCCTGTGGAGAGGAAGGTGTGGTCTGAGAGCTTGAGCGTCAGCTGGGCTGCCTGCACTGGCATGTGAGGCTGCTGTAGTCACCTAGAGAAGGTCAACGCATCAGAGGCCATGCCACCGGTCGTGCCTCGGTTGTGGGCGAGCCGTGCAGATAAGAGAAAAAAAAGAGAATCTGAAAAAAATTAAATCTGAGGTGCGTTCCATTCTGCGTGGGTTGCCATCCCTTTCACAACATTCCAAAGGAAATGTATCCCATCTTCCACGTAAGATCAGATGGTAGCAGTCCTTACACCTTAACGACCATCCATTCCGGGGCTCAATTCACACACAGTCTGCCTGTGGTTTATGACTCAGAACCGCCTCGCATTCACCTCCAACCTGCTTCCGCTCAAAACACCCACTATTCCATCATACATCCTCCCGTTTGTGATACTGAATGGTAACCAAGACAAACAGGCAAACAGCCCAGGCCACCCTAAGGAGTAAACGACGGAAGGTGTGACATACACACACCCCTCCGCACCACTGTCCTGTCACAAACACACACTGAGCTGAGTCCAGACAGGAGAGTGGAGTGGCTGTCAGTGTGGATGGTGTGGGGGCGTGACCGGTGAGCTCTGTAGGTCATAGTGTGGCCTGAGGCTGGAGTCCATTGACTGGTACTCGCTGCTCCTACGCTGCCTCTGCTTGACTAAAGCCCCATCTCTCTCAATATTGAATGGTCATATTGAACAGGCGAAGTCTATGGCCTGCAATGGGCCACCATAGTGTCATTACCCCCCTCAATACACCCAGCTTAGGAAGCACAACCTGCCTCAGGAGCTGCTGATCATGTTCTACACGGCAGTTATAGAGTCTGTTCTGTGTACTTCAATAACTGTCTGGTTGGGATCGGCCACCAAACTGGACAAGAACAGACTCCAACGGACAGTCAGGTCTGCTGAAAAGATCATCGGTGCCAACCTGTCTATGGCCTGCAATGGGCCACCATAGTGTCATTACGATTGCGTCAGGAGCTGCACGGATGAGATCAGTGCTCACCCATGTAATTGTATCAGGAGCACAAGGCCAAGTGGAGCACTAAAGGACCCACCTGCAGAGGACAGGTATGGACAGGGTAGTTCATTGTGTTGGTTAGCGTTGTTCTTTACATGCCTTCAGCACTGTAGGGACAGCAGTCAACACCCAGCCAGAGATGTGGACTCAGCAGGTTCATACTCTGATATCAAGTGAGTGACAACAGCAACGGTGTTGAGACCCATTCGGACACATGTACAGGCTACACAAACACAACATTCAGATATCAATATCTCTTGACTGATACATGGCATATTCTGTAAACGGCATTTTCTCAGGCGGGGTTTCCTTCTTTGTCTCTTGCACATACATAAAAGCAGGCACACACACACACACACACACAAGGGGGGTTTGGGGGTATACTAACAACTTCACTCTTAGATACTGTCCAAGTACCTACAAATATAACAGACGGTATTTCCACCATGGCCTCAAGCATTTTTGTTTTGTTTCTTTTCTGATTATGTAACCCTGACTTCCTACAAGAATGAATAGTCTGGCGAATTGCAATGGTTAAAGTAAGCTTGCAAACATGGCTATACCCTCTGTCCAATGTAAAGGCTCTGTAATGTGGCTGACAGGAGTCTTCATAAAGGGCCTATAAATGACTCCAGAGGGGGCTACTGCCCTGAGGCATCAGCCCAAGCCCAGCTGCTCACTAACAGCATTATGTTGAGCCACTGAGCGTGGGATCATCATGAAGCTCATCTATTACACTCACATTAAACACTTCCTCTACCTCACACACATACAGTACATACATTGCAGATTAAGGCACCCAACAGATGGTAGTGGTTTAAAGGTTTGGGGTCACTGAGAAATCAAACTTTGTTCTATTCAAATAACCTAAAATTGATCAGAAATATGGTGTAGATATGTTGCCAATATGTATTACAATTGGAAATGGTTGATTTTGAATGGAATATCTACATACTCCTGTGTTTCAATGTTACATAATCCTAAATGATCATGTTTAAAAGGCAAATGTATCATTAATTGAATGTATCATAGGTCTTTGTGGCTGAAGACTGTTGCGAGGTTTAAGGAAGCAATAAAACCTTGAGTATCTGGAGCATCAGCACATGTGGAATTGATAATGGTCGAAAATTGGTCAAAAAGAAAAAACTTTCTTCAGAAAGATATAAGTATATTATTGTTCTGATAAATTAAAGCTATTTCTTGCTAGAAGAAATCTTCCAAAGGTGTGCACCACATTCTTCACAGAACAGCACACTCTGGCTTTAACCAGGATATAAAGAGAAGCAGGAGGCCCCAGTGTATGTAACCGTGTAGGTGAACAACAGAATCTCTAGTTTGAGAACCAGATGCCTTACAGGTCTTCAACCGAAAAAGCCATATCTCAGACTGACCTATGAAAAGACTAATGGATACTGGGTGGAAGATGACATATATGTTATAGACAGACAAGTGTATGTTGAGATGTTTGGATCACAGAGAAGAAACATTGTGAGGCACAGAACAAATGAACCGGTGCAGAAGGGTAGCAAAATACAGGAAATGTGATTGTCTTGGGGTACTTTGGAGCAGATAAAGTATGTACTTTGTACAGAGTAAAAGGAATCTTTAACAACGTCTTATACCATAACTCCATCACCCTACCATACCCTGTGGATGGGACTTGACTGGAGCCTGTGATTCTCCAGTTAGACACAGACCCAAAGGATTGATCCACATTTTGCAAGACCTATTTTGTGAAGAACCTGTCAAGCTGTAATGCTGCAAAGTTTGTAATTGCTTGCAATGGTGGATTCTTTAATGAAGCTCACAAGCATGTCATTGAATGTTATTTCAAGCAGAAATAATTACTTCTAACTATGACGATGGCTTGACTATATTTTGTATTTATTTATATTATATCTATTTGATGGATACAAATATGAGGTTTCCTGGAAGATGTGTCATTTCTTGGGTGATTCCAAGCTTTTGAACAGAAGTGTATGTATAGTGAGCACGCTTGAATGCCCCACCAGTGATTCAATGCAGTGATGTCAGGATCTGACCTGCATCCAGTTACATGAAAAACCCAATGTCAGGGACCCAATAATGCCCATCACATTACTGATAGGCTAAATACACAAACCTGCTCTGTGATCTTTTAAATCAAATACAGTACTTCTGAGTTTTAAGTCTGGTTGCATCACAGCCTTATTAAATGAAATGGGACATGCAAAACCTCTTATGAGCTTAGGACTACAGTAGGGCTCCTATGAATACATCAACATTTGTGTCAGCATTACTGTTACATACATAGTTGAATTATTTATTTTCATGCAGGTTTTTGCGCGTTAGTAAATCCTTTTAATGACAATTACAAACTACAGACACATCAGGTCTTAGCACAGCACGTGGACGTGACGTCAGGAGCAGTATGTCACCGTGTTTTTGACTATTGTCTCATAAGCCTGTTATCAGCTCTATTGATTGCATAAAATCAATCAAGCCTGCCAAGTGCTCATCAAACACGCATAATAGGTTTACTTGTTTGAGAGCTCAAAAAGTTACCGTTCGCATCTTTTGGGGTATCTTAAAAAGTGAAATCTGTGTCTTATTATCATGTGTATGGCGTTGGCTGTTGCATATATTGTTGGTGAAAGGGAGTTTGACAAGTTTGTCATTCTTTTTCATAGTTCTTTCAAGTCCATATCACATAGCTCAAACCCCAAAAGCCTGAATCTTGTCTATCACTCTTACACCATCTACATATCTTTATGCAAACAACATAGATCAGCATAGACTTGGATCACATAGCTTGCACTTATTTTCAGCACAAAGAAATCTACTCAAGCATTTTGTCTGTCAGAAATCATAATAAATAATATCTGATATAATTCTGGTGCAGTACTTACAAAAGTTTTTTATGATTTCTGATATTATCAGCCAGGGGTGAGTTGTGTGTGTACCTTGCGCCTGCGCTCAGCTCTTTCCCTGCGGCGTCGCCGTCTCTCCCTGGCTTTCTCCAAAGCCCTGATCTCCAAGTGCTGCTCTAGCTCCCGGGCTCTCTTCAGGTGGGACCCCGCGTGGGCCATGCCTCAGACACACCGCCACAGCCACAGCCACAGCCAGAAATATGTCCAAACTCTCTGTGTGTCTGTGTGTGTGTGCTCAGATTTTCACACACCCCATTGAATATCAGAGAAGAGTGTGTGTATAAAATATAAGGTTCCGCTCCAGACTCACAAAAAAGGACGAAAAGAACCCAGCCAGAAAAATGTCCAAACTCTCTGTGTGTCTGTGTGTGTGTGTGCTCAGATTTACACACACCCCATTGAATGGAAGAGTGTGTGTATAAAATATAAGGTTCCGCTCCAGACTCACAAAAAAAGAACGAAAAGAGAAAAATGAAATAAAAACCGAATGTTAACAGATGGATCACACTGACAATTCAGCGCAACACGATCTGTCTTCAAATGTCTCTGTCACCGGATGCTGGGATTTAGATGAGACAGCTAATTGCCCAGTATCTGTTAGTATGAAAAAAAAAACAAAAAAACAATGCACATACCCTGTCCTTCTCTGCAGCAAAATCATCCAACCTCACAGATGAGGTGGTATGAATGTTGCCATTTAACGTGGCTACACTTAATCACCTTGCACCACTGCTTCCTTCCTGTCACGCAGCTTCAGACTTCCCTCTGAAGACGTTCCTCCACTTCCTCTGTTTTTGATCTCTTTCATTTGCCTCCCTTTTACATGTCTCTAGTCACTGTCATTCCATAACTCTCCCTGTTGTCCAGCTCCAGTCTCCCAACCAGAGAGAAAGGGAGAGAGAGAGGGAGGGAGAAAAAGTCAGAGAGAGAGAAACCACTACTCTCTGAATCATTTATGTGTCTGTGTGTGGGGAGCTCACTGAGAGAGGGAGGGATAAAGAGATGAGGGTGAGAAAGAGAGCTGGAGAGAGAGGAGGACAAAAAGAGAGAGAGAGAGAGAGAGAGAGAGAGGGAGGGAGAGAGAGAGAGAGAGAGAGAGAGAGAGAGAGGGAGGGAGAGAGAGGGATGAAGGGATAAATGTGGGACAAAGCGCATGAGGGCGAAAGGGGTAGATACAGAAGGCAGACAGGGAGAGAGAGGGAGAGAGATAAAGACAGACAGATCTAGAGACTATTAGAGAGAGAGAGAGAGAGACAGAGAGAGACAAAAAGAGAGAGAGGGAGAGAGAGAGAGAGAAAGAGGGATGAAGGGATAAATGTGAGACAAAGCGCATGAGGGCGAAAGGGGTAGATACAGAAGGCAGACAGGGAGAGAGAGGGAGAGAGATAAAGACAGACAGATCTAGAGACTATTAGAGAGAGAGAGAGAGAGAGAGAGAGAGGGAGGGAGAGAGAGAGAGAGAGAGAGAGAGAGACAGAGAGAGAAAGAGGGATGAAGGGATAAATGTGGGACAAAGCGCATGAGGGCGAAAGGGGTAGATACAGAACGCAGACAGGGAGAGAGAGGGAGAGAGATAAAGACAGACAGATCTAGAGACTATTAGAGAGAGAGAGAGAGAGAGAGACAGAGAGAGACAAAAAAAGAGAGAGAGAGAGAGGGATGAAGGGATAAATGTGGGACAAAGCGCATGAGGGTGAAAGGGGTAGCTACAGAAAGCAGACATGGAGAGAGAGGGAGAGAGATAAAGACAGACAGATCTAGAGACTATTAGAGAGAGAGAGAGAGAGAGAGACAGAGAGAGACAAAAGGAGAGAGAGAGAGAGAGTGAGAGGGATGAAGGGATAAATGTGGGACAAAGCGCATGAGGGTGAAAGGGGTAGGTACAGAAAGCTGACAGGGAGAGAGAGGGAGAGAGATAAAGACAGACAGATCTAGAGACTATTAGAGAGAGAGAGAGAGAGAGAGACAGAGAGAGACAAAAAAAGAGAGAGAGAGAGAAAGAGGGATGAAGGGATAAATGTGGGACAAAGCGCATGAGGGTGAAAGGGGTAGATACAGAACGCAGACAGGGAGAGAGAGGGAGAGAGATAAAGACAGACAGATCTAGAGACTATTAGAGAGAGAGAGAGAGAGAGAGAGAGAGAGAAATAGAGAGCGGTATTGTGGATGGTCTGACCCCAGTCCAGAATCAGCTCACTGGGTGAGCAGTGGTGTGGTGGGGTGTGTAAATCTTCTAAATCACACTCTGTGTGAGACAGAGGAAAAGGGAGATGGACAACCTGCACCTGCAATGTCAAACCTGGAGGTGGAGCATGGTGCTGTCCAAGGTCCTGAACCTGCTTGTGATGTGGCCCAGCACACAGTCCTCTATAGGTCCCTCTTCACTCTCCATAGAACTAAACGACTGTGATAAATAGTTAGGGGATTGCGGTAAACACATCAGCCACAATGTATTTGACGGGAGACAGCTCTAATTTGTATTGTCATTAATGCTGTATTAGTATCTATTTTGTGCACAATTGATCTTCATCAATCTACATCTTCTACTATTGTTATCCACCTTGTTCTGTCTTTAATCTTTAATATCCATCTCTCTCTCAGCACCATGGACAGCTCCTCTGGCATAGTCCTGTGCAGCGCTTCTCTAAGAAATGTTGCTTTATCTACAAGCTCTGTGCTACAATATGGCTTCTGAACATTTCACTACTCTCACACATACACACACACACACACACATACACACACACACACACACACACACAGACACACACACACACGCACACACACTTAGGAGACAGACAGGGCACCCGCTATCTCAGACAGAGAGATTGAAACATACGGCTTTCAATGACAGAGCCCGGAATAGGATTACATGGAAGTTATGGGTGGGCTCTTAGCGAGATGTTAACTATGACCTCATAGTGGGATGGGCAGAGACAATGATATCCTATAATTCCCGATGCAAGGCAGTAGTGACCTTAGCCTCGTATTTAGCTCCCTCTGCTGGTGCTTCAAAACAGTACTTGCACTGGTAGCAAATATTTCTATATGTACACACATCCTTGCAGGGTTCAAGACCCGAGGGATTCTTCAGTAATCTGTTATATGGAAGTTCAAGCTGAACAAGCGGCAGGGATGTTGAGTAAGGGTGCTAAAGTCACACTCATCAACTCACCATTCCACAATAATATCTCCAAAATATGTGTGTATACGTTCGTGTGTGTGTGTGTGTGTTCGCCTGGTTGTGCACAACCTATTTCCAAGGCTGACACAATCAATCTGGAGCTTTTAACAACACAAAGCTGCCAAGATGTCCTCAAGTCACACAACAGCCCCCGTCACAGAGCAGGACTGAGTCCCCCCAGGACGTGGAGTAGAGCATCTCAAATAACATACAGTGACATTTCCAGCTCCAGTCACCTAAAATAGCATGCACAACTGAGTACTCCCTGATTGGCCTGAAAAGGACTCATACCACACGATGCCGCTTCAATATGACAAGCTGCCTGCTGGTTCCACTAAATATATTGCTGCGATGTCACACGTAAACGAGAATTCAGTTTGTTTATGCTTTCTAAGGACTACTAAAGTTTTCTTCCCCCAGCATATTCATTTTAATAAATACATTTTTATACAAAAACTAAACAACGGTGTACTGTAGGAGTCCAGCTGGGACCTCCATCCTGTCTAAGAGGGGGAGAGGCAAAACAAAAAATAAATCGATCCAGGAATCGATCTGGCCCGCCACCTGATCCCCCACTAGCTTGTTCTTACAATGGCTTTAATGCAGAGCTGTTTTCACGGGATCGCAAAAAGCAAAGGGGTCGATGGTGCCAGGCGATCAATTCCCCAACCTCCCCATCATATTGCCAGAGATGAAGCCAGTGGGGAAGTGAGTCTCAGGTTTCAGTCCCGGAGACAGACACGCCCTTTACGGACCTCCCATCCCTCATCATTGTCCGTTTCACTTAATGGACTCCATTACCCAGAGGCACTTGGGTGTTTTACTCAAGGCCCTGTCATCCATTTTATTGCCTCCTCAGTGGAGGTAGTGCAGATGCTTCCCAACTGATGATGTTATGTATGCATCTCAGGGTTGGTAAAATAGCAGTATAGAATGCTGTGTACAAGTGCCTGTGCTTGTGTGTAACCTTCCCCTAATTGAGGTGATGTTAATGCAGAGGCTAAGGAAACACACACACACACACACACACACACACACACACACACACACACACACACACACACACACACACACACACACACACACACACATACAAACACACACACACACACACACACACACACACGCACACACACACACACACACACACACACACACACACAGATGGTGGTGGGGTAGAGAGTCCGAGATCCGTAGTTTTGTCTTGCAGCTACAATCCGTATATCTAGAATACGTCAAACTTCATTTTTCTAACTAGCTTCACACCATGTCTCCTGACCTCAATCACTTAGAAAAACACAGAGTTCAGGACTTATGGGCAATCAATGTTAACAATTCTATGAGCTCCCCCCCCCTGTTGTGGATGGCCTCGGTAAATCATGAAGGCTAAAGCACACCATACATCTTTTATGAGAGCATGTCTCTCTCTCTCTCTCTATCTCTCTCTCTCTCTCTCTCTCTCTCTCTCTCTCTCTCCCCCTCTCCCAAAACCCAAAACAAAACGAAAGTTATTTCCTTTGTCATATGGGTGATACTTTTGATGATACTTTCAGAAATACCCTTGTCTATGTCATGATCACCCACCAGGTCTGTTAGACATCACACATGATATGTCTACTCTTAACAAAACACACATAATTGCAGTCACTGTCATGAAATAATTCTTCACACACACACATAGACACTCAGGCGGTTGGGCGACTGAGTTTTTGCAAAACTGTGTTGCTGTTTTGACCAATCCTGAAAACGCAACCCTTACGTCCTTTAAGTCAGTCTGAGCTCTGCTCTCCAAAGTCTTCACCCCATCCTTAGTGGCAATGAAAGTATCTTTCAGGCACATCTCAGACACATTTCTATGCTGTATGTATAGTCCATTTATTAATGTTCATCTGATGTTTGTGTGGCTACTTCTGACTGTTCAGCAAATTGCCCCTCTGGGACACTAATCCTTAATCCTTGACATCATGGTAATCATCTAGTTTGTTTGTTTGTTTGTTTGTTTGTCTATGACGAGGCAGGCTTTCTAAGCAGGGTAAGCTTACATCACTGGGGAAATTCTGTTTGCCCAAAACGTGGTTTGCTGATGTTGACAAATAAACAATTTATAGGATTTACCTCTTCTCGTAGTGCATTGTTTTGATAAAAGTGTTGTTTAGTTGCAGGTTTAACTTTCAGCATAGGTTATGCAACAAATGTGCAACAGTATTTCCACTAGTTTTTACGAGTCTGTGTAGATGAGGATGAGTTCTCAAAACTGTGATGTATGGATTTGGCATCTTTTGACCTTTTGAAAACGCAAAAAAGGAAAACATTCGTTTTCAATACATTCTGTTGTCATGTTGACGACCCCTTAGAAGCGCACTTTACAAACACACATTCTATGCACAACTGAGACACACCCAAAGGTATCAGGAAATAATAATAATAATAAAAAATAAATGGACGAAAGCAGCCTCTTCACAATCTTGGTAACCCAGCACCCAACCAGAACCCCTTTCTTCCCCCCCTAATGCTTACAACACTAAGTATTGATCTTAAAACTGCAGTATAATACTACATTTCACTTAGTCCACTTCTTTTCAGTTCTTTCTCTTTTATTTTCACATGGCTAATTAATTTGTCTAAATGAGGCTCTGGGCTTATCTGTGAGTCTTTAATTGTCTTCTTTCTTTTTCTAAATAAGGCCATGCTATCACAGAGCCAACCACCTATGATGTCCAGAAATGCCCACCTTGGACACCAACATACGCTGACATCACACAGTTACAATGAGCCGTGGCCTACTGGTTAGTGTTTCGGGCTGGAAACCGTAGGGTGGCTGGTTTGATCCCCGACCAGTAGGAAAAATGTGGGCGGGGGAAGTGGTAGACTATTGCTCTCCCATGCCCACATCCACGGCTGAAGTGGCATCTAACCCCTATAACTGCTCCCCGGGCTCCGCCAAAGGCAGCTCACTGCTCGGGTTAGTGTGCTTCACTGTGTGTATCACTACCCTGGATGGGTAAAATGCAGAGATATAATTCAGAGTGTGTGTGTGTCCCTATCTCTGCCATAAACATAGTCACTAGGGCTCATTTCCATCATTTCCATTCCATTTCCATCCAGTGGAATGGACCCCAGTGCACGGTGCATGTAGTCCTAAAAAGACGTTGTGTTTTATCACTCATGAATCAGATAGAGAAATGCTGTTTAAACCCGATAGTTATTTATACATTGGGTTTGCATTGTATGCATGTCTATAGCCCTATCTGCCACTGTGGCACTGCAAAGTACACATATGTGGGCTATGACTTCATAAATGTAGCACATGACAATCTGTTGAGTGCTCTTTACTGTAGCATGCAAGCCACACTCTCCCATGGTTGAATACGGCACTGAAAACCTAAGAGCCCTTTGCTGGAAAAACCCCACTATGTCAGCATCCATTACCACACCAACAGCAGGTCTATGCTATGCATTTCCTCTCACCAATATACACAAGTCGTCTTTGACTAAAACATACCCACAGGAAATGCACAAACGTGACTGAGGCACGTGCCGACTCAGCTCTGCCTCCAGAAGCCTGTATAATTGAAATGATATCAGGTTATGCGGGCACCAAAGTGATTTACCACTCCTTTTTCCTTCGTAGTCCGCTACTCAGTCTCTCTCTCGCGCGCGCGCACCGAAGCACATGACAAAGCACTCCCATAGGTTAGCTTGCCCTTTCAATGAGATGGCCTCCCTCCGCTCATAAAAGACACAGCTATAAACATACACGGCAGGACACTAGCCAACATAGTGTAGTTATTAATACTTATATTATGTGTAGTACTTAGTGTGTTTCTATGTTCTATGTTTTATGTTATGTGTAGTACTTACTGTGTGTGTATGTATGTTTTTTATGTTTTTATGTTTACTGTATGCACCCACACACCAGAGCAAATTTCAGGTAGGCGTACACCTACTTGACAATAAATCTGTTTCTGATTCTGATTCTGATTCTGATTGTAGATGTACATCAAGTCATCTCAGTTTGAATTGGCAGATTCAACATAGCTGGGTGCTTCTTTTGTATGATATTCACATATCAACACGTATCTTCCACCTGTAATAATGCACCCTTAGATGCTCCAAGCTTGAGGTATCGAGGTTAAATACAGCTCTCTGGTTATGACCTTCACTGGAGTCTATAGTTCAAAGTTCAAGTTCAAAGTACTTTATTGTCATTGTCACAAAGACAACGAGACAGTAGAGGCAGCAACAGACAGCTAAAAAAACGTAGGATGCTGTGAACATTAGAGAGAGCATAGAGAGAATTCCCTAGAACTATCCAGAGCATTCCCACTGTCACTGGACTCCTGACGCAGTTGACGGGGCGTTGTGGCTCATTCTTGGTGCTGGCCTGGTGATCTAGCTACAGCAGATGAAAATGCTGGAAATAGGTTGGCAAAATGTCTCAACGCGGGTGTACTGATGCATGAGGGCAGTGAACTTCCACAACTCAGTGAGATGATGAATAATGAAATGCATGACCTAAAACTGCAAGCAGTGCCAGCATAATTCTGAGTGATAATGTCAAAATTACTGCAGCTGCGGTGTGGCGTCTCCCAGAAGTAGGAGGAGGAGGAGAAAAGACAGAAAGGCCCAACAGAGAGAGTAGCTGTCCAGAAACAGACAACACATCGGACATGGAGAGAGTCAAAGGAGAAGTGCATGAAGGGGGAAAAAAATCAATGAGAGCCTGTAGACTCCAGACTGGGCACAACAGACACCGATCTCATCACAACATCCCTCTGTAAACACAAAGTGCTAAATTAGTGGTTGGTGCCTCACTCATATATTGTTCCCTTATTCTACAGTCACTCTCTCTCTCTCTCTCTCTCTCTCTCTCTCTCTCTCTCTCTCTCTCTCTCTCTCTCTCTCTCTCTCTCTGTGTCTCTGTTTTATTTTTTTTAATGTGCATGTGTTTGTCTGTCAGTACCATGAACATGTATATGCTTCATTTATGTGTCCATTATTATTGCTTGTGTTACATTTGTCACCAGTCAACATAAATCCAGACAGGGTTACAGAACTGTTCAAAATCCCACCAACATACAATAGGGCTGTACCATTCCACTGTCTACCAACTCATAAACCAACTACCAAAGTCAACATTATGTTGATAGTTCCTCTCGGTGTTTATTTGTATGCTACACTTCTCAGAAAGCTATTGATCACAACCTTCAACACAAGTCTCCCTTACTGGAAGCCCCGCTCCAGACATGAATGAATAATTAACAAGCTAAAATGCACTTTCCTAAAGCTGTGCCCAAAAAGCGTCAGACGGCATCCTACTGACTCCATTACCGATAACTAGTCAAATAAGTCAACAAATCAATCCACCTGATTAATCAGATAAATAAAGATTATGGATAATCAAAAAAAAAAAAAAAAGCTTTACCATTCAAAATATTGAGAAGCAAAATGAGAAGGACATACTAATACATAGTTATAATACTAGTCTAGGACCTGTAGTGTTTTGTTTCAATGACATTACAGTGACAGTGCAAGCTTGAACTAGGTGTGTGGTTGTAGCAAACTAGGTTTGTGCAGTCAGTTTAAAATGACTGTCGAAATTGTCCTCCATACAATAGATTGTAGCATTACAATCCTATTTGTCCTTGAGTGACTCAGCTTTACTTCTATCATGCTATTTATATCATAGAACACTGTAGTAACCCATATATAGATAAAAACACAGAAGCATAAGAAGCCTCAATGAACTGGCAGCTCTCAAGCCTTCTAAAGAGCTGCATCTCTAGTCTTGATCTTTCCTTGATAACTAGAATCTTTTTGAGATTGTGTTAGCACTCTCCATAGCAATCACTGATGCTAGCAATGTAAAACTGTCAAAATGGCCCTGATAAAACCGCATATTTGAAAACTGTGTAGGAGGTAAACAATGTATACAAGCACAAAAACAAATCTGTTACTGTTGCTAAGTGTTTATCAGTTTATGATATTTTCTACAACTTCAGTATTAGATGAATTGTAAAAATGTACTCTGACACCCTTTTATGCATTTCATATTTAGTTCCACTGTCTGTGACCACTGAGAGCAACTGTGAGTCACTGTTCTAATGCAACAGAGCTCCATCCTTTTGACAATAGATCATAAAATATATCATCACTAATTACATTTTGAGTCATGTGACTTCCAGAACACCAACGTACGTGGGTAGTGATGGGCCTCAGAAAGGGCATCTGATTTCTTATCTGAAGCACACAAGCATTTCAGTGAATCAACTGCTTCTGTTGTTCTGTATGTTTTATACAAAGTGCTTGTGCGTATATGTGCAGTGTGGTAAAAATAGATGGATACAAGTGCAGTGGTAGAAATATATTGAAACAGAAATATATGTGTGTATATATGTGTGTGATCACACAACAGCAAGAGCCCAATTTTTTAAACGGTGCCATCCTTGTGGTCAGCCTATGACTTATTTGTGTTTCACAAGGGACTGTAGGCTGCTCAGGCAGCTGGCAGGGTGGTCAGTACACTATTTTGTTGCCACAGTAACAAGGTCCACAGGGCAATACTGGCCCTGGTACCCACTACCCACCACTCAGTGATGAGCAGGAGGCAGCAGCAGTGTAATGCAATAAGCCCTCTCAGCCATTAGCATCTCCTTCCTAAAGGAATCACATCATGCTCCTCCCAGAGGGATGGGGGTGAGAGAGAGAGAGAGATGGGGGGGAGAGAGAGAGAGAGAGAGAGAGAGGGGAGAGGGGAGTGAGAGAGAGAGAGGGAGAGAGGGAGAGAGAGAGAGAGAGGGGAGAGGGGAGAGAGAGAGAG
>NC_137918.1:19957669-20052669 GCF_963457725.1 Sprattus sprattus | reverse complement strand
ACCAAGCAAGCTGCAAAGAGCGAGATGCAATCGGCAGAATAGTTGGACTGAGATGGGATATCTTGTGATGACTAACCGTCTTATATCTTCAGTGTTTACTTATTTTTCTTGTCTCTACACAGCCTTAGTAAGCTGAATTTAGTCAGTAGGCCAATATGCCACCGCCAAGACATCTTTATATTAAAGAAACTCCAAGATTTTTGTGCTGAGTGATTTTACACTGAGGCTACCTTAGGGACATCGTTTCCGTCTACACACCATCGCCTGATCACACTCTGCGCAGCTCATCAGGTGTACCATCCGCAAAACTGTGACTGGGTGGGACAGTTCCTCATACCATAGAGCCTTAGATAGATCACGCCAAAGCCACAAACTCTGAGACAGTGCTGAAGATATGTGAAAGTAACATAGATATAATGGCTACATACACCCTAAACCTGCACAGATGGCAAAATGGCACTTCCCGAGTAGCGAGCTTTACATGCCGTTTTTATGAGGGGGCTAACAGGGGTGCACCTCCAAGATTCGGTAACCAGGGCAACGCCTTTGACCATCCTCAGCACTATGGGCGAGCTTGAAAACATAAGCAGTTGGTTTTGGATATACATAGATAGTGCAGACCTCAACTCAAGGCGAGACTTCACTGCACAGTGGAATCTGTATGACCCACCTGGCGGATGCGGTTCTGGTGTGGTGGAGAATCTCCCTCCGGCGTTGTGTTGGTTGAAGAAGCCATTTTCCAGTCTCCGTCGGAGCCGCCCCTCGCGTGACTTTCTTCAGGATGCTTTGACATTCAGTCAATGCGCAGCAGAAGATGAAGTGGTGGCTGACAGTCCTAGCCTACTGAGATAGCTTTGGACCGGCCCTTAGATACTCGATGAGACGTTCCAGCGCATACTGCAGCGTCTAGCCAAGGGTCCAAGAAGAGTGGTCCCAAACCGAGGCGCTGACAAAACGATTTCTTTACACAGAGTGCGTTTGTAGCGGTGTGTGAGCGCGCCTCGGTGCGGTACACCCGTATCCGCAGGATAAAGTGCGCTGGTGTTTTGCTTTTTTTTCCCCTCTCTGCCGCAGCAGTGCTCTAACAGCCGACCGTGAACTGAGTGGGAGTCGTGGAGGAAGCACGGCAATACACGAGTTGAAGTTCTTGAAATACCGATTGGCTGTAAATGACTGAAATGCTGTACTGATAAACACCGTCACCTAACGTCGTCCCTTACTCACGTGAAGGGGTGGTTTTCTCCATCGGATAGCCACACCATCAATGTGTCCCTCCCTCTCTCTCTCTCTCTCTCTCTCTCTCTCAGTCTACACCTAGCAAACCCTCCCATACACAACAGCAAATAGTCAAGAGCCTTCAGTGCCAGCTCCCATTAAAGGATGACAAGGCAAAATCAAAACAAAACTAAATCAATACCCCAAGCTTTTAGAATACGTCTTAGTGCGTATCTTGCCCGAACAAAGGAAACACTCATGCTTTCATGTGTGGTCTTGAGAGCTGGTAGGCTATAACAGCACATTAACCAGGTGCCATTGAGGTCTCCCGATTAGATTCCACAACGGTTGAGTGCATACAACATGCTTAGTCTGCAGAAATATTGTGTCAGTCTCTCTTTCTCCAAGTATTTGTTTTGTTTAAAAAAAAAACTGCTGGGGAGAGGACACATTGAGGGCCTGTACGGGTAAAAAGAAACTAGGACGACATTTAGAAAATAGTGAAATAATGTATTAGATATGCAGTAGATGAGTAGCCTATTACAGTGTGTAATCATATTGGCTGTTATGACAGCCTGTACGCTACTGCAGCACTGGTAGCCAAAGCAGACGAGCAACAGAGAGGACTTTATTTAATGGAAGCATAAATGGACCTACCCTTTTAGTGACCGCATCTCAGATCTATTTTTTTTTATACGCACTCTTGTAATTATAGTAGGAAAAATTCTGGATTTAAATTGATATATTTATGTAATAAACAAAATAATCCATTACATGCTAGGCTTTCTATATAAATGCTATATTATAAAATGTCTAGAGAACCTTGTGAGAAGGAGGGTGACGTCACTACTGCGGAGGTGCATGACATCATTCTGAGACATATCAGAGTTTCAGGGAGGAGCCCTCATCTGGTACACTGACTGAATTAAACATCACATTTGTAGCCGTGAATATTACCGAATATCTTTGAGATGAAGACGTTTCAATTTGAATATCAAAATGGTAACATGAATACACGTGGATGTGTGAAATATAGATTCACTTGGCAAAAATCTAATTTTATCCAAACAAAATGTTCCTGTTCAAGTCCAAAAACCATTTACAATTCAAATGTGTGTCCACAGCCATAAACATTGGTTCTTACCAGGCTTGGAATACCTTGAAAGACCTCACTCAGGACAGGAGATATCAGAGACCTAACCTTATCATGTGATAACTTGGTGTGATGTTACCCCCTGTGACTGCAACGTAACACTATTTATCCTAACCTTATGCATAAATGTTAAAGGTCTTTGGAGAAGGGTAGCCTTCTTGGCATGTCCACTTACTTACTCACTCCTGTCCACATTAGTGATTTATTGCTGTTCCCAGTGCAATGCAGAAGATGTCTAAAAGGAGTCAATTCCAAAGGAGAAACCTTTTCTGGGAATTAAGAGGAGAGAACACATGATTGGGCTATTCCTAGAATTAGGATGGATGGAAGTGACTGGAATGAGATACGGCCATTTGTTTAAAGGAGCTGTGGAAAACTGCAAGACGCATCGTTATACAATATTAGATAGTTCAATGTGACTGAATAAGAGTCAATGACTACAGCCCTTCACCAATCAGCATTTACAAAACACTTCAGTACAAATAAACTCCATTAACACACTTATTGAGAAGACTGAAAAGCTGGAACTGAAAACTGTGTTTCATTGAAGACTTCCAGACTACATCCTTGTGAAAACTGAGCAGAGACATTGGCTTAGAGACAACCATGTCATAATGTGTGTGGAGACATGGAGGATTTTTCCAACAATACTTCTGACAACCCATAACATTTTAAAGGGCTTGTTTATCAGGTCAAATAGAAAATAATTAAGATGACAACTCATTAAAAATATACAATTTATTAGGGATCCACCTTTGAACATCAACAACAAAAAAAAGTAAGTCCTGAAAAACAACAACATGACCATCACAATAAGGACACAGTACAGACAAATGCTTAGCAGCAGCAGCACCTTTTGGGAACCACAATCCTGTTCGTTTCATTCACTCGGCTTTGTTTCATTCTGCTGACCTCTCTCAGGCAGGCGTGAGCTGGTCCAGGTTGTCATGGGAACGGTTAGTGAGGTGGGCTTCCAGGATCTCACCAAAGAGACCCCTCTTCAGGAGGTTGTAGGCCATGGGCAAAAGCTGACGGATCACTTTGTAAAAGTACTGTGTGAAAGATAAAAAAAAACGCTGGAGTTATATCTTCTATTCCTGCTGAGATTGATTATTTAGTTATATACTTGTTGTGTTACAAGTCCATTTTCAACCTTTTCAGGCCATGAAGAATGTTTTTTGAGGATCCAAGGTGGGATAAAGGTATCAGTGTTTGTATGAGCCCAGTGACACATAAATAACAACCAGTCAGAGCGACAGTCACAGTCATAGCTCTTACCCAAGGTGAAAACAGCATTTTCTTTGGCAAGACATTTTATTAATTCTGTAGTGTTTTCAAATATACCTCTGTATGTCTGTGTTTGTGCATTTTTCTTTCAGAGAGCTACTTACATGGGAGCCATAGCAGAAGAGGTCGATTCCCAGCTCGTAACCCATGCCATAATCACACTCATCATTAGCAAACTGGACAAAAGTGATCATCTCCTGAATGGGCGCAAAGGCCTTCATCCTCTCCTCATCGTTTTTGGCCTCAGCGATGGCCTTGCATATCCTCTTCAGTCCGGCTAAGATAATTCAGGCAAGCATAACTTATAAAGGGTACTACAATACATAATGCCTTATTTGTGTGGCAATGTTATTTAGTCAGTCAAGTTAACCTACCATCTGTCTCGGGTAACTCCCTGTATCCAACATCATTCTTGTCCACAGGAACGACGATACCTGCTCCATGGAATGTCTTTGTGACAACCTATGAGTAAGATGCAACCCATGGAATACATTACAGGTTGAGTCACATCTTATCAAAGCTGGTTAACCTTCTTTACCGATTCCATTTGTGTCTACTGTACATACACATTAGGCGGGCATACCTGAAAGCCAACAATTTAGTTATAAATTAAAATGACCTCACCATCACTAGTGCTACAGTATAAATATTAATACGCCTGTGGCACAATATGGGAATTGGAGCATATAAAAGCCTTCTTTAAATCGTGTTTGTGTACCTTCTTGTCTCTCAGCTTCAAGCCTTTGGTTTTCTGCTCCAAGGGGAGACCCAGTGACTCTGCAGCTTGTCTCAGTTCCTCCTCCAGACTCCGCAGGGCAGCTTCATCCTTCCTACCACGCTCTTTCCTCTTCCTCACCAGGAACAGTCTGAGAGTGATGGTCATTGGGGGGCAGATTATTATTATTTATTTTTTTATAAAATAAAGAGTATGCATCTACCCAATACAAGAGGGCTGGAATCCAACCCATTTGTATGTACATAATCCTACAATGCGAGTGGTACTGCTCAAATATCCGCCTGTGTACTTAGTATATTTGAACGGCTGGATGCAATGTCCACTAGGTGGTCAAGTCAAGGCTGAAACATACTATTGTTACTCTTTGGTTGGTAACAATTGACTTCACTGGCCTCATGATTTAGGACATGTAACATGCCTTTTCTTTTAGGATTTTCTCAACCAATGCTTTATCTAAAGGATAAGCTAGGCAGCCCTCATATGCAGGTATGTGCATAGCTTGTCAGACACATCACAATCTAAAATTAAACTGATATACAATGTATGGCTACTTGATCCATCTTTAGATTTATAATAAGTCTGATGGTAGATACTTACAGAACAGCTCCGAAGAGATTGTCCCCCATTTGTTTGATGGAGTAGCCTTTCTTGGCTTCGTTTTCTCCAATACAAACTGGTAAGGCTTCAGGAGAATCTCTGAAAGGAGAGCAGAGACGTTTAATGATTAAGTTATACCAATACCTCGGGGTGACACGAACGAACATTCAAACTAAGGAGTTTAAGATGATGTCCAACCTGAAGTAGCCCATATGGTATTGAGTTTCAGCACTTCCTTGTAGAATGGTCTGAAGCTCAGGTGGGTCATAGAAGTACCTGCAGTGCAGGTGGTAGTTGGGCTGGGGATTTGAGCAGTCTTTGTGCCTTTCAGAGAGAATGTCAAAAGGCCCAACAAGCTGCAGTCCAAGAGTTTCTCTGAGGGCATCTTGTTCCAATGAGAAATAAATGCAACATAGAAGTATTAATGTTAAACTGAAAATCTGCCATACGTAGCATTGCTAGTCTGAACAACTGAATGTATGAATTAATGAGTTTCATGATAGGTAAATACCCCGTGGACTTTCTGCTGACAGCCGCCTACAGAAGCCCCAGAAGTGATAAAAGTCGTCTGGCATACGGAGCTTGTACAGCCGTTCCACTTCCTCTTTCACCGCCGCTGGGACATCACAAATAGGTGAAGTAGAGTCGAGCTCTGTCTTTCCTCCACGCGATTTTTTAGCGTCTCCATTTGCTGATTCTGTATTCTGTGGACAGTGGAAATGTATTAACCATTGTGTAAACGTGTCTTTGAACGGAAATGCTGACATTACAGTTAGAGCTTGACCATTCACTCGCACATCTAGGTGCATTTTGATGTGCATTCTTACATCATTTTGGATAGGGTAGTAGGTACATAAGGTGTCGTAAAACATCAAAGAATTCAAGCAATTTAGAAACAGAGTATTGTTACTGGGATGGCCAAAGACAGAGGCCAAAGTTGTAGCATTCTCATGAGAACGCTTATGTTAACAATATTGCACAGCAAGTTTCATGTGACTGTCCATGTTGACATTTATTTTGCATTTTTCCTTGTAGCTGGCATCGTTTTGAAAACACAGATAATTTGGCAAGCAACTGGCATGATCTGTTTAGCTAGCTAGCTAGGATATGGGTCACAAATTTGATTTTCTCTTAATCTCGTAAAACTAACACCTGCCATATAATAGTGAACAATAACATGGTTGGTATAGCTAACAAGCTAACACTGCCGCTTTTCTTCAGCTGAAAGGATCACTGCTGCACTCCCACCGACCCTGTTGAGAGTTTCTCGTGATTATACATGGTATTCATGACTTCATGTCAAAAAGATGGCTATGGTTGTCTGTTATTGGGTTGCTGCTATATGTGGAACACGAGCATGCTAATTGAACCTTCAATAGCATAACGTTATTTCTTTACTGTGCAAAATAAACGCGCAAGTTCGCAGTTTCTAGCAGTCTACCCACTATTTTGCACAATATCTCAGCTTGAAGTTGAGAGTAATAACCTTACCTGGGGTTCAGATTTTGGTTTTCTTTTCCCGCGCCCTGCCATTTCGTTCTCCCCTTGTCCGTTCACGGCGTGCCTCCGCAAAATACGTGAAAATTACCAGAAGTATCTAAATCTTACAGAACAGTGTCCTCTAGTGACTTGGAATATAAATGGCACTCCCGTGGTAGAGGCATGACTCTATGCCCAACCAAGATATAATAGAGGTTACTGAAGATATGAATGTCGTGTGTTTAATAGACCGTCATAAAGTAATGTAGATTTTTCAGCTGAAAACACATGAAATATAAGCCAGCTCCATGCACGTCAACTGGCTAGCCAAACATCATGCCAGTCAAGTCTGATGCTTGTGATGCTGTTCCTGTCGATGCTGCACCTAAGCTAGCATTTGTATGACTAAAACTGGCCTGCTACTGTATACTGTAAGGAAAAATAAACCTGTCACATTGTTTTGCAGTTTTATGTGTTGGTGGTCAAATGTATGTGTGTGCGTAAAAAACACAGGGACACAAAATTATGTACAAAATTATTTACTAAATGTATGCCCATTCTCTATATCTAAATATTTGTTTACAGTATACTTTACAGTGAATTTGCATAACTTTCCAATACTACAACTTTCCTGTTATTTCATCACAAACCTCAAGCACATCTCAAGGGAGATATTATTGTTTTTTTTCCACCAAAAGATTGCAGGTAAATCTGAATAAGCTGATTTCTAAAAGTGAAATTTACTGAACCTTCTGTCTCATGAGGAAGGCTCCAAATGGGCTACAAGACAATGAAAACTAGAAAATGCTACTGATTTAAATTAACAGATGACATTCTGTATGGACGCTATTTGACATGCACTAAATGTCTGGTTTGGTTGTGAAGGATATAGCCTATTTTAGACCCAATAAGAGGACCACCCTACCAGAACCTGATGTTATCTATGGTCTGTCTCCAGTTTATTAACCAAAAGCCCAAAAGATGCCAAGGAACAAAAGCACAGTCCTAAAAGGAAGTAAGAATATGTATAATCTATATCTAAAACAACAACTGGGATCGTTCGCCTCCGGCCTCGGTGGCTACGGCCGAACACCACCCGTGGGAATATCCCTTACCTACCCCACTCGCCCTCGTACTATATTGCTTAAGTAACTGACAGGAAATCTAATCAGGTTCTGATTAGTACAATAGAGGTATGTAGTGTAACATAACTGTTCTGCCTAATTAGAAAAAGTGAGAGGGTTAGCTCTGGCTAAAGTTGTACAGGGCCCTCTGGAAAAGGGCAGCAGGGCAAAGAAGCAAAGTAACAATACATTTCCATGGTAAATAATAATAATAATAATAATAATAATAAAATCTAAAGAAAATTCATGAATTGGATATTATTCTATTTATTGTCGTGTGTTTTTCTATTTGTGTCTGTTGGTGTATAGTATATTTTTTTTACATTTAGGTTTGATCAGACATTTTTTCATAGGTATGGAAATATGCTTCGCCCTTTTAGGTCACCTAGACATAAGGATTTAGAAAACCTTAGACAATTCCATAAACAAGTCTATTTGCCCATGGAATAGAACTTTCAGCCATTGGAATATATCACATGCAAGCTTAATGATCTGGAGAGAACATGTATAGTCCTAATAGACTCCATAGCTGACATATCATCAGCATTACTGAGTGAATGTCATACAGTCTATGTAAGGCACACACCATTTCTATACCATACATTATATGCATTACAATTAAACGAAATCTGACATAAAACATCTCGCCACAGTCTATCAAAATTGTTGATCTTCTTTGGTCTGTTTAAGTGTGCCTCTACATGACGAACATACAATTACAAACCAAGCATATCCACAATGGCTACAACTATCATAAATTGCCATTAGAGGTTGCTGTTTTAAAATATCCCAATTTCCTGTTTCTAATTTCCCATAAAGGTTCCACAAGTTGTCTTGATCTGAGGTCCTGGATCCTTTTATCACTCTATGGAGGGTTGATGATGTGTCATTGGTGTAGACTTATGGTCCTCTCCTGATTTTACTTGCTTCCCCCTTTCTCTTTGTCTAACCGTCGGTCTCAAACACATCATCCTCTTCTCCCGCGGCAAGGCGCTCCCAGTTTTCCCGGTTGTTCATACAGCCCTCAAGAAGCGGTTCGCAAGAGTCAAACACTTTAGCAAGAGCCTAATGCAGAGAGAGAGAGAGAGAGAGAGAGAGAGAGAGAGAGAGAGAGAGAGAGAGAGAGAGAGAGAGAATGATCAAACCTATGAATACTATGATTTAGATATGCAATATTGTTGTGTTATCTGTTGTTGTTGTGTTATATGTTGTCCCTCGTCGCACCAACAGGAGAAGCACTCCGAATTTCGTTGTATGTAAATACAATGACAATAAAGGCTTTTCTATTCTATTCTATTCTATTTTATTCTATTTGCTCATTAACTCAGTTAGTGAGGATTTGTTTGCAATTGTAGTCTCAGTCCTCACCTTGTACAAAGGTGCACAAATCCCATTAATGTACTCCACCTGCATGCTGGGGAAGCGAGTGCTGTTCTCCCTGTTCATCACGTCCTATCACAAAGAGAGTCTTTTTTTTTAAATCAGTTTAAAAGACACACATGACTAAACCATGTAGTACAATGATCACATCTGCTTATTCCAAATTATTTGTTCAGACAGAACAGTGTTACACAGTTAGTGTTCCCTGCAACACATTGAGATTTATCTGATTAAAAAACATACAAAACTTACAATGGGTCTTATGTTGAATTCATTTTTCTCACGGTCCCCTTGGGCAAAGAACTCCGAGGCAATAAGACTGGCCGCCTAAACAAGACACATGAAAGCTGAAACATCGGCCTCAAGTACCTGTCAGTGAAAAAGCACATAGAGCTCCTATACTTAAGTATGTATTTGACAGTCTCTGAACCCCCACCTTCTTCTGAACTGGCCAAGGCTTTGTGATAGCAGAGATATCACTCGCCGTCATTAGCATCGACCTGTAGAACACAGGAAACAAACAGGAAGTGACATAAAAGAGTAGTCCCTGCTATTAAATCAAATGAGAACCCCCGACACAAAATAAAGACTACAAAGCCATCTGTTTAAGCTCATTTAAGCCCATGTGTATGTTCCTAATGTTGCCTGTATTGTTTAATGGAATGAAGTAGGTCAGTTCTCTGCTTTTGCTAAAGAGTAAGAGACTGCCGAACAGTCCTCCATACTTCAGCAGTTCTCTGTGATCCTCATCTTGCCAGCGGATGTTGTCTTTCTCAGCCATCTGGAAGAACGCTTCTCTCTTTCTGTAAAGAGACAGAAACATATACAAATACACACAAAAATATATTACCCTTTTATTGAAAAACACAAATGTACATATTCTACTCCAATAAGCAATTGGGTAACTGAGTCGGACTTTAAGATGACTCATGTTTCACAAGAACCCTTGTGAATAACTCTGCACTGGCACGCAGTATAGGATAATGTATACACTATATCTAAAATCTAATGGTGACATTACTTAACAAGGAATGACAAGATAGGGTTGCTTCTGCTATTTGTGATCAGCATTTATCAGAGAACCTTTGAAGGAAAACAATCACGGATAAACACTTAAACATAATGAAATGAAATGAAGTTATAACACTTATAATTGTTTTTATTATACATAAAGTTATCATAAGTGTGAAAGCACAGATTACATTGAACAGCTTCAGCTTTAAAAGTAAGTAAAGTGAATGTCAGAAAATGCGTGTACAGAAAAGGAAAGGGTTAGCATGTGTGTCTTACGTCATATAGAGGGCAAGGTCTGTAGCCAGAATGCTTTTCTCAATCATTTGCAGGCACTGCTGATAGTTTTCCTGAGACAAACCACTCAAAATCTCACTACCCTATCAACAAAAAGAGGGGTAAAAACAGAGGGAGAGCAAGAGATTGACAGAGGGATGGTTAGATGACTGGAGAAATGGAAGGTAAGCAAGAAAGCAGATTCAGAGAATCATGGGAAGATGCTCTTACTGGGTTGTTGAGGATTAGGACACACACGTCATAGTGATGATGTTCTAAAGATGAATGGCCGTACAGCTGAGCTAGAGGTTGTTGACTCCTGATGAACAGTGTGAGGGAGGGAAGAGAGTCAGATGATTAAACAAACCTCATTCATTCATAAAGGAATCTAAGAATGGTACATATCTGGTGAAACACTCGGTGAAAGTGATAAGATGGTGTTAAAGTGAAGGATAGCGGATGACTGTTTACTCTAGTGAAGACTCAACAGTGTGTACCGTGCTATGTAAGAGTTGCTGACTCCTCTGTGGTCAAGATCATGGCAGAGGGTGGCGATCATGAGAGCCAAAATCTCCAGGCTGGAGAAATGACTCTGCATTAGAAATAAGGGGAACATTTTGAGAGAATGAGAAAAGAATAAAGCCTAGATGCATTCACAAACTCAGACATTAACTCTAAATGGATAGAAAGAGAGCGTACATGATAGGGCAAACATGTGCGTGTGAGCAAGCCCGAAAGTTCAAAGACCAAATTTATCGAGCTTAATCCACGGAGTCCTTATCTTAAATCCCATTTAATGCAGACTGGTGTACCTCCAGTCTCCTGACAGGATGTACTGGGCTGAGCTTATTGTGGAAGGGTTTCACTGACCTGCAGATGGCCTGTTCCCTTCAGCAAGGCAAACATACTCTGGGCGGTGCTCAAGGCGTGGTTCCAGTTGTGATATGCCACATCCCGCCTGTAGCCACGCCTTACACTCAGCACCCAGCGGCACAGGCTCTGTGACAAGGAAGAGAGAGACAAAAGAAGAATATGGTGAACAGAGACAATACTTACGTCTATGATTGTGACTGACCCTACATGACAGAAATGTGGGATCCGGTGTCTTAATCTCCCAAGTCTGGTTATTTATACAGTAAGAAGACCCTCTGTTAAGAATCAGCCATGCCCTGTATACTTTTTAATTGACCATCTACTATTTTGGGATGGCAGCACCAGGCAAACAAGCTGCACTGTTTTAGAAACCTGACCTGGAAAATATTCAGTGGTGTACTTTTGTCTTTAGGACTAGCTCTTGCATGACACCAAGTACATTTTACCAAATCTATTACAAATACAACCATTAAAGCAGCACAACGGATCAATAGCTATTCGCTAACGGTATGCTAGCAGCTAAAACTAACGAAATCTCTTGAAATGTGCTGACTTTGACATTATGAAAAAACTAGTTACTGTCCTTACACAGTCAAACATCAAGCAAGTGCAACACAAGACAAAGCAAGACGGCAAATAAGCTACTTATTAGTTCGGCAGACAGTAAACAAGTCGGGCTGCCACAGGCAAAACTACATAACGAAGTTATATGCCTATGTACCCTGGTATGGCAATGGCACGGAGGCGATTCTCCATATTAAAAGTCACTGTAGCGCCCCAATTTTTTCAAGCTGTTTTTTTTAAGGTAAAACTGCGTATCCTTACCCTAATCCTGAAGTATAATTGTTGCATAGTGTTACTTTAACTGCAAGATATAACACAACTGAGAACAATGAACAAATGAATCAGTAGACAGGGATACCATCCACAGATCAATCAAACTGTCATGCCTCAGTACCTTGTAGTCAATATCGAAGTCCTGCACCAGGTTTAGGTCTATGAACATGCGCACTGTTGCCTGTGTGGTGACAGAATCTGGCAGGCCGAAATCACTGAAATGGAAGTCCAGGAGGGAAAGATTCTGTGCCGGGGGGATGGAGGACTCCTGGGGGATGGGCGGATTGAAAACACAGTTGGCTTCATGAGGGTTCAGTAGTTTATCATCAAACCACAGGCCACACAAATGGGCAATGTTAATATTTACACGGAGTGGAAATATTCGTAATACAGAGTGGGAAATATCATTCACCTGTAAGGCCATTATCTCCTCCTCTGTTGCAGACATGTGATAAGACAAAATCTGCCACACACACAGGGGATGCATTAAAAATTAGAGTTTCCAAATGCACTTTTCCAATAGAACAATATTTCACACTGATACTGATTCTGTCATTATGTGGCTCAGGTGCCATCTCTGATATAGTGGATCACAAAAAGACACACCAGGTGACAATTCTGTTTTCCTGTTCCCTAAAATAACTGACTGGGTTCTGGATGCCACGTTTCTCTAAGATTGCACAAGTTCAGGACAATGCTTACATTCAACACACCAAGACTTCAATGTCCAGAGTTCAAGTTCAAAGTTCAAGTTCAAAGTACTTTATTGTCATTGTCACAAAGACAACGAGACAGTAGAGGCAGCAACAGACAGCTAAAAAACTTAGGATGCTGTGAACATTATTTTCCACAGCTAAATAATAATAAATAACAATTAATAAATAGATTAATAAGTATCTCTGAGTAAATTTAAAAAATATATCTACATATCCTTAGATCTAAGGTCCTGCGATTTGTATAGTACATGGTCCTGACTGTGCACATACAGCAGCAAGCATTCCTAACCTCTCGTGTGACTTCCTGCTTGGCTCTGGTCTGCTCTGCCCTCTGCTGGATTTCAAAGTTCTGGAGGCTCACACCACAGTACAAGGCAAAGTCTTCCAAGAGGCGCTCATCTGCTCGGCCAAACGACTCTGCCTTGCCGGCTTCATCATTCTGCTTGTTGACAAGCTGACACACTCCTTTAAGCAGAGGGTTTCAAAATCTTCAGTGAATGTTTCATTATTACCACATAAAGCCATCGGAAATAAAATGTCCAATGGGTTAAATGAAAAAAATGGTTTACTCAAAACAGCAATTTCTGAAATTCATTTCCCAAATAATGTGGATTATTAAATGTCATTTATTATTATTAAATGCCATCAGAATGAAATAATTAAAACTAAAAAAAAAAAAAAAACAGTTCATGCTACAACATGATACAACTAATGTTCTCAGAAATCTAGATCTAGAAAATCTTTGAGAAAACAGAGAGTGAATTGCTACTGTACCTATAACCTTGCCATCGCGTCCATTTCTGACAGGTGTGCACACCAGAGTCCTCATCTCATCACCTGCCTCCTCTGTCATCTGGTCCTGTCACAAAAGACCACAGGTCAAATGGCGCCTAGAGAGAACTCATGCCTATGCCAAGTTATATTTTAACTCCAAAATATCTCCTTCAAAAATCTATATTTTGTCTGTGATAAAAAGTTCATATGTTTCAAACATCAGCTCTTTGGTATTTCAGTCCACTCACAAGCATGGACACACTGCCTTCTGTGGAGACGTTGGCCACATTAACTTCTTTCAGCGTGTTTTTCACATGAACAGCATATGCATGGCATATCCTATTGACATCACTCTCCCTAAAGAGAGAGGGAAATGTGCACAGAGACTTTTAATTGATAAGTGACACTGTACAGTTACACAGAATATGGTAGTTCAAGGTGTCAACAAACCTTTTGCATGACGTTTTGTATTCATCAAGACCCATATTTTCAGTGTCAATGATATACGAAAAAGAGTCCTGTTTGAAAAAAAAAAAAAAACAGCAAATGAGTGCTATTTTAAAAAGACTAAAACTTTTTAAAGTGACTTTAGTTGTTAACAGGTGTTTTTGTCTACTGTAGTTATCGGTTACCTTTTTAGTACTATCAATAATGAAAACAGTGCACAGTTTGGCTCTGGTAATGGGTAGGATGGTGGAGGCCAATTTGTTTAGCAGAGACTCCCGGGACTCATGCCGTTCTTGCAGCAGGCGAGCAAGATCTAGCAGCACCTGTTGAATAAAACACACAGAAAATCAGTGCAGTGACCCGAGTAGAAAAAATTAAAATTGTAGGAAAATAGCACAAGATTGAATAACTTATTTAGGATATAACCCTGTGTTGTTCTATGAACCAGCTAAGGCACTTACTTGGCTACGCTTGCTCTCTTGTTCAGCATTCTCACAGAGCAGTGCATTATCCAAGATAACCCCTAGCATCGCCATGTGAGTTGTCATAACCTGTTCATGACACGGACCATTCACAGTTTATACATTTATACAATATACCTAATTACCTAATATAATATAATTCAAATATAATAGGAGTCAATCTTATTTTAAAAGGTCTGTGTTTTCCCACCTTCTCATCTTCCTCAGAGAAAAAGTGCTGGTTATAGTTTATACCAGCAGCAGCTGTCTTGTTGATCGCTATGGCAACACCTACAAGCTGAAGTAATGAGACAGTATTCAGAATCTGATAAAAAAAAAAATGACAAGTGTAGAATGTATGAACTGATTTTGCCATTAAAGCCCACCTCCTCTCTGGGGTTGTAAACAGGCAGGCTCAAGAGGCACTTAGGCCTGGATCCAGATAGATCATCCACTTCAGGACTGAACCTGGCATCCTATAAAACAGGTAGGTTACTTTAATGACAGTGTAAATATTTTATACATATCATCAAGCTTCATTAAAAAAGTTTAACAAATAGACTTTAAAACTGTTCAAAGCAACGGTAAAAGAAAGACTAGATGGCAGTCAAAGACAGTACACTAAAGTCAGAACTCATATTAGTGAGCCTTCGCTGAACCTTTCACTTCCTTGCCTGTCTTTCACTCTTTGTCAGCTATGAGGGACATACCATCCCCCCTAGGAACCTCTAGACACATCCCTGTCTACAACACAGTCCCGAACAGATTTAGGTCTGAGAGGATGAGCTTGCCTCTTAAAGCTCAAATGTGGCCTCCTGCCAGAAGTTAGCATGGCTAATGAACTCCCTCTTCACAGCCAGCAGTTAGCATGGCTTATCAACTCCCTCTTCACAGAACATGGCTGGTTCTTTTACAGAACACCTGTGCTTCTCAACTTTTGCGTCACAAGCTGACCTCTAAGGACTTCATGTCAGAGGTTACGCTAAATAAATTGTTGTGGCTAGTTCTAAGTCTTTTAGTATTTTCACAATCAGAAACTCAAACCCAGGACATGGTTGTTCCAACAGATTCACTGTAGTAATTTAAGCCGGAATAAAGAGATGAATACCGGAAATAGAGCTGCCAGATACACTTGCGCCAACATATTTAAACCTATAATTAGCACCTCCAAACTGTGTTTTGCTTAGTTGACCAATCCAGCCAATTAAACCTGACCTCTCATCTGAGCCCAATCAAATCAGAGGACTTTCACTGTATCTAATAACACAGCCATGATTTCCCTTCTGTTAGCTGAGGCTACGCCCTCTTACTTCAAATTGCAACCTTCGTCTAAAATGTAACCCAAATCTAAACTTAACACAAATTCAACGGGTATATGGTTAATCCATTCCTTGGTCATATTAAAATATCCCACATTATCTAAATGTATCTCATCTGGGACAATGAAATGTCAGAGGTTTTTGGGTTATTCCTCTTGATGCAAATTTAGTAAGCAGGCTGATTCTGGCCTTTCTCAATCTCCCACTGAAAAGAGCCTTAACCCTGCATTGTCTCTTTATGACACAATCACACAAGTCAAAAGCCAAACAAAACCCATTCCTGAGCCAGAGCTAGAGAAGCTGTTGAGTTTGCTGCTGGGTCTGTCTGAAATATGTCTGGTAACTCTGGGCAGTGACCTGCTGTAGTTACCTCAAAGACATTCTTGATATTGATTGACTTCCCAGTTGCTACAACAAGTTCCATGAAGCTTTTTTCACAGGCCCGTTGACTCTGGCCTTGGGGGTCCTCCTTGTATGAACGGAAGACCACACCACTGAGGCCTTTCCCTCCGGCCCTGTCATCTGCGACCAGAGCAAAGGAGCACTGCTCTGCAGCAATGGCATGGCTCACGTGCTGTAAGACCTTGTTGCAGACCTCTGACAGACCCTGGCGACAGGGGGCGCCACCCCCCATCATCTCCACCATCCAGTCGCAGGATGCACGACGTCCACACGGACCCGACCGCCTGGGGGACCGCAACAAACGGGGGGACACCGGTGGCCGCATGGAATGAGATGAGAGCGAAGATCTTCGAGATCGTGGGGACCGCGGAGGGCGTGGTGACCCTGGAGGATGAGCGCCCATTTCAAGAGTCAGGAAATTGCCCCAGTCCACCGAGGGGACAGTAGATGACGAGGAGCTTTCAAGAAAAGACCCAGAAAACCTCCTCCTGCTAGGGCTCTCCAGTGGGTGCGATTCCCTCCGCCGGCACTGCTGTGGTGTTCTTGAATGGACATCTTTCTTAGACCGAGCCCCTTCTTTTGAGCTCCGCGAAGATAGCCCTGACGATGAGCCATTCGCCATATCCCTGACAGAAGATAATACATATAAATCCAACATATAATGCATATAAAATAAGATATGTGGCCAAACTTTGCCAATGAGTTATGGTTCCGAAATATCACTCATGCGTAATTTGGTTCCAGTGAGCTAAACTTCAGCTATGACTGAGACGAACAGTTGATAAATAGACAATTAATCTTAATGCTTACCTTGATGTCCTTCGTAAGAAATAGGAGCGCGCTAAATCAGTTTGACCGTCAAGCAGAGCGTCAACTGTATCGCTCTCAATACCTTTACGAAACCCAAAGAACCGTGATTGAGCGCGCTGGCTCCACAGGGGTGAAAAGATCCACCCCGCGCTAGTGACAAATGTCTCTCCAATAACCCACCCTGCTGCGTCGCGTTGCGCTTCTTTTCCACTTGTAGAACTGTAAGAGGCTACAGAATCCGTCCTTGATTGGTAATCGCCTTCAGCAGACAGTGAACCTAACGACTCCGCGTGCAGACAGGGCATCGCGTCCCCCTGTCAAGGGGAATGGAATATGAAGTGCAGAACAACCGTTTGCAACCTGTTGTGAAAATTTGAACGACAGAGGAAAATAAATGAGAAGAATCGCAGGAAATCATACAGTGACTGAACTAATCTGCTCCGTTTGACATTTGATTCTTGGCGACCGATGATTAGCAGTTTAACAGTTGCGTAAAGGTAGGGTAATCCCCATCGGAGATTAGTGTCCCTGGCGTCTCCCAGAGCTTTTTACGTACGTCATATTCAAGTGAATAGATTATCGACTGGGGAGCCGCGTCAGAGAAGGCAAAGAAGGGAATTGCCTGGGGCCCCGAGGTGGAAGAGGGCCTAGAAGGACAGCCGATTACATTAGTTTACAGCAACAACAGTTCCATGAGAACCGCCTCGAAATATTTTTATCTAGTTCTGTAGACTGCAACGACATGTCGAAAAAAAACTTTCGGAGCCTCTTTACAATTATCTTGCTAAAACCTTATACTTAGGATACAATACGGCATTACCCCGAAACACACCTGTCATACACATACCACTGGAAACAATAGTGCAAGGGATAAGAGGAGAATGAAAATAATGGTTAGTGAGAATCTCGCCTACATTGTGGGCTTGGTTTGTGGGTTAGGAGGACCCCCTAAAAATGGCTCTAACATGTTTGTAGATCTGCCCCTCAGTGGTTTACCTCTCCTTACAGTAATTTTCCTTTTTATATATATAGTAACACGGCGCATCTCTTATCACAGACTGTTCCGGGCAGAATATACATTATGTTTTCACAGTTCGAATTTATCCAGTCGCCAGCTCTATATAAGTCTTCCACAGATGCTTGCTAATGCATTCTGCAGTGTATCGCTCTTAAAATATAGAAACAACTGTTACTCTAACTTTGCCAATTGTTTGATTGTTTCATTCACGTCCAAATAAAGGTATTTGGTAACTTGACTTTACCATCTTGACTTAAATGTTCTGTCAAAGTTTATGTTTAAAGTGTTTCTTTAAGTAGATACATTTAAGTTCACATACTATGTAAGCTACACCTGTTGAAACCAATGCAAAAAAAAAACCTACAATGAAATCATTCTTGGCTGTATTTAATTTGAAAGAGTTAGGACTCTGAAAAACGATTGAATGACTGGTGTATTAGACTGCTTTAGTTTAGCTCAGTTCCTAACAGGGCCGTGCAGAGACCTTTGGAGGGGCAGGTGCTCAAAGTTAAAAAGGGGGCACATGTAGCACGGATTTGTTAAAATGTATTTATCTAGGCCTTTTCTATAGCCTATGTCCACTGGTGTGACGGTCATTTCCACCAGTGTGACGCTGAGTTCATTTCACACTATAGGACAGTGTTATCACAAGGGATTGGTTTATACCCCCAGACACATTACAGTGTCTCCACAGCTGCCAACACACACACACACACACACACACACACACACACACACACACACACACACACACACACACACACACACACACACACATACACACACACACACACACACATACATCCATTTCACAAACAGGTGCATACTCATTAGGTTTTAAATGAGCGGGGGAACTATATGGGAACAAGGCCTTTAAACTATAATTTTACAGGCAGCAAGTACTGTAGACAGCTGTGATTCACTGTGAGTATGAAAGTTGTCAAAAGGGTGCAATGTTTATAGCCAATGTGGGTCCATTTCAACATACAATTTTCAATGAGTGAGATGGATGGAGAGAGAGGGAGGGAGTGAGAGATGGAGATAGTGAGAGAGGGAATGAGACAGATGGAGAGAGAGAGGGGGGGGGGGGGAGAGATCCTGCTCAAAACGGATTGCCTGCACTCAAACTGTTGCTTGCAAAATTGCCGTGTTTCAGTTTAAGTTGTCGCACTCAAATACACTGTTGCTATCAGAAATTCCCTGTGTTTCATTTTAAGTTCTCGCACTCGTTCTGCTCAAAGACTTCTGCTCGCTCTCGCTATCTGGCCCTCTCTCTCTCTCTCTGATTGATAAGAAAATAACGTTACCAAACTTCGCCAACCAATACAAAATCATGACGTGAAATGAACGAAAATGCTCTCAGATTTAAAGATCCCGCTCTATATTAAACGATACAAACTTCATACGTTGACAAGTTTATTTACGGGAGTTAGTCAACTATTTTTGGCTCATATTTGCATGCAGTCATTTAGCAGACGCTTTTGTTCAAAGCGACGTACAAGAGAGAGGCATATAAGTCCCTATAGCAAACTTTACACCGAGTTATTCCCGAGTCATCATGGCACATTTGGCATCACAAGGCTACTCGGCTTACCTAGAAAACGGGAGCTGTAGAGAAACTTATCCGAGGCGTCGGTCAGCAGGGCACGTCAGGGCACGTTGTGGATCATGTGACCGACCAAGGTAGATCTAAAATATTATCATTTCGTTAAATGTATTATTATTTTGGGCCGCACAGACGGTCTTTTCACACACAAATTAAATAAAATAATAATAAAAATAATAATAATAAAAAAACACTCTGACAAAAGGGCACTTTGGGCATCAAGGGCAAAAGGGGCAGGTGCTCAAGCCCCCTTAGCCCCCCCCTCTGCACGTGCCTGGTTCCTAACAAAAGCTCGCGCACAAAGATATATTTGTCGTATGATATTCCATAAAATAAACTAAATGAGTCATCAATGATTATTTGATGTCACAAACATTTGAATACTTTCATGAAATATACTACAGTTTATATAAGAGTTAGTTAGATATTAGTTAGTTGTGCAGAGAAACTTATCATCATTTTCAAAATGCATAATTCCATGATGATGAATCAAAATAGTAGCATCTTTAAAGTCCTATTGCATTTAAAAATGTGTTTTCTATGCACATGATTACATTTTGAATGAACAATTTAAAACCATTGACTATGATGAGGGTGTGACAAAGCCAGCCATATACAAACTCTTATATGTCTGAATACCAATCCTGGGAAGTAATTTATTATTACAGACAGCAACATTGCTAGCTTGTCAGAAATCTTGTCCCTGACTTATTCAAATTCAAATGAAATAACCTGCTGTGCATGCAAGTATGGTTTCTGGTCTCTCCTCAGCCATCTCATGAGTTCAACAGTGGCTATCTTCCATAAAGCTTGATTGGTGAATAACCTGGGCAGCAGTTGTTGTATGCAGAGTCTCTCCCATCTCAGCTGCTGAAGCTTGAAACTCCTTCAGAGTAGTCATAGTTGTCTTGGTGAACTCTCTCACTAGTCTCCTTCTTGCACGGTCATTTATTTATGGGAATGGCCCGCTCTAGTCAGATTTACACATGTGCCATAGTCCTTCCATTTCTTGATGATAGATTTAGCAGAATTCCAGGGTATTCTTCCCCTGACTTATAGTTTCAATAACCTTTTCTCTGAGTTGCTTGGAGTGATATTGGTCGTCATGGTGTAACAGTAGCCAGGAATACTAATGACCTAATACTGACCAGTGAATGGACCTTCCAGACACAGGTGTCATTATACTACAATCACTTGAGACACATTCACTGCACACTGATCCCCATTTCACTAATTGTGAGACTTCTATTGCACCAATTCAAATCTTTTGACATTTTTTGTGATTTTTTTTGTCAAAAAAGCCAACTAATATGACCATATTGATTTATAAAAGCAATAAAACGGTAAAACATCCAACAGGGTGAATACTTATGAAAGGCACTGTATGACTTTCACTGCTCTTTTTTCACTACTGTTAAAACCCTTTATCCGCCATCCAGGACTGGACCAGCTGTACATGTATCGAAAGAGTACTCAACACATAATGTAGAGCTCCTCTAAACTTGCATTTCACTACAATTATATCAGTGAACCATTCCACTAGTGACATGCAATGCAATCAAAGTATTCAGAAGCTGTTGGTTAGTTTACAACTGTTGTTTGTGAATGTTGTAACAATTTGGTCCTATGGCTAGCCATCTTTAGTGCCCCTCTCTCTCGTTTAAATAGCCTGTTGACAACTTGGCAGTTCTCCCACTGATGGTCAGAGCAGTGATACCATTCTAAAGGATGCTGGAAGGACGCTGCAGAGAAGCCCCACAGATGGGGCAAATGTTTGTGCCATAATTTTTAGTTCCTCTTGAGAAGTGTTCCGGTTTAGGGGTCAGTCGCAATCTCTCGAACCCCCTCAGTCAATGCATTGGCAGTGCAAATAGCTGTAATTACTTCATAGTGTAATCGGTTGGTTGCTCACACCTGGATAAGGTGTGAATAATAAAAGACTTTCAGGCCCTGTCCACATGGAACCTGGATTGCCTAAATACAGATTTTTTTTTGCCGGATGTGCCTTCCGTCCACACAAATCTGGAACCCGTGTTCACTTAATCCGGAACTTTTTGAATCCGGTCCCCAGAGTGGATACATTTCAAAAAGCCAGTGAATCGGGGTTCCCCGCTGCATTACTTTATAACAACAACAACATAAACTAAATTGATGTTAAGAAGCTGGTTAAGAAAGAGATGACATTAACAAGCCACACTTTCATCTATCACTGTTTAAACTATTTACAAAAGAGAATATTGTTCAAAACAGTGTTTTAAAAGTGTCAGCTATAGCCTTTATGAGCAAATCTGACCTGAAAGATTTTTATTATAGACAGGTTCAAAACGGTAACTTAACACAAACAAGGGTTATGGCAAAGTGTGCAGTTCTAATTAGTCCAGGTGGCCTTATACTGCCACATTTTCTCATTTTGGGTCCACACAAGGTTGGTTGTAGTGGTTTCTGCCAACATTACTGTTATGAATCATCTGTCATATTCATACACAGCGGTAGATAGTTTGAAATATTAAGGACACACATACCAGACCCTCAAGTCGATGTTCCGCAAATTTGTGGAAAACACAGGCCGAGACTGGGACAAGTGGTTGCCAATCCTTTTGTTTTTGTTTAGGGAGGTACCCCAAGCGTCAAGGTACCCCAAGCGTATGGGTGGCCGGTGAGGGGACCACTAGACCTACTGAAGGGCTTGTGGTATTGTGCCACATCAGAGTCCAACAGTCAAGCCATGTCCAGTGTGTGTTACAGATGCGAGGCAGACTGGCCAAGTACCACCGATCAGCTCAAAAACACCTCCAGGAGGCACAGCGCACTCAGAAACAGTAGTATGACCAGGATGCTCCCTCAGGGGAGTTCCGGCCAGGGCAAAAGGGCTGCTATTGCCCTCCTCGACCAGCAATCTGTTGGCCAAATGGCAAGGGCTGTACACCGCTCTGAGGAAGATGAGCCCAACAACATATGAGTCTCACCACCCAGACAAAGGTAAACCCTCTCAAACTTACCATGTTAATCTTATCAGGGCTCGACATGAGAGAGCGGACCTCAAGAAGAAGCATAGGCAGAGATCCCGGGGGGGACAGGGGGGGACACTTACCATAAAGTTGTTGTGTCCCCCCCAACATACATTGGAAATTTGTTTTAAAATATAGTAATATGAAATAAACGCACGACGACACAAGCTGCGCTTATTATAAACGTAAAACAATGTGCTTTTTAAGTGTGCTTGTTATACAACGATGTGCATTACAATGTATATAGCAATTGTTTGCATTGTTATCTGGTGAATTTTTGTTAAACTTTTTGACTTTTTGACACTTTGGGAAACCGGACCCAATAAAAAACACCTTGCACTGAAGTGCTATCTTTGGCTGTTGTCCATCATTTCGTCACATTAAAAGCCTATGTGACACTGTACTAGCAAGATTAGCCTTTTAATGAAACAGTAAGACGATCCTGGTGGACTACATCTAGTGGCCTCTTTGCAACCATACGTGGATTTGCCATTCTAGATATCAGAATGAAGCTTTAACAATGGCACAAAGGCAAAAGAAAATCTGTGTTTGAAGATATTTAACAATGAACAGTGAAGTGATAGCTAATACAGTTAAATAACATGGCTATAAAAGAGTGATTTCGCTTGTCATCCTATGAAAGGGAAATGAAGGAACCCATGACCTGTGATTGCTAGTGGTTGGTCACTTGTATGAGGAGGCAATGTGGCTCTGTCTCCCCTCTGTGTTTAAAGTATGTAATAGCAGTTACAATGCTAGGAGAGGTTTAATAATACACAGAACTGGAATAAAAGTGCTGAATTATTTTTTGATTTCATCCATTTGAAAGAGAATATTCTATGTTGTAGTCTTTATAACTTTGTGCATCTTCATTTGGTGATGGTATTGAGGTATGGAGATTTGGTATTGATCCATTCAGAAATCTTAGCTATCGACTTTTTTTAAGCCACTTAATACCTTCAGTCTAAACTGCTCCTGTTGGGCACTAAGATCTATCATTTGATAATCGATATGATATGAAGGGACTCTCAAATTCCCAGTGAATAGTAATGTTGTCTCCTGATGAAGTGCATATCTTTAGACTCTGAACCACTGCATATTCCAAAAGGAAGTGAATTTGTAAGTAATAATGTGTCTGTTCGCGCACGCTATTGGCTTTCATCCCAGCTTTCAGTCAATACAACACTGAATAATATCTTAGTTGAAGTCGTGGTTATGCCGACCTCAATTTCACCCTACAACTCACTGTGAGGTCTTGACTGCCCAACTTTTCAAGACATTGCAATGTAAAGCCTTGTGCACCCATTGAAAGTGCTATTCTTTAGTGCACAAGGCGATCTTTTTGATGACACTGAAGTCGATTTGCGTGCTCTGAAGTATTTTTGTGTTTAGTCTAGTATATGATGTATATGATTTTGTGTTTAGTCTAGTATAACTTTTGTGTTATCTCGCTTGATGCATCCGAACGCATACACAATCACAAACTAATTGTAAAGGGTTGATGAAGATGAGTCCATAAATAGCACAATTAAAGTGCAACGCAACTTCCTGTACGTGTCAGGTAGGCTACCAAATAGCAGGTGCTCCTACGTGGTTGCGCAAACTTGCGGCGGTATTTTTGCACTCAGATCAAGATGGCAAATCATAATATATAAACCGCAAAAAGCAATGGGATAATACTGGTGTACGTTGACATGGCTTGAGATAGTATTCAACGCGCCATTATACTATTTCAAGAAAGTGAAGTGAGTATTGGCTCGAGGTATACTAAGATATAGCCTACAACAAAAGTTGCACCGCATGATCAAGTCAGAAAGACTGTTAGAATATTCTGCGCTTAATTGCTGTTCAATTCTGGTATCGGTGCACGTCTGTAGCGCAGTGAAGTTTTAAGAGGCCTAAGCAATACAGATGTAAAGGTCAAGAGATGGTGTATTGACGACAGAAATATTTGTCCTGTTGCATAGTCATATACACAGTTATTTCAGCGTGTTCACAGTTATTGCAATGAATGTCTATTTCATACTGAAGAACAAAACTTTGTCACTGGGGAATATTCTGGATAAGCACCATTACACAGAACGTAACACCGCCAACAGGGGGCAGAAGTACACTATTGAGCTGCATTTGTATTGTTATACCACATTGATAACCATAGACTTATTCGTCTACCAAATTCCATCGCATTTGTCCAATTTAGGCCATCCGAATAATTTACGAATTTGCCGTATGTACATACTGAAAACAGAAATAAAAAAACAGAGTTTGTTTAAAGGCCATTGTACTGACACGTAGCAGTTATACCTGCTTTTATTTAATGGCCAATGACTGCATTTTATTTGTTACAGTAAAATCTAAAAATTATACTGCATGGACATAACATAATACCCACTGCCAGCTTTGGAGAGAATGCCTTCACCCTATTTTTGCTTGCAGTCATCTATATTTGAGATTGAGAGTGTTATATTAATACAGTCAGCTGCTTCCCCTTTGCTCTCTGCTCTCCTCCCCCCTGCTTGTCTACTCCTCTCCTATCCTCTCTTCCCATCTCACTCCCATTATCACCTGCAGTGGGAGGAGCTTGAGGAGCAGGCTGTGCCCTGACTGGCCGGGCAGGGAGGAGGCTGCTGTGACTGGGCTACTGCGCAGAAGCACCGCAGCAGCAGCAGTCCAGAAAAGACAAGCTGGCAGCATCCTCTCTATCTCTCTGTCTCTCTCTCCTCTTTCTCTCCCTCCCCCTTTTTTCCACCACTTTCTCTCTATCATTCCTTTCCACACGCTCTCACACACACATACACACGCACACACACACACGCTCTGTCGCTCTGCAGCAGCAGCAGGCTAGCGGACACACAGAGGCTGGTAGGTGGAGAGAAGGCCTTTCATTTTTCTCTCTCTCTCTCTCTTTCTCTCTCTCCCTCTCTCCCTCTCTCCCCTCGCTGTCTTTGCATTTCTGCCGCAGAGAGCAGCATCTCCATCTCCTCCGTTCTCCTTCAAGGACTACCGCACCCTACGAGCATCTCCTGTTTTTGCCGGCGGAGGAGGAACTGCTGCAGCAGCAAAAGGATTTTACCACACAGCGAGACGGACGGATGCATGGACACACTCACTCCGCTCACTCACACACACACACACACACACACACGCATACATCATCGCAACCTTTGCTGGAAGGCCTGCTCGCTTTGCGTTTTTTCCGTGGCTTGTTGCCGGGCAGTGTTGAGCTGAGCGGCGAGTGTCTTGTTTGATTAATGTGGAGGGTGTGAGAAGCGCTGAGCATGTGTGTGTGTGACCGGGTCTGAGTGTGTTTTTCGTGACGCCCGCGTGGGGGCACAGCATGGGTTTTAGGCGTCCTCTCAGGTCGGTCAGGCATTAGTGGGGTTCTGCCTCTTTTCATCCCCCTCTCATCGCCTTCCTCATTCTTCCTCCTCTTGGCGGGTGCTGCCCCCTGTTTGATCTCTCTTTGCCCTCCACACGCCTCCTGTTCTCCTCCACACCTCCGTATCCGTGGCTGGGCCCTTCCCTACCCCAGTATGCTGTGCGCCGGGCCCTTTTGCTAGGCCACAGCAGCATGGGCGAGGCTCCGGGGGGGCGAGGAAGTACGGATTGGACGGCTCACCTCCGGACGGGCGCGCTCGGGCACCCCGCCGCTTCCGATGGGTGAGGACGGCGAGAGCACCAAAATCAACCACAGCTTCCTCCGAGACTACGTCACCGAAGGTAAGGGCCAACATCCACGTGGCTGCCCTGAGCCGCCCTTAGAGTGACTCTAGGTAATGGAGCTCGATGATCGTTTGGTCCAGCTGGTCAGGGGGTCTCTGGGGTTTCTGTGTGTATTTGAGTGATGCCAGGAGAATGATGATGTACAGGTGTAGAGACAGGTAAGGGTTTGGAAAGGCCGAGTGAGTGTTGGGTTTTCAGAAATGCACTGGGCTTGAGAACTACTGTGATCTCTTTGAGGTCATGGACTGGATCCCGTCAGTTTGTTATATGATACTGATAACAGTGTGGCTGTTAGTGGGTATTTATAGATTTTATACACACATTGAAATAAAGAGTGACATTAACTTGAACAGTTAGTACTGTTTGACCGAGGCATAACTGCAAAAAAACACAATTCATTACTCAATCTTTTTCAGACACCCAATGAACTGTGTGTAAAATGTGTTATGATGTAGCATACTCATCTTGGAATTTATTTAATGTAAATGCAATTAAATCTGAAGAAAATGCTCTGGTCAGTTAACATTACCACTACAGCAGCAGAAAAGGTATGCATTATATGGGGAAAATGGGGCAAAAATAATCGTACATTTTGAAAATAAGCATGAATGAATGAATGAAGGAAACCATTGGACAACGTTTCAGAGGTGCTGTTCAAACTCTAATCTCAGCCTTCCTCCCTCCCCTCTTTCATCCTTCCTCCATACCCCCAGCTGATGTCATATCCACGGTGGAATTTAACCAGACGGGGGATCTGTTGGCGACGGGGGACAAGGGGGGGAGAGTGGTCATCTTCCAAAGAGAGACTCAGGTAAGCTATGGCTCCGGTTTGCTGGTAGCTCACATCATGGAAGTGTGGCTTTTTGAAGCTGGGTTTAAAGGGGCTGTGCATGATTATTTAGTTTGAAGCTGGGTTTAAAGGGGCCCTGCATGGTTATTTAGTTTGAAGGCTTGCAGCAGTGGTATAGATAAAAGTATTTGTATTCAAGGCTTCATTAATGGTTTGATGTGCAAATGTTTGTGTGGGTGTTGGTTTCACAAATATGACATTTGACACACTAGTGAATGTTACACATTATATTATATGTTAGATCCCTACTGGGAGATACTGGCCTTGCATGAGAGCATTTCATGCTCTTTCCTTGACATGGCGAGTCATTCTGTAATCAAATAGTTCACAGAATGGAACCATTTTGCGGCAAACCTTGAATTGCAGTGTAAATTATGTAGTCTCTCTCTGAAGTAATCAATCACTCCCTTTCTGTGTGTGTGTGTGTGTGTGTGTGTGTGTGTGTGTGTGTGTGTGTGTGTGTGTGTGTGTGTGTGTGTGTGTGTGTGTGTGTGTGTCTGTCTGTGTGTGTGTGTGTGCTGTGTAATTCTCCACAGACAAAAGGGGAGATTGAAGAGCTTGGTGAGTCAGGCGAGTATAACGTCTACAGCACCTTCCAGAGCCATGAGCCTGACTTCGACTACCTGAAGAGCTTGGAGATCGAGGAGAAGATCAACAAGATCCGCTGGCTGCCACAGCAAAATGCTGCACACTTCCTCCTCTCCACCAATGGTGAGGCATACAGCAGCCCTGTCTACCTTGTCTACAAAGTGTTAACATTATAGCACCCTGGTTACATTTTAATTATACCATGAAGGACGTTAACAAAGTACATAAGAATGCATAATGGCAATGATGCGCTTTACTAAGCATGAAACTACTCTACTTAAGCAGTATCTGGGTTTCCATCCAACCTTTTATTGCTAATTTTGACCATTCAAATAGGAAATCCTGATTTGAAACGCTTGAAATTTGCAAAAAATCTTCTAAACCGAATAAGAAATTAATTTGCAAGAGGGGGGTGGATTAAGTCCTGATTTGCATAGGATATAATACGATTAAGGCGGATGGAAATGGGTTTATTTGGATTGAATCACATTTTTTGAGATTTTATTATGGGTTGCCTTGACAACCTCAAGTTATTAATCCACAACTCCTTCCTTGATTAGGAATTTGCATAATTCAACAAATTGCACACAGACTCATTTTTTTTTTAGCAAATTTTCATAAATGTGCTTAAAGTATTTGAATGAGTTGGATGGAAAACCAGCTGTTGTGTGCTTAAAGTATGGCAGGAGGAGTAAAAGTTACAGATGTCATTACCCAAGCATATTCCTTTACCAAAATGGGAACAAAACCTTGTAAATATACAAGTTTTAAGCCTGGTATAGTTATCTTCAGGTTTAGTATCACACTATGTCCATGTACATTGGAGCTCATATTATTCTATTATGTTCAACATACTATGCTAGTTCAACATTAAGTTCAACATACTATGCTACAAGCTGTAGCATGCTTACTCTTTAATTAAGTAAGAGTACTACTCTTTAATTGAGTAAGAGTAAATAAGAGTAATGTCTCATGCCAGAGTTCAAATTGAGTTCAAAGATAAATGAGACCATAAAACTAACTGTGTTTCAGATAAGACTATAAAACTATGGAAGGTCAGCGAGCGAGACAAGAGGCCCGAGGGATACAACCTGAAGGACGAGGAGGGCAGGGTGAAAGACTTCTCTACGGTGACATCTCTACAGGTAAGGAAGCCTGAAGGGCTCCCAATGGTTGTGTAAAAGGGTGTATAAGGGGTGTGAGAAGTAAAAAGATATAGACAATAGCATTTAGTGTCTAAAAATGCAAATTAATGTCAACAATTATCAACATACCCAAGTGCCGTCACAATAGAACCCATAACAGACATAGTTTTAACCAACTGACCAAATTCTACTTAAGCTAACTAGAAGTACATTGTCTAAAAACATACTGACACCCCCTAATTGTATAGACACCGTTTCAATATGAGGATTCACTTCAGGCTTAAAATCCGCTAGCTCAGTTACTACATATACCCGTCATAGAGGCCCCGTCTTCCCACGATGGCATAACAGCAGATTCCCCGCCTGCTTGTCTCAGGTGCCCGTGCTGAAACCCACAGACCTTATGGTGGAGGTGCGGCCCAGACGCGTCTTCTCCAACGGCCACACCTACCACGTCAACTCCATCTCCGTCAACAGCGATGGAGAGACGTACCTGTCTGCCGACGACCTCAGGATCAACATGTGGCACCTGGGCATCACCGACCGCAGCTTCAGTATCCTTCAGCCATACGTGCACCCAGGAGCACACATACTGTCTCTACCTGTGTTTGTGTGTGTCCATGTGTGTGTATGTCTGTGTGGTCATGTGTATACAGATGTACCTGCGAATAAGCATGCTATATATATGTATATAAAGCATGTTAGATATAAATTAGATAGATAGATAAATAGATAGATAGATACTCTATGTATTCATACATATTGTTGTTATTATTCTGGCAGATGATTATTTTTATGTGATTATTGCTTATCTGTGTTTATATTTGGTTTATGAGTCAAATGTAAGCTAGCTATTGACAAATACATATTCATTTGAATCAGCCTTTATCTGGGTATGTCAGTACACTGCTACATGTGTGTATGGTTAAACAATGACATCACTCATATGAGGTCAAACCAGCTCCCTTACACACCTGAGGTCAAACTCACATGAGGTCAGACCAGCTGCATTACACAACTGAGGTCAAACTCCCATGAGGTCAAACCAGGTGCTGTTGTGTGAGTTTGGTTTTGGGTGTGGCAGATGATTTCACCGGCACATATTCATTCACATCTGTCATGTAACACATTTCTATATTAATAACACATTTATATATTTATAAATATATATATAAGCATCAGAATATCTGTTCACCTTTGTTTATTGGTGTTGGCTTTTTGCCCTGTCTGAAACATGTGTCAGTGAGCAGGGAGGCCAGACATGTGCTGTTCAGTGTGCTCCCCTGTACCAGCGTGCTGACCTAGAAATAGGGAGAAACATCTCTGGAAACATTTAAATAATTCACTAAGGGAACACTCTCCTCCAAAGCACGGGAGGCCGTCTCTAAAATAGACTGCTGCTGTTTGAGGGTATAAGTGCGTGTTTATGTGTGAGTTTGTTTGTTTATGTGCGTGTGTGTGGGAATGTGTGTGTGTGTGTCAGAGCGAGAGAGTATGTTCGAATATGCGTATTTATGATGTCTTGCTTTAAAAAGAATGTAATAGCCAAGAGATGAAATATCCTTCACAGTGTTTTAAATCTGAACTTTTTCCTAACTATACTGTAAACAATATAACTGTAAAATGCATCACTATAAATATTCAGTATCAATCTCTAGCAATTATTTCTGCCATCAGTAATTATTAGAAATAGGAAACACCATATTGAAGTAAAGATCTCAAAGTGATAGCATGCCCTTTTGTAATCTACTATAGAAAAACAGGGTTTAGATATACCGGCATGTTTTAATGATAGACTAATGAAATTCGTTTGAAGTAATTTTATATTATTATATATTATAATGTATTATATACCATACATTAAGAAGAAGCTCCAGCTTCAGGAAGTGCCACTGATTGAATGAAGCTGTTGCTGGTCTCTAGTGTGAGCAGTGTTCCTGCTGTTGGCTCCACTATCCACCGTACCAAGACTGCACCTTGACCCTGTGGCGTATTCAGACATCGTGGACATCAAGCCGGCCAACATGGAAGACTTGACGGAGGTGATCACGGCAGCGGAGTTCCACCCGAAGCACTGCCACCTGTTCGTCTACAGCAGCAGCAAGGGCACGCTGCGTCTCTGTGACATGAGGGCCTCGGCTCTCTGTGACAAACACTCCAAAAGTGAGCACAGGCCTCTAGCCAGGCTTAGACACCCTCCTGGACTGAAGAACACACCTCCAAATTCAGTGTCTTACCTATAGATTAAATACTAGGTCAAAATCCCTTTTCACAGACTACTTTACCCCCATACATTTGTGTGTATGTATGGTAGATTGAATGTATATCTATGTTTTATATCTCTGAATTGCAGTGTATGGATTAATCATCTTCCAATTCCAATTCTAATACCCATTCAATGACCAAAGAAGCATTGCAAATTCATTTTTCGGAGACTTCTACAAGGGTTCCCCATTACCACCTCGATCTGTGGTGTCTGCTGATCGTGTGTAACTGTTATGGGACTTACCGAAAGATCGATATGTGTATCTCTGTGTATCTGCATATGAAGTAAGGGATAATGTATAGAACGCAGGTCATTGTCGGGAAAATAAGCCCCGACAGGGCAAACAGCACCCCGACGCGAAGCTTTGCGTCGGGGTGCTGTTCGCCCTGTCGGGGCTTATTTTCCCGACAATGACCTGCGTTCTATACATTATCCCTTATTTTTTACTTATTCACCGCCTGCTACCTATTCTTTTATGTCATACGCAGTCTTTGAGGAGCCAGAGGACCCAGGCAACCGGTCCTTCTTCTCGGAGATCATCTCCTCTGTCTCGGACGTCAAATTCAGCCACAGCGGCCGCTACCTGCTCACCAGGGATTACCTCACTGTCAAAGTGTGGGACCTCCACATGGAGAAGGGTCCTATCGAGACCTACCAGGTACCTGTAATAAGCCATCAAACATCTAATCTTAAAGTAGGGTTCATCTAAACCTGGTATCTAAACCTGGTACCAAACTAGTCCAGGGCTATGGTAATTTGGTACAGACACACATACAAATATGCAAAACTACGCAACCATACCCATTATATCTCGTCCATAAATATGAAAACTAATCTCATTGTCTCCTCTCCTCTCCTCTCCTCTCCTCTCCCCAGGTGCACGAGTACCTGAGGAGTAAACTCTGCTCCCTGTATGAGAACGACTGCATCTTTGATAAGTTTGAGTGCGTGTGGAACAGCACCGACAGGTGAGTCTCACTCTCTAGCCACACATATGAGCAAGACCTCAATGCTCTGTTTTTTTCTCTGCTATCTTTTTTTTCAGTTTCCCCCATGCATTTGTGTATTTTCATTTCCTTTTCTCCACCATCTATATGATGTCATCTTACTCTTAGCAGTTTGGGACGTTTACTTTAGCCATCTCTTTCCTTTCCTCTTTCAGCCTCTCTCTTTTTTCTATCTCTCCATCTGGCTTCATCACTCCCCGCCCTGTCCCATTCTCCCCTCTCCTTTTCCTCCTTATGTTCCTTCAGTCTCTACATCTCTCTCCTCATCACCGCACTCCTCCCCCTCTTTTACTCCCATTCTCCCTCCTCTGTTCCCCGTTTGAATAGCTGCCACCTTTTCACCTTCACCCATATCCACCTTCTTCATTCTCCCCCTACAGCGATGTATTTATATAACAGCTGGTGAATTTATTCAGTTCAGTCATCGGCAGACAAATCATTCAAGAAATGTGTACTATAATGATGTCTAGCTGCTAGTCACAATTCTGTTCATATTTCATACCTAACTCTTACTGTGTATATCTTATTTATTCCCTTATTCCACTTTACATATGCACATACTCTGCACATTTATTGCTATTTTGCACTTCTGGTTGGATGCTAAACTGCATTTCGTTGTCTCAGTACTTGTACTCTGTGCAATGACAATACAGTTGAATCTAATCTAATCTAATCTAAAGTCACATGATTATGAGGTAGGCCTGATATACGACAATAATCTGTTATTCTTCTATTTCACAGTGTGATCATGACCGGTGCCTACAACAGCTTTTTCCGCATGTTTGACCGCGAGACCGGCCGGGGCGTGACGTTGGAGGCGTGGCGTGAAAGCAGCAAGCCGCGGGCGGTCCTGCGCACGCGCCGTGTCTACACCGGCGGCCGGCGGCGCCGCGGCGACGTGGGTGTCGACAGCCTGGACTTCACCAAGAAGATCCTGCATATGGCCTGGCACCCGGACGAGAACATCATTGCCATCGCCGCCACCAACAACCTCTACATTTTCCAGGACCGGGTGAACCCAGAGACTCAGTGACTAGCGTCTCCGAGCGCAGGGGAGGGAGGGGGAGGGGAGTGGGATGGGTAAGGGGGAGGGGAGCGGAGCGCGACTCAGTCTGCCTGCAGAAGCTCTCCCTTAATGAGTCTGTATGGCAGCAATCGAGGAGCCAAGGACATATACATGCAATGCAGTCACACATACAACGGTTAGCAGTTGGGCAAACTCCTACACACATGTATACATACACTCACTCATTCACCCGTGCACACATACATACACACACACACACACACATACATGCATACATTACAGCATTCCAGTGGATAAGGATCACACTGTACAGACTGGAATGATCTTGGATCAAAATGGGGGGGTGGGGGGGATAAATACTGGATTATAGTGGAATGTGTCGACTAGTTTGGTGTGACAGTGGAATTGTTCAGTGTCTGTCAAGAATGGACTACGCAGCTGTAGGGGCAGTCGCATTTGGTCAAAGACTCGTCGATTCGATCTGGTCCTTTGGTGAAGGTAGCGTTGCAAATGGTCGAGCTAGCTTTGGGTGATTGGTTGATTGATGGCACTGCTGACAAATCCCTGACATGGAATAAGGATCTTGTGGGGACCATTTCTCCCTCTCTCTCTCTTCTCTCTCTCTCTGTCTCTCTCTCTCTCTCTCTCTCTCTCGTACAGGGGGATGGGGGAGGTGCAGCTGGGACCTACTCCAAAAGCGAGTCTGATAGCCTCCCCTCCCCCCACGTACACCCCTGTTGTCTTGGTTACTGAACCTGCGCGCAGCAGTCTTCCTATCACGTGCTTCCCGAACCTTCCCACAATGCATTACTGCCAGCTACGCCTGCTGCTTCGCTTCAGGTGGAACGGCAGAGCATCCTCCACCTGCGTCAGCACCCACCCCCCTAGCGAGACCATTTCACCTCTGGCAACACGGCTTCAGTGAACTACAAAAAAAACGATATCACAAACTGTCCTGCGTCTGCTTGGTACAGTGTAAACAAAGCTTGCTGTCTTTCTCTCTCTCAAGGATCGCATCCTTCAGGAACCTCACTTTGACCGAATTCTTCAGTATTCGCCCCCATGACCACGGGGTAGTTTATCACTCACCTCAAGTGTTCAACTCATCTCACCTCCCTGAGGATGTGATAGTGGTGTTCAGTGCTTGGACCGTGGCTACGCCTCTGACTGGGCATCAGAAGGATTGAACTGCCTTTCGCGTTGAATATAAAGCTGAATGAATGTACTTGTGGAGCACACAGTTTGCTGGTCCATTTTTAAAACTCGTGTTAATGATGGTAATGATGATTCTATGATAGGGATGTCTGTGACGAACTGCTTTGTCCATGAAGAAAAAAATGAATTGTGATTCATGTTTTTAGTCCTCACTTTTCTTTGGCTCTCTGGTCTGTCTCTGGTCTTTCTGGCGCTTTCTCTCTTGTCCTTGTACTGCTCTCTTTCACACAATGTCAGACTCCGTCTCCATGGTATCATGCTTTTTTGTCCTTTTTATCTTTCCTGCCATAGTTGTCTCCTTTAAGACATGTCTCTCGGCTCCGTCTCCCATCATGTCTCAGTGTTGCTGTTTCTCCCTCTATCGTTGTCTTCTGAACCCCCACTGCTGTCCATTCTTCTTGTAACTGGTAACCTCACTCACTGCTACTTATTCCTGACATTTTAGTCCTTTGGATGTCGAACCTCTGTGTTATCTGTGCCCTGCCCCATTCCTCTCTATCCCTCCCTTTCTTTCCTTATCCCTCCCTCTCTTTTTTCTCTCACTCTCTCTCTTTCTCTCTCTTTATTTCTCTTTATTTAACACTACCACCCAGACTTGAACAGTGGCTCCACGTCTTGGTCTATCACAGCAGTATCTGTACAGTATTCCTACATCTGTACGTATCGCAGCTGAAGCCAGGGGAGCCGTGCTCGTCCATGTAAAAGGGAGCACGTCAGTAGACAGCCCTCACTGCACCATGGTGATACCAGCACGGCAGTTGCCATGGTGATAGGCCTTCTGCCATCACGACCACTTGAGCTCAACTCTCCTCTTAGACATTGGGGTAGTCACTCTCACACACATTTAGGTACACACAGACACACAAACACACACACAGAAATTCACATGTTCCACACCACAGAGAAATGACCAGGGAAAAGGCTTTTTTTTTTTTTTCAGGGCACACAGAAACAAAAAAGCATGTTTACCATTATCAAGTGTTACTAGTGTGTATATCTATGATGCCTAAAAAGTAATCAAATGACACTTAATGGAAATCAAATGAGGCAATGAAGGAATGTGCATAAATAATATAATCTGAAATGAAAGATTATGTGTCCATATGTGATTCCTTCTATGAACTGATTTTCCATTGAGTAATCGGGCAGTCTCATTTTATATGAACTGCCACACTTTTATGTGTGTGTGTGTGTGTGTGTGTGTGTGTGTGTGTGTGTGTGTGTCTGTAAGAGAGAGAGAGAGAGAGAGAGAGAGAGTGTGTGTTCCTTCCTAGTATGTATGGTTGCTTACAAATCTCTTCATGGGAAGAGATTTTCAGTGAATTAAGTGAAACATTTGACCTGCTTCTATAATGGTGTTGAGGTCAAATGCCACAGACATAACAGTATTCTTACATTCTAATCCATACATAGACAGTCAGCTCATATCAGTTTTATACTGTACTTTAGAGCGCAGTAAAGCCTTCTAGTAATGCACCCACACAAATATACTGTACTTTGGAGCACAGTTATCACCCAGTCAACTACACTGTCCTTTAGAGCGCAGTAATGCCTTCTAGTAATGCATCCAGAAATATGCTGTACTTTAGAACACAGTTATGCCAACTGACATGTTTAATTTTTTCGTTTAAGAATCTCTCAAAAATACACTTAAGGAAATTATATTGAGCACACAAAAACTCTAAACATACAGTTGGTGACAATTCCACAACATAATCAAGAGATCTGAGACTACTGTAGACTACTCATGATCCACAGTAGGCACAGTGTATGAAGACTTTGGTTTAATTATGCAAGAGGCCTGTTCCACTTATTAGCCCAATAACAGTGATCTAGATGTAAACAGTGTCCAGTGTCCACACTTATGCCCGGACCGCAAATGGAAGAAATAAGGGTAAGTTATATATGTATTATGAATCGATGTCATCAGGATTAGATTTGTGTGTGTGAAATTATCACCACAATTGAACCATCTGGGAAACCAACTTTAACTAATGTTGCCAGCGAGGAAGGACCTCTAACACACATGGGATACACCTCCTGGATATAGTGGATCTTAAAAAATGCTCCACACTTTTTTTCAATGATCTGTTTAACTTAAGTGGACAATCCAGTCATTTAACGTTTCAATTAACATACATTGAGACAAAATTCCAGAATATTTCATTAAGCAATATAAATAGTAAACCATCTGGAGATAAAAGAACAGGAAATAACTGCAAAATAAAAACATGAAGTATTGAACTTTGATAAATAAGCACCTTTATACTCAGTAAACTCAAACATATACAATCTTAGAAAAAACAACTTCTTCAGTTTGCCCTGTCAACCAATTGTTAAAATGTTCTCCTTACCTTTAAAAGCTGGGACAAGGAAATTGTAATTATAATAGTCCTGAGTAGGTTAGTCAAGTGTAGCTAACACACTTGACTTACCTACTCAGGTCTATTATAATTACAATCAAATCAAAAGTACCAACAATGAGTGTGGAGAAAGATTGGAGTCAGGGATGCTTTAAAGATTTTTAAGTTTTGAAAACTGCCAGTTGTAAATCTTATGTCCCAGTGGTTCTGCAGAGAGGGCCAGGGATAGTTCTTGCCCAGGAAAAAGAATTACAAATAAAAAAATAAGGTCATCTAAGGTTCTGCTTGAATCCTTAAAGGCCTTTCATCATAGAGTTCTAAGCTAAATATTTAAGGAGTTTACAAAAATAATGAAGAACATTAGCAATGTTAACAAGTGTACACTTTGTAGAGGAACACCAGTCCAAAGCAAGAGCAAAAGCTCTATTTGCAACATAGAGGCACTGATGATGGATCTGCTGGCTCACACAGAGGTACTGGTGAGGGATCTGCTGGCTGGCTCACAGGTCTGAGCGTGTCACAGGTCTGAGTGTGTCAAATTGACGTTGGAGGACAATCATTATGTGACTGGCATGGAGATTTGAGTTGTTGAGTAGGGTAGAAAGATACCACATACTACAGGTTACCACAAGACTCTGGTAAAGGCCTAAAGTTAAGTGGCTCTTCTGTGACCATCACCAACTTTCGATACCCTGTCCATATTTTAATAATATAAGAACAATGTTGTGCTTCATTTGCGCTAACCACTAGCATGTTTGATATGGTGTAAACATGAGTTTAGTGTTTGTTTGGCAGCTGAGTTTCAAACGGCATGCTTTCATAGGTATCACTATGATATGTAAAATACTGAAGACATACGTAGGTCTACTTCAAAGTCAGTCTATCACTTACATTGCCATATCAAGACCTTTATCTTGAACAGACTTGATATTGCTGATCAAGATAATTACCATTTCGTACTTACTTTTACTCTTAGTTTATTTGGAAAGAAACATCGACTTAAATGACAATTATGAATAAAATTGTTACCTCCCTCCCGTATCAAATATCTATACCTGGCATTTTCACCAGCTTTAACTCTCCACGTTCATTTCACTGTTCCTGTGTTTACAGTTCCATCAGATCGTAGCAGAGAGGAACGGCGAGAAGAAGAAGTCGAAGGCGAACTTCATGGCGTTCCTCATGGTGTGCCGCAAGTTGCGCTCGTTTTTCACTTGCCGGCCCTCGGGCATCAGGGAGGACTGGCAGTCCAGGCAGTGGATGGCCTTGAGCTCGAACGCCGGCAGCTTGGCCCCCAGCTTTCCCTCAAGCTTGGTGCTGAACTCCACCTGGCTTCCGGGGTCCAGGTTCAGCAGCACCTGCTGGAACTCATGGCTGGCCTTTAGGACAATGTCAAAGCTTGGGTCGTCAACGGCAGTGCTGGTCATCCCCACCGTGACTTCGAAGCTGAAGCTGTCGAAGCGCTTGACGTGGCAGCTGTGCTTCGCCATCGCCTTAACCTGACAGAGATCCTCAATGGGCTGGGGTACGCTGGGAATAGCTGACGACGTGTTCGTTTCGGAGGCGGTCGTGTTTGCTGGCTCACACTTTGGGTAGACTTCTCCGTACAGGCAGCGCATCCAGTCCCCAATGACCACGGGTAACATGTTAATGACCGACTGGGCCCCGTTCTCCGTGTCGGCCACTCGCACTTGCCGGAAGCGCCCCGTCCAGGTGACCCGGTGCCCCTCCAGGTGGCTGCACCAGATCTGCGTCTGTGCTATGCCCCGAGCCTGCCATGCCGGGGGGCCGCAGTGTCTGCCATACTCATGCCAAGTCAGCGTGGAGTTGTAGACCTTATGCCCCTCAACGTTGTAGAGGTACATGGCACAGAGCAGGATCACGGTGCTGATGCAGAGGAGGATGAGCTTGACGGGCCCACGGTGCGTGATGGACCTGAACACGTCCATTATGGACATGCTGAAGCGGGTCCACAGGCGCAGGGTGACCGGGACAGCACAAACGGCCAGAGTCACCAGCATCTTGGTGAGCTCCAGCGCCAGTAACCACTTCACCATCTGGAAAAGCAGCATTAACGCCAGGCCCATGGCCAGGACGGGTAAGGCAAACAGGAAAAGGAAGTAGGCCACACAGGTGCGAATGAGGCCCACGCCAGACGAATGCTGCAGCAGGACCACAGAGAACTCCCACCACATGAAGCACACCAGATAGGGGACCAGGAAGCAGTAGGTCCCACTGAAGCCTCGCATTCTCGCCATTCTGAGGAACATGGAAGAGGGGAGGTCAATCATGATGATCTTAATTTAGGATACAGCAGATACAGCAATATGCATAAATATGCTTTGACATGCATGGACCCATTTTGGGTGAACCCATTTTCTGCCAATGGAAACTAGCCTTTTGGCTACAATTGGGTACATTTACATTTTAATGTTTATTAATGTAAACTGTCCCTCTTCAACAAATAAACAAACTGAAAATTGTACACATTCAAATAATGCACTTTTCGATCAGATCTGTGCTTACTGCATGGATTAGTTAGGTTAGTAGTGTAGTATTGTAGTGTAGTAGTAGATTAGTAGTGTGTAGCTTAGTAACCACAATAACAGAAAAAAGAAATTACAAGAGAAAAAGAGGAACTACTGCAATGATCCCACTTCATATTTCTCCCAAACGCACCTGAAGAACTGGTAGAATAGGCAGAGGTAAAGCAGACAGGGCAGGCTGAGCTTGAGCACGATCGAGTGACCCAGCGGCACGGTGGCAAAGGTCTTGCCCAGCATGCGTACCATGACCATCGTGTGGGGCAGCCGTTTGGTCAGGGTGCAGGCAGACGACGCCACCTCAATGATGATTGCCCTCCGCGCGTAGGTGGCAGCCTTGGGGCTGAGGCTCATGTAGCTGAGCACGGTGAAGAAGATGGCCACCGTGGACAGCTCCGAGCACGGGATCCAGCCCTTGTCCGCCACCGGGAAGGTGAAGATGACAAAGACGACGGACGTCATGAAGTAGAAGTACTGCTCCAGGTTATTCCAGCCGAAGTTGGTCTCGGCCTGCTCCACGTCCAGGGTGGGCTCGAAGCGCGTGAGTAGCGTGGTGAGGGCGCTGAAGTTTGCCCAGCCCTTGCTGCAGTGGAAAATGCGAAGCGTACAGATCGCCATGGCAATGAAGGAGAGGTAGAAGATGAGCAGAGGGATGACGAAGGCGAACAGGTCGATGGTGAGGTTGCTGATGATGAAGAAGAAGATGAGGGCGTTGACGTGGTGCGTGGGGATGATGGTGCTCAGCCACTGGACGCCGGCACGTGAGGCCCAGTCAATCAGCTGGTCCTTCATGCCCATGAAAGCATTCACAGGGTACTGAAGGCCCTGGAGAGGAGAGGAGAGGAGAGTCAGCAGGAGAAAACATTTACATTTAGTCATTTAGCAGACGCTTTTATCCAAAGCGACTTACACATGTATACACATTTACACTGATGGCACACTGTGTATCATTAGGGGTTCAATGTCTTGCTCAAGGACACTTTGACAGTGAATAGAACTAGCAACCTTCTGATTACTTTAACGACTTCTCTACCTCCTGTACCACTGTCGCCCCCAAAAACAAATGTACAGTCTGCCAGGAGAGGAAGAAAAGACAAAGACCAAGTGTTTAGTATTCAGTCAAACTAGAAATAAGCAATATTGTGCGTATTGTCCTTATGAAAAATGCAAGTGTGTATGAGCAACATTGTGTAAATGATTATGTCTGCAACGGAGAGTTATCAAGTTAAAATGAAGGCTAGCAAATATAAATGAGAGAATGAACTTGAAAGAGTGTTCACTGGAGGCTTACCAGAAAGTGAGATTTGAAGTCAATGGCTCTCTTCATGGCTCCGCTGCGCTTGGTGCCCAGCATCATTCCACTGCCCCAGCTGGTCCTCCGAGGGCTGCGGCTCGAGGTGACTAACTCACGCGAATCCTGTTGGTAACAAACACCACATACTGTCCTACAGACCAACCTCCGTGTCCACAATTTCATAGAGACGAGTTGTATATTTTTGCTTCATCTTTACTGTAGGACTGTCAGATACATTATAGAGGTCAGTGCTCGTAACATATTTGTATAATGTATATATGGTGCTGCTAAATAGACATTGTTACTTCCACCATACCATACCATCACACAATCATTACTGTGCTTTGGACACCTGGTGTTACAGCATACCTTTTGACCCCCGTCTGTTTCAACAGGCACAGTCTTCTTGGTGCTGCTGTCCAGGCTAGGTGCAATGCCCTGGGCATATTGCTTGGTGATTTCCACAAAATGGTCTAGGTCTAGCTGTCCAGCTATGGGCACAGACAGGGTTATGTCAGTGGTTGAACATCAAAAATGTAAAGATTATGTTAGAATAAAGGTATCAATAATATATCAATCAATAATATGTAATTAGTTTTACTATACAAAAATATATATTGAACCACAGTGACATACTGTTTTAGTTACTCGAGTCGATTCTCTAAGGTCTTAGGTTTGCTATAATTCTTTTTAAATATGAAATAGGAAATAAATGGCCGTCTGACAGTTATGTCCTTGTAATTATAGTATCAAAAGGTATCATTGGCAGTACCTTGGAGCATTTATATGCATAGGAGGGCTGTTAACAAGCCTCCTCGTCCTAACACAATGTCTCTTCACAAGGAAATGACTTTTGGAGAAGTGGAGAAAACTACTATTTTCAGAAACAGAAATCTCCACACTATTTGCAGTATATACTACGTATACACTACACAATCAGATGTTTAATCTAGTTTTTCTCTGCTTCAGAAACAATGCAGCGGACTCGAGGGGTTTAAGGGTAACTGACATGTATAGAAAGACAGAGAGGGGGGGAGATAGAAAGAGAGAGAGAGATAGAGAGAGAGAGAAGGAGAGAGAGAAAGAGAGAGAGAGAGAGGGAGAGAGGGAGAGAAAGAGATGCTCATACACACAGAAACCTACATACACACCATAGACTTACATTCTGTGCCAACCATGCTCTCCAAGACTCTCCTTTGTGTGTCGTCGGAGGTGGACACTGTGCCTGTGGAAGCAGGGCCACCTGTTGGTGAGGACTGAGTACAGCATGGCAGCGTGTCTGTCAAACAGTGGCTTAGCATTCCAGTGCAACGTCATCCAGTCATTCACAAGCGCTCCCGGAGAGAGAGAGGGCACAGGCTGAGATGCCAAACAAACCCACAGTTGCATAAAGCTCAAGCAGCCCAGAACACGTGGCTTATTAAAATAACCTGAAGAACTCACTCTCCCAAATGTAATAACACAGGCCTATATTAAATTACCTGGATTCACTTTCCAGAAAATGGAATAGGATACTTGACTCAAGCAGTCCAAGCAGACATAATGAAAAGCTATTTGCTGTTGCTTCATCTGTTTAGAAGCATTCATGCTTTAAAGAGGTCACTCTGTTCTAAAATATTTAACTGATAGCAATCTTTATTTCACATCAACCGTTCTTTCAACAAAGGCGCCAGCACATTAAAGGCACTGTCCACGATTCTGGGGAAAGGTTATTGATACTTGAGCTCAACAGCCAAACAAATCACAACCTCCCTTACATGCTACAGAAGCAATGTGTCGATTGGCTGTAATAGTGTGTGGCTCGGTCCAAGCCAATTAGTTTCCCATTTACAAAGCCAGGACTATGTAAGAACACTGGAGGTTTATTGAGTACCCACACAGAACAGACAGCTATAGGACGGTAGGAGCAATTTGCTGAATTTGACAAGAAACGCATTAGATTAGAATCACAGACTGCACCTTTAAGGAAACCTTATTACTGTAAGGTAGCATGTTTCAAGCCAATACCCAACCTATTGATTGCAATAAATGAAAGATATTTGACCAAATTAAACTCTCATGATTGCAATAAATGAAAGATATTTGACCAAATTAAACTCTCATGCTTACAGACAATACTAGCTGAAAAGTTACCACACAGAAAAATAAATACTAATTCTTCCATGACAGACAAACAAACAACAAGCAAACGGTCAACAAAACATTACTCTTTAGGCTGCAGCTCTTCCATGCTCCACCGGCGTGCCATACCTGGCACTGCACTGCTGCCTTGGCTGACATTCTCAAGCATCTCCGACATTCCAACGGTCTTCTTCCCGTCCGGATTGAGCTTGTGGAACATCATCATGGCCGCCCGCCTCACCGCCTGCTCAAACTTGCTCTCCGTGGACAGTTTCCGCACCTCCACTTCATTCTCTGGAGTGATGCCTGTTTGGGAGTAAACACAAGCCACATCATTGAGGAGGTGGATTTGATCATGAGCGGCTCATTTTGACCTGCTAATCGCAGTTCGACTTGCATATTAAGACTGCATCCATACCATCTTCAGAGTGAAATTAAGAGACTAATTTGACTCACCGAGGCACCTAAGATGACGCATTGAGGCATAGGAAAAATCAAAGCAAACCAAGTTAGTTTATTAGGTAGTTAGCTAGTTATTTATTTCTTCCTCAGATTAGGCCATCCTCTTCTTAGTGCTTCACTAAAGTGTTTAATGTGCTTAAAAACACAGACACTCTGTACAGAATGTGTGACGTCATTTGAATCCTTTGCAGTTTGACAACTGACAATGCTCATATGCTCAATAATAATGTACTCTTTTTCACGGGATGTGATTTTAGTTTTTTACATTTTTCCCTCACAGAGAGGCTGTATGGCACAGACACGCACCTTTCCTCTGAATCCAACAGCGCTGCAGATACTTAGACGCTTCCTTGCGGCCCAGTTTCGCAGACTGCACCAGCCACTTCACAGCCAGCTGGTTGTTCACTTCTTCGTCTTCCTCCGTGGCCAGCTTCAGGTAGTACTTACCCAGCTGAGGGGCACAGCCACAGGGACATGTGGAGCATTTAAAGCAGTTTTTTAAATGGAATGGCTGGGGGTTTGATTTGGTGAACACTCCTTAATCATGGGATGGTGATCATGTTAAAATACTCTGACTCTTATAGACTCTGTATTTGTATTCCTCTGTTTGTGATGCAGTTGTTAGTACTCTTATTACAGTAAGTAAACTATGTTTACAGTGCCCACAGATGTCAATAACTATATAACTCTCCTCCACACCTTGCAAAACTCCTGGTTATCTAAAGTGCACTTGAAGTCTTCACAATGAGCTTCCAACCCCTGTGTATCATGGGCCACCGACTCCTTATGATTCTATGCCTGAAAGATCACACAAAGAGTGACTCATCTAAGGGTGAAATGCCAAGTCATGAATCCAGTAGTATAGCAGGGGGTGACACTTCATCATGTCAGAACAACGCCCCCTGTGGCATTTAAGTTCACAGCTTCTTAGGCGAAGTATGAAAGACATGCTGAACAAGACCACGGCCCTTGACCCTTTTCATGCCACAAGGAGAAACAGAAGGTGTTGATTTCACAGACTTTGAGCCATATCTGTTCCTCTGTGTGTGTATATGCCTGTGCACATGTGTGTGTGTGTGTGTGTGCGCGCCTGGGTGTGCGTTGCTACACCTTCTGTATGTTGAAAGTTCATGACTGACTGTGTTTACATGTGGGAGTTCTCTGGGTTATATTGAGAGTGCAGGCTCATCTTCCAGGAACCTGGAAATAGACTTTAACTCATGAACACGACAGTCAAGTCTGTTAACCAGTGTAAGCCAAACCCTGCGCTGTGTGCAGTCCGATGCCACATCAAACATGACTGGGCAGAGTTCTATTTTGCTCTTGTATAGTACAATGAAGATAAAGAAGAAAAAGAAGAAGAAGTGACTACAAAAAAATCCGTTTTTCAAATGTAATGTTGTTTGTAGTTATGTTTGCTCAACCGACTCTCTCGCTCTCTCACTCTCTCTCTCTCTCACTCTCACTCTCACTCTCACTCTCTCACTCTCCCGGGTGATGGATATGTGAGCGGGTGGGTGTTAACTTGCGTGTGCATTTGTGTTTATATTTGTATGTGTGTGCTTGTATGTGTGTGTGTGTGTGTGTGTGTGTATGTGTGTGTGTGTGTGTGTGTGTGTGTGTGTGTGTGTGTGTGTCACCTGGCACTGAGCTTTAGCATCGCCACCCTTGGCCTTTTCTTCCAACTCTTCAAAGGGCAAGTCCTCTTCCTCTGAATGAGACAGAAGCATTTAGTACATTTTCTTCCTCTGTTCCAGATACGCAAGCATAAGTCATACAAATACTTGGATTTATTAAACATGTAAAATTGTAATTTTATATCTAAACTTATTTTGCATATTACTATTCTGACATGTGAGATTTCACATTGCATTGCAAGCTGCATCAACTGAACATCTGCATCTCATGGACCTGACACTGTGTGGTTAACTAAGGGGTTGGTGATGCACCAACCCACCAATCCACACATGGGAAAAGTGTGAAGGATGTGAATTATAATGTTGTCCATTTAATTAAGCCATTGTCACCAATATTCAGATATCTGTGTCTAGTGTATACGGTGCAGTTTCTCAAACAAAGACAACAGCACAAAATGATCACCATGAAAGCATAATTGCCATCTTTTGCAGTAGTGGCTGCTATCTCTTATTAGCACCTCTGTTTATTCACCATCTTCCGTCCTGCCTCCAAATTATTTTATATCTCATTACTATATATAATATAACTTTCATAAAATGCATTTTGGAAGATATCTTACACTTGACTGTATTATACTAGGAGACTTATGATATCCTGACTAATCAATAATCCTCAAATGAAGAGAACTCACTTGACTCTGAGTTGATGGAATAGCAGAGGGATGATTAAGTGGTGATTTACCAAAATGGTCAAATGCAATATGAGCTCTGTGGTGTGTCTGTGTGTATGTTTGTGCATGTCTGCGTGAGTTCTCACTTAGAGACATTTAAAATAAAAGATATTACAAGATGCTGATTATAGCTGACCTGCATCTGTCCGAGACAACAACACATCACCTCAAGGATATTCCATAGAACAGTATAAACCTGTGTTCCTGTGTATTACCCAATCCTGAGAAAGACTGCATGCGGTTAACTTAGCAGAAACCATTTGGCAAAATTTGTGAAGATAAAATCGGCCATGCTGTTGGACCTGGGCCATGCTCTTGTGAGACTTCAAATGTAAACTAATGTTGCTTACTGAATAGATGTGCAAGGACAAGCGTATGTTTGATGTGTTACAATACCGTTCAAACATTAGTTTATCTCCTGTCCACTGAGAAACAAAAGCACTTGATTGTAAGTCCATAGGGGTCTAAGATATGAATCAGTCAAATACGTACAAAGAAACATTGCAGTTCAACGACAGTTCAAAATCAAAACCTGTGCAAACATCTGCAATGTTTTATATCAAAATGTTTTCCTTGTTGTGACTCCTCTAAAAGCATGTGTACTTTACCTCAACTCCCCCTCACCCTATGGATGATTACCTTCTTCTTCAAAGGACTGTTCCTGGTCAGCTTTCTTCATCTTCTCTTGCAAAATCACCCTCTGAGCCAGGTCTTTAAAGCTCGTAGTGCGAGGCATAGAGGTATTTTTTGACGTGGCAGAGGCAGGTTCTGTACCAGGTGGGGAAGAGGCTGGTGATGAAACACTGAGCTTTGAGGAACTCAAAGGCATCGCTGTGGTGTTCGACGATGGCGCTGTGTTGGTGTCAGAGGGGTCGATGGAGATCTCAGGTGCTTTGACGAGGGGGCCTGGGGATACACCGGCTGCGGAGACACCGGCTGGGGAGACACCGGCTGGGGAGACACCGGCTGTGGTTGTGGGTGTGGCAGAGGGGCTGATTAATATGGCTGGAGAAGCAGGCGAGGTATTTTGGAGTGTGCTTGGAGGATCTGTGCATGCTGCTGGGGACATGAAGGTGGTGGTCGAAGATTTGGAGGTGGAGAGGGCTTCGGCAGAACTCTCAGAGGGAGGTGGTGTAATGGCTGACACGGGCAAGGGTTGGGATTTGGAAGATGTGGGGATGTGAGGATCAGTATCATTGACTGATGGGCCATTTTCCAGAGGGGGCGAAGGGGAGGATGGAGGTGGGTTGTTCAGGTCCATCGCAACTGCAAAAGACAAGGAAATCACCAGCTAGAACTTGTCAGACTGGAGCTCATCATATGCAAGTGCGGTGCTATTTTAATGCCAAGCAAGAGAGTTGAGAGCCGTGGATGGCAACTGGTGTTCTTGTGACCTTTGTCTTTAAACTCTCACATGACACCCTGCACTGAAACACTATACAGTGGGGAAAATATGTATTTGAACCCCTACCGATTTGGCAAGTTTGGCCACTTGCAAAGAAATGTGTGATCTAGAATTGTAATGGTAGGTGTATTTTAACAGTGAGAAACAGAATATAGATGAGACCAAAATCAAGCTCTTTGGCATCAACTCGACTTGCCGTGTTTGAAAGGGGGAAGAATGCTGAATATGACCCCAAGAACACCATACCCACCGTCAAGCATGGAGGTGAATACATTATGCTTTGGGGCTGTTTCTCTGCCAAGGGTACAGGACGACTCCACCGCATCAAGGGGACTATGATGGGGCCATGTAACGTGGAATATTGGGCTTGAACCTCATTCCCTCCCATTGAAAACGCAACCTTAAGGAATTGGAGAGGATCTGCAAAATCCCTCCTGAGATGTGTGTAAACCTGGTGACCAACTACAAGAAACGTCTGACGTCTGTGCTTGCCAACAAGGGTTATTCCACCAAGTACTAAGTCATGTTTTGCTAGGGGTTCAAATACTTATTTTCTGCATCAAATGCAAATAAAGTCATAAATGTTATAAAATGCATTTTTCTGGATTTTTTTGTTGATATTCTGTTTCTCACTGTTAATATACACCTACAATTATAGATCACACATTTATTTGCAAGTGGCCAAACTTGTGAAATCGGCAGGGGTTCAAATACTTATTTTCCCCACTGTACATGGTATTCTTTATTACTCCAGGAGCACTGCTTTGTTCTGTCTCTTGTATCTTACATGTACCTATCAACAACTGCATCTTATCCACATGCGCACTTTACAACACGTCACGCGAAAACAACGGGGAAAACTACAAGTTCATTTTTAACATTACAAATTCGCCTTCTGTTCAGATTCAAGAATTTAACTGGTTAATATAAAGGTCCTTGGAGAGCATTCCAAAACTTTCCAAACTACTTCAGGTCAGTACAAACTTCCAAATCACGGGTTAAGTCTTAATGCTGGCATGATTGCATACTGGAACTCTGGCAAGCCTCAACAGGTTGTAAAGCAATGTACGCCTTAGTTTCAAGTAAAAACAGAGTAGCCTAGCGCAATAAAAATAGTTACTTACTTGATTAATTTGGATGAATTGCTATGATCCACATAAAATAAATGTTTCCTGCACTGATTAGCAGACGAAGACGAAACATTTGCGAAAGTCCATGTCAGTCCCGACTGGCTCGCGAAACCGGAGACGCGCGTTGAAGAGGCTGGCAATGGGATCCCTTCAGCTGTCCCAGTCATTGTCAGCTCGTGAATCTTTCTGTTGGTTAATGTCGGTGTCAATCTACTGGATCATTGATACGATTGGCTTTCCCTAGTGTTGCAGCATCCATTGCCTATAGGCTTATCGCTGGGTTAGCAGGGGATTTGAGCAACGTACTCAAGATTTATGACTATTTGACTCAAGTGCGGGCACGTTTTTCGTCTGACTAATAATATTATTCTGTCGAAAAGAGTTAACGCTTAGTAGGCTATTCACCGAGTTGGTTTGACGTTTTAACAATTGATACGAAAGCAACAGCATTGCGGTATGCTTTAAATGTAACGCAGTCAGGAATCAACTTAACTGAGGTTGCATGCGGTCTGCAGAGTATAAAGACAGAATAATCGGTCTCCTGTCAAAAAAAACTTTATTTCAACCATTGCATCTTACGTACTTGTCATTGTCTGTGTATTGCATTTGCTTCTTTGTGGAATATTAAGATTATGAGGACATTACATTAGTCTATTTTTGCCACCCAGAATTCGTGAAACTTTAATGAGCATGTCCGCCATAACAGCCCATCTGCAATATATCCCCTCATGCAGCAATTATTTTATTTAGCTGAAATGAAATAACAGGCTTGTGAGACTTCCTGCTTTATGTCTTCAATCTGCGCTCTAAACATAGACATGGCTTTGAGATAGACAGTGCAATACTGGGATAACACACAAAGCGACTTAAGAGCGGAAGCGAACGAGTGTGGTGTTTCCCCAAAGCGTTCAGTCAAATGGAGCATCTTCAAGCTGTTTTTTAATTTTTTTAATTTTTTTATTTCCCTACGTCTAACTTTATTCCGTTATTCTTTATATTAGTACGAGTTCTGATGAGCGAGATTGATTCATTTAATCATCTCCCTTGTTTTGAACCGAATCCCTCAAGCAGGTGCTGAAAGACAGTTCCCAGGACAATCAAGCTGTGCTGCTTTCCCAACTTCGTTTGTGAAACCACAACCCCCGTTGGAGACCAATTTAGTCCAATGCATCTGACTCCCTCTTTATAACTTAAGCTACATCGAACAACGGGTGCAATCACATTTAAAATGTACATGAGCTGCAGCAAAATTCGTTAGAGTTGCGGTTAGTCGCCTCTGAAGCTGAGCACAGAGCACTGAATTCCGCCGCTACCCAAAATATGCGTACATCAAGCCCGCAAGGGAATGACAACAAGCACATTACAACTACATAACAAAAACGATGGCCACCGGTTTGAAGGCTCTTTTCGCTTTAAAACTCCCATTGCATGTCACCGGGAGTAATTCTGGCTGCTTTTTTTAGAGAGGACTCTCTCACAAACGACATCAAAGTGGTAAATACGCCATAACTGCAGTTTATGGACCAACCGAAATTAGAGCACTGCATCAGTTATTCGGCGCACCCCCTCGCGTCGCGCAGCTCAAGCTTTCACCGTTCATCTCACGCACTGCAGCAGGCTGCATGGTTTAAAGCATCTGGCTTGACCTGGTTTTAGTATCCAGATTTGTCACCTCGATTAAACGTACTAGTCTATTGCGTGCAATGTCCGACTGCCGGCGACAGTGGAATCGGGAGGATGAACTCCCGGTTTACTTGGCTGGGCCTATCACAACGGGTCCAAGTCAGCGACAGAAGCATTGCGGAATGTTCAGCTCAGTGGAGGGGGCATTCGACAAAAAAACAATTGATTTGGAGTCTACCGATGTGAGCCAGAGAGGGAGTCGCATCCCTCGAAGTGGGAGCAGAGAGCGTGTCCTAGACGGGGACTGTGCCAGCGAGACAGCCAGCGTTGGTAGTCTCAACTCTCCGGGAAACCAAGAGGATGGGCGAGCGGGTGTCGAGATCACATACTCGTCTGGAAAAGTCTGCTTTTCAGGACAAGCTGACGGAAAGGTGGGCTACGTGAAGGGCAGGGGTTGTGCCAGCCAATGCAACAATTCTATAATGAATACATGTAGCCTACTTTTGTTGTTTCAGTATTATATGGAATCCTGAATGGTGACGGTAGCCTACCAGGTAGTCTATATTATTCGTTTTTCGCTGCTTTATTTTGTATTATTTTAACTAATCCAGCATCACAAAGATTGTTTACCCTACACCAAACAATAACAGAATACATGGTCTCGATAAAGATTATGTTCGCCCCAGGCTGCGCACGTCCCATCTGGCGGCTGGTTTTGACGCGTGCCGTGACTTTTTGGCCACCACAGGCTATACTTGTAAGGGGGCGCTCCCGTTCACGCGTGGAATCACATAAACACACACACGCGCAAATCCTGTGAGAGGCGCTCATCCCACTAAGCAGACGGCAGCGGCACCACTCTCGCGCTGTGCGTAGGCGCTCTCGAGACACAAAGAAGGGCAAACCAGCTTATTGTTCATATCGCGTCTATGCTCGCGACGTCGGTGGGGCAGGACAGCATGTCCGGGACAGGCTACCAAGGGAAAAAGAGCATCCCCCACCTGACGGTAAGATACGTTGCCTGGCTGTTGGGAGGAACCACTGCTGAATCCTTCTCTAAATCCCTACCCTCGGCAATAGGCGGAGGGATTAAATTCTTAGTGAGATGAGAAGAGTGGAGGCCATGGCTTTCGTGCTGCTTAATGTTACGTTATCAGCAACCATTTGAAAGCACAATGTGACGAGACAAACCGAATCGATGTCAAAGTCATGCCTGGAATTTTTGCACCATCCCATAAGTTTCTTTATGGTTGGTGAGTGACCATAAGCAATCATTGATAAAACTCTATCGCCTCGTCAAGACAAGACAGTGGGTTTCTGTGAGCGCATTTCAAAGAGTAGGTCATTGGAGTTGTATGCCAGGCGCAACAGGGTTCATATGGAGGGCTTCAGGCAAGGACAGACACGAGTGTAAAGGGGCGGTGACCGCTGTCAGTCGTTCTTTTCATGAAACTACCTAAAGTTTGCAATTCAATTGACAGAGTCAATAAACTGACGTGACCTCTATGATGTCAATGCACGTGTAATTCAGCATCAGAGAAATGATATGTGACACCTGTGTCTGGATTCAATGGTTACCTCCTCAACTGAACAAATAAAAACAAATGTTGAATAAATTCAAGTTCTTTTGTCAGCAAAATGCTTTTACTTGTTCTCAGCTGTCAGTAAGGTGCTCTCACACAGATGATGCTATTCAATGGAAATCAAATTGTATTTAAGACAGCTTCTGCCTTCTTGATAGGACAAACTCTGCCCATGCTTTACTGGTGACTCAAAAACATTTTGAAGTGATGCAAAAGAATGTTCATACAGCAGCATAGAATGCGTCTTGTGAAGCAAAAAGCACTTATATTATTAAAGCAAAGGGAAAATACTTAATTTTGATATTCTCTGCTCGCTCTCTTTTTCACAGAGTGATAGACTGCTCATCAAAGGAGGGAGGATTGTTAATGATGACCGGTCATTCTATGCTGATGTCTATGTGGAAGATGGTCTCATAAAGTAAGTCAGATATTGCTTAATATGGAAACTGAAACATACTGTTAAACTGGGGATTCCCACTAAATCTTGGAACTCGCATTTAATGTTTGAGAAAGGGTAGCTTTCTCTATTATGGGAGATGTGTGTTTCCTTTCATGGGACTTGATGGTGCCTCTCTTCTGCTCTGGCTGGACGTCGGAAGGCTGGATGCAGCACTCTCATTGCCTTAGCTTTATGCATTACACATAGTCTACAGTACTGACTTGCATGACACTTTATTTTACCCTCCATCTCACTTACTGACTTTTGTACTTTATGTAAATAAATGTTATAGTTGTATTAACGTTACCCGACGGTGTCTTGTCTTCCCTATGCCATGGCTTCTGCGAGCTAAGTAGTCATAACACCCCCCTCTCTCTCTCTCATTCCCGTTGTTTCCTCCAGGCAGGTGGGGGAGAACCTGATTGTTCCCGGTGGGGTGAAGGTGGTGGAGGCAGATGGGCGCATGGTGATCCCCGGCGGCATCGATGTCAACACCTGCCTGCAGAAGACTCACCTGGGGGTCACCCCTGTGGACGACTTCTACCATGGCACTAGGGCTGCAGTGGCTGGAGGCACCACCATGATCAGTGCGTTTATTAGACAAGCAGCGTGACATGTTTTAATAAACACTTCTGATTAGACCTTCGGTCTTTTTATATATGCATGGTCAATCTTGTAACAAAACAGAGAGACATCTGTACCCGATAACAAAGAGCAAGTGATTTTGTGCAAATGGTTTGTACAAAAGTATATAATTTAATGAATTCTCTGGGGACACATTTCAAGCAACAGTTCTATACAGCAGCCTGTACATTATAAAATAATTTCCAAAGAACGATTGATTCCTGTGTTGGTAAAATGTGTACAGATTCCACTGCAGACATACCTGACACCAATCTCTTCAGAGAGCACCTCCCTTCCTAACTGGCACCTTGGCTTAACTTGCACTTACGCAGTGACAGTCCCGCACTTCTTTTTCTTTCTATGTTGTTTTCTATTTCTTTAAAAAAAAAAAAAGGCAGTATTTATTTTTACACCAGGTTTTATTGCTCTAAGCTTGACTGCTCTCTCCCTTGTACGTTGCTTTGGACAAAAGCGTCTGCTGAATGACTAAATGTAAATGTCTAATAACACCTTCCATTCTCTCTGTCCAGTCGATCATGTCAACCCTCAGCCAGGTGACAGCCTGCTGGAGGCCTTTGAGAAGTGGCAGGAGGCTGCGGACAAGAAGTCCTGCTGTGATTACTCCCTGCACATGGACATTCCGCAGTGGCATGAGGGCGTGAAGGAGGAGCTGGATCTTCTGGTGCAGGAGAAGGGTTAGTGACACACTGCTCTGGTCCGTTTGAGATTTTAGTGACAGACATACGTACTACATGCAAAGAAGTGGATTTATTCCAACAATGATTTTGAATTTCATTGGAATTAAAAAAATCAGGATTCCCACGGTCATGGAAAAGTCATGGATTTCTTTAAATCTCGTTAAGTCGTTCAAATAATGAAATGAATTAAAAGTTTTGGAGAAGTAATTTATGTAAATTAAGTTATTGTACTTTACCATGGATAATGTTTCATAGTGCAATTTTCTGCAGAGTGATACCGTTTCCACTTACTTGAATGGGTAGCCTAATTATCCTTTTAGGAATAGATTTGAAAAGGTTGCTCCATTTTCATTCATCCAACCTGTGGCGTAAAGCACACAATCTTGTTTACTTGTAGGTTAAGAAAGGGCATGGCGATGTCATTAAGAGACTGTATGGGAACCCTGTAAAACATCATTGCAAACTAATGTCTTTATATTTCTCTCTCTCTCTCTCTCTCTCTCTCTCTCGTGAATTCTCTCTCTTTCTCTCTCAGGGATCAACTCTTTCCTAGTTTACATGGCTTACAAGGACCTGTACCAGATGTCAGACTCCCAGGTAAATTGCCCATCACTTTTTTATTGTAAGGTTTCGAGAAACACTGTAAAGCTCTCTCACATAAATTCAGTCTTGCTCCACTGATGAACATTGAGTAACGGCTCATTGGTTCCATCCGTGTCCTGTGTCTGCCTGTAGCTGTATGAGGCCTTCTCCTACCTGAAAGAACTGGGAGCTGTGGTGATGGTGCATGCAGAGAATGGAGATCTCATTGCACAGGTGAGTTAGCATGGCGGGCTGGCCAGCTTTCAGTGAACAATAATAAAGTAGGAACATAATGATAAGATGCAGAGTTAAAGCCAGTGGGGTAGTCCAGGGTATACGCAGGTATATGGAGTATACCCACTTATTTTTAAGTCAGCATTGCGTATACCCACTTCTCAAAATAGGCCGTTTATCCTGTGCTGTATGAAAAAGAAGAGTACACCCACTTCTCCAGGGACCACTACACCACTGGTTAAGGCAATCGTAATAAAACAATGAACAGCTGGTGAAAGAGCTGGTCATAATATGTCATAATATGAATGTAGAAATGATTGTGAATACAACAAGACAAGTTAAGAACAAGAGGGCAGTGATAGTGGTGACCTGGTTGGTAAAAATAAATGATAGGAAAGATGATGATAGATAGATAGATAGATAGATAGATAGATAGATAGATAGATAGATAGATAGATAGATAGATAGATAGATAGATAGATAGATAGATAGATAGATAGATAGATAGATAGAGATAACTTTTAATCCCGTGAGGGAAATTCAATTGTCAAAGCATGATGACGATTGATGATCAAAGTGATGATAGTACAATAATAATGTAAAGATTTCCATAAAAAGTACAATAATAATGTAAAGATTTTCATAAAAAGTACGATAATAATGTAAAGATATTCATAAAAAGAATGATATGCAGCACATCCTCTCTGTGCTGGTTATAGTGATGGTGAACATCACAGTGACCAAAGCTGTCCAATTGTCCCCCAGGAACAGAGTAAGATTCTGGACATGGGAATCACAGGACCCGAGGGTCACCCGCTGAGCCGCCCAGAGGAGGTAAAGCCCACAGATCACTGAGCAAATGAAGGGATTACCCAATAAGGGCCTACACCAATGAGATAACACCAGCATGAAGATACATCCTACTGAGTTCAGCTCTGATTTGGTTATTTTCACCTCCCAGCTGGAGGCGGAGGCAGTTTACCGCGCCATTACTCTTGGAAACCGGGTGAACTGCCCTGTGTACATCACCAAGGTGATGAGCAAGAGTGCTGCCGACACCATAGCCCAGGCCAGGAAGAAAGGTGAGCGTGTGTGGTTCATCATGGCGGACATGTGACAAGAAAGACATCACTTTAGTGTGACATGTATTGCAGTTATAAACACGTTAAACGTGTTGCTAAATATAGAGTAAACACTGTTAACTAGCCTGAACATTTCTCCAAACACTCTGCAGATCATTAATGCTGTCCTCATACTGTTACAATCACAGTGTTGACTTATTATTCCAAATTATTTGGAAAAATTGAGAGATGCAAAATTAGTCAGTTAGGTGTGCTTTCGAGTCTATAGTATGAGCAGTCCAATGAGATTGCAGGGTGATTGCCACAGTGTTGCACCATTTTTAGCATTAGATGCACCAGATTGTAGAGCCAGTTTAACCCTCCATATAATTTAACCAAAATGTTTCTTATTTGTGTTAAATTCAGTTTTTACAGCTATTACAATATTATGCATTATATTTCACTGTGTAGGCGCCGTAGTGTTTGGTGAGCCAATCACAGCTGGTTTGGCCACTGATGGATCGCACTATTGGAGCAAGAACTGGGCCAAGGCTGCTGCTTATGTGACATCTCCACCCCTCAGCCCAGACCCCACAACCCCCGACCACCTCCACTCTCTGCTCGCCTGGTAGGAGAGCATGGCCAATCCCACTCCATCTCTTTATACTCATTTACATATTGGTCTCTTTAAATATTGATAAAGTCATCTGAATTATTATACAATAACGAAACTTTGACGTGTGTTTGCACAAATACTTTATAAATATGGACCGATGACAGCAAGATCTGCTACATGATTCCAAATGGCTAAACATTATTATTTATTTTTTTAATCTGTGAGAATTTTCCACACAGAGACTACTTCATGACACCAGTGCATTGCATTTAGGATTTGAGAGAGGTTTAAAAATGGTGTATTGTAAACCAATGATGGAGGGTTATCTTATAGATGCCCACCACTGTAACAGTTGGCCCTGCTGGCCACAAGCTGCTCCGCCTCTCACACTGAGATGCGATCCACTTCCTCCCGAGCTCGGTTCTGCACCACACCTTGCTTTCCCTGGCCCCGTTTCCAGAAATAGAAATGCGGTGCTGGTGGCGTTCAGCTCCTGTTGCCATGGTTACACCCCCCCCCCCTTCGAACTCCTCGCCATCATTTTCTGCCTTCATTCCCTCCCTCCCAGCTTGGAGGCAGGCTGACGAGAGAGAGGGATATGTCAGTTCAATGATGCTCTCTCTCTCAGATTTGCACGACCAGAGAATACATGTATTTGTATTTTTAGGCTTTTGACAACGCTTGGATGGCTTCTGTTGTCTATTATTGATAAAAGGATATGCTGCTTTAGTATTTATTTATTAAGATCTTACATGCCTCTCTTCCCTCTTCTATTTTAATTTAACAAATGCAAGGTTTTATGTTTTTTTAACAGAAAAATGTGTTGTTTTTTTACCGGCCACTCACCTGAGCAGGTACAGTTTGCTAAATTAAAGGCTTTAGCTTTCAATATCATGGAATCATGATATCTTTTGATTGGAGCATTTGTTTATGAACACAGAAGTAGATATTATATGAAGAGAGAGACCTGGGTATTAGGGGCCACTCCTCACCATGTCCAGCCAGGCATAGTTAACAGGAGGTGGCAGTGTGGCGGCTCAGCTTTGCGACTTACCCCAGCAACAGCATGCAGGAGGGCTCACCTGCTTGCATTGCAAGGCCATCTGGTGGTGGTCTACAGAAGTGCCTCAGACTCCATTTGTTGCATAAGGGTTTAGGGTCAGATTATAATCTATCAAGAATTATCTTTACTTATGTGTATGTGTGTAGTGTGTTGATTTTTCTTGTGTGAATGTGTGTTGATTTTTTTACAAACACACATAGGTTTTAATGATCGACAGTCCAATATATATATACTTATTCAAACAACGAAATATCATTTTCTCCAAACAATTATATGGAACTAATGTGTTCACTGTCACATTTAATAAAAAATTGAGACACTATAATTAAAATAAAAGTTTCAAAAACATATATTAGATAAAAGTAAATGACAGCCAATGGGATTTATTGAACATTGGACAAAATTGTCTGTGTTTTAGCCGTGCACTTGAAAAACTGCTGTCTTATATTATGTTTTTGTGCCATGCATAAACATTTGATCAAAAGTTTTGTTAGCGGTTGTTGCATGTGTAGTTAACATATTTGTGGCTGCCATGTTTCTCTGGCACAGTGGAGATCTGCAGGTGGTGGGCAGTGCACACTGCGCCTACAGCACCTCGCAGAAGGCCATTGGGAAAGACAACTTCACCCTCATCCCTGAGGGGACCAATGGAGTAGAAGAAAGGATGGCCTTCGTCTGGGACAAAGCTGTGGTGAGGGAGAGAGAGAGAGAGAGAGAGAGAGAGAGAAAGAAAGAGAGAGAGAGAGTGTGTGTGTGTGTCTATATGATCGAGTCAAACTTTATCTTGAATCCTTTTGTTCAGGCAATGGGGAAGATGGATGAGAACCAGTTTGTGGCTGTCACCAGCACCACTGCAGCCAAGATCTTCAACCTTTACCCGCGGAAGGGCCGGATAGCTGTTGGCTCCGATGCTGACATCGTCATCTGGGACCCTGACAGGACCAGGACCATTACTGCCAAACTGCAGCAGTCGGTTAGAGAAGTGATGATTTTATAATTGTATAATATTTTGCCTAAATTTCACCTATTTCTCCATTTCACCTACGCTTGCCTTGCTAACGTTCAGAACTCTATAGACATGGTTCTGCCCGCTGTTCTGAAAGGGATTTGATTGCATGTCTGTACAACTCAGTTCAAACTCTGTTACTCTGGTTCAATTCCTCTCCTTTCATCTTCTATTTGACTTCATTCTTCTATCTTTGTGTTTTAAAATGAAAAAAAAAAATGTATTATTATTATTATTGCTACAACGCTAAAACTACCCGTGTGCATTCTGTATCTTTAACATGTAGGTCATGTTAAACCCAATCTGGCTAGTATTACAGTAATTATACATTTCTCTCTCTCTCTCTCTTTGTCTCTGTCTCTGTCTCTGTCTTTGTCTATGTCTCTCTCTCTCTCTCTCTCTGTCTTTGTCTCTCTCTCTCTCTGTCTCTCTCTCTCTTTCTCTCAGGCTCAGGAGTATAATATCTTTGAGGGGATGGAGTGTCGTGGGGCTCCCTTTCTGGTGGTGAGCCAGGGGAAGATTGCCTTTGAGGAGGGCAAGCTTCATGTGCAACAGGGCACCGGTCGTTTCATTCCCCGTAAACCCTTCCCTGACTACAGTTACCAGCGCGTCAAAACCAGGGACAATGTGAGAACTAATGTTTTATACACTTTTTATATTATTTACTGTTCTCCCTATGAAATTAAATAGAATTTGTATCTGTAAACATTTTAAATATTAAGAATGTACACACTCTATGCCGTTAAAATAATATTTTAAACCAAAATCTGATTGTTGTCAAGGTTTGTGTCATAAGGAAATACAGACTGAAATTAATTTACGTCATCAAATGATGGAAAGAAACAAGTCATAGAGTCTAATATGGGAAGGTTCTCATCCTCCTAAGAATTCTGGGATTTGTGGTTTACAGATGATGGGCAGGCAGGCTGTGTCTCGTGGAATGTATGATGGCCCTGTGTACGATGTGCCTGCCACCCCAAAGTACATAACCCCTTCACCTTCTGCCAAGACCTCGCCAACAACCCACCAGCCCCAACCAATCAGAAATCTCCACCAGTCCAACTTCAGCCTATCAGGTAATCCCACGCAAATTATTATTAACTACATTTTAATCTATTATCCTTAATAGTTTTATCTCTGGTTTATCTCATGTTTCATGAAATCGCTTTATTTGGATGGTCACTATAGAGTATAGACTATCTACAGATGCTCAGATTATAGAAAAACTCTGTTGAAATTCTGAAAATCTGTTAACTACAATGTATGGTTAAGGTTAGGGTTTTGGGTTTCGTTAAAAAGATGTCCAGAGAAAATTTAGAAAGTTGAATTTGAACAAACAATCTGTAAAGTGTCTGGTAGCGGACTATCCAAATAAAGTGTTAGCAGGATCTGTGCCGGTATGAACCAGTGATTAATGGTGTCATGGGTTGCTCTTGTATTTTTTTAATCCTAGGAGCACAGTGTGACGACAACATCCCACGGCGCTCTGGCCATCGCATTGTGGCGCCTCCTGGTGGCCGGTCTAGCTTTACTAATTTCGGCTGAGCCGACTGAATGATTTTGTGTGTGTTGTGGGGGGTATATGTGTGTGCGTTTGTGTACTCGGTGTAAGAGGTGTACGTGTACATGCAAATCAGTGACCAATGCTATGAATCCACATTATTCTGCTAACACTAGATAAAATGTCACTGCGAAAGATTAGACAGTAGATTAATTATGAGATTTCAAAATAAATGACAGAAATACACACACATTTCAATCACTGAAATATATTATGGAAATTGTGAAACAAACTAAACAAAAAAAAACTGGTTAGAATGTAATGAACAGTGCATCAATGCATGAAAAAAGAAAATAACTCTCAGACCCCCTGCTCAACATGTCTGCCCTAGTAAACTTGTGTTGATATACTATCTGTTTAAACAATGGTGCTCTCCTTTGTGATCAGCTAGTGAACCTAAAGTCCTTGCAAATATACACTATATTATGCTGCAGTGATGTATTAGGAAGGGAATGCCTATTTACTTATGAGTTGCAGGTGCACATAACTCTTCCTCGACCTGATTGTCAGGTACACTGTTTCTCCATTCTGTTCTTGTGGACTGAAGGAATTCTGCAATGGGTTGTCTCTATGATAGAGGTTGGTGCTTACTTGCATGAAAACATTTTTACTTGGAAGTTGAAATCAGTTGTTATTTAATCCTATTGCTACTGAGGTATTCTCTATGTTTTAGAAATAGACATTGTACACTTTTTTCAAAGGCTTTGTTGGTCTTTTTTTCACATGATATGTCATACCTTCACACACTGTGGTAACTGCCAGCTCTCATGCTTTAAACTGCACAGGCTCCCTTCATAACAACCCCTGAACCAAATCTTTTTTGTCTGTTGTCACATTCGACACATATGCAAGCACACTCAGTGACAGGACAACTGAATAAGAAGGTAAAGTCGCGTAGCATACCATGGTTACGCATGGTGAATCATATTGGGCGTCTTCATGCACACTGTGGGGAAGACCTTTGCTTCTCCTTCCCTCTGTTTTGACCCTTTTTTTCTTCACTGTTGATGAACTGTGATGTCTTGTTTGGCCTGTATCTATAGTGGTTTGGAAGCGAATGCTCTTCTATGGTTTTTGTTTGGTATTGAAATGAATCACCAATCAGTGAAACACAAGACAACATTAGGAAATAAAATCCATTAAAATATGCCTCTTTGTCTTTTACTGAATTGTGTTACATTACAGTGCACATACACATCTTTATGTTACTCTGTTAATGTACACCAGAAACTGACACACTAGAGCTCTCTTAAAAATGTTAATATAATATTGAAATATATTGTCAAAATTACAAGTTTACTCCTCTTCTGTGGATTAATTGAGAAATACACAAAAGCCATTGCCATTATCCTTGTGTCAGAACTGTCAGCATGTTTGGGATGATGTCCAGGGCATGGCTGCACACTATTCTCCAGTGTACCATTCACTACAGCTTTTCGAAATCCTGCCCGCTGTATTGTTCTTTTAATGACCTTATGCTGAGGAGCAGTTTTACTTCGGACGTCATCCAGTCCATACATGTGTGAATCACAATGCCAATTTATTTTTTCTTCAGGTTTTTTTCTTTTTTTTTCTTCAGCATCTAGAAAAATAAAACGGCAAAGCAGAAGAATAATTTGTAGGGGAAAACGGAGTAACTTGAGCCTATGGGTAAGATGATCCACTCCTTGTTCCAAGGATATGATTAACAAAAATGAATCAAGTGACAGCATTTTAAGAAAGAGGGACCATTCTTTTCAATCTGCGATGAAGGAGGAACTGTTGCCCTGTTGATGCAGGTGGCTCGTAGTATGGGCTTCAGCTATATCCATGCCCTGTTGATGCATGTTCTATAGGTATTCTAAAATACAAAAGATCTGGCGACGAATGTCAAAATATGCCAGCAACTTCCATAACATCTGGTAACAACAGGCTTCTCCACTTATTAAAGCTTAATTCTTATGTCCCCAAGTAGTCTGTGAGTGCCTCAGCCATAACTCCTTGGAGTGTCTGTCCTCAAAGTTATTGCTACTGTCTTTTTTTATTGTTATTGCTTTTGTGTGGACCCCAGGCAAGCAAGCGACTACTTTGTGGAACCTGATGGGGATCCAAAAAAAGAATAATGAAAATGAGTAAAAAAAAGACTGTTTACTGGAACATCAGATGGCTTTCTCTTTACCATCTCCAAAGCTGTATTTTAGTAACCAAATGAGATTCCATTGGGGCTTAGACTTTTCTGTTTGTAAAGGACAGGTCTGGCAACATCTCCAGCCTGTACCTGTATCAGTTAAAGGTTCCCTGCTCCCTGGCATCAGACATAAATATTCCCCATGCCAAAGCAGAATACCATCAGCCAAGGCGTGCCAAAGTGTCCCTCTACGACCAAATCGGAGAGAATCGTAGAAGTGTAAAAATGCCTTAAGGTTGACAGATCAACAAACACTCCACTAGCAAGCCCCTGGCCTCCGGTTGAATCATCCTCTTGTCCAAAAGTTGTTACCTCCTCTAAGTAGATGTAAATGTGCAGAGGCAGTGATTAGGGAAAGCAATTATAATGTAATCATTCTGCGAGGCAGTGTGTAATGCCAGATATGCACAATGAAGGTAAATGTTGTCCTTCATGCATGTCCAGTTAGGTCCATATGTCATTGACTTTTGCCTCTTATTCTGTAACATTTTGTTGATGTGTTTTGTTGGTGTGTGTGTGTGTGTGTGTGTGTGTGTGTGTGTGTGTGTGTGTGTGTGTGTGTGTGTGTGTGTGTACACGTGTGCTTCTGTGATTACATGTGTGTTTATTTGTGCATGTGTGTGTGTGTGTGTATGTGTATGAGAGAGAGAGAGAGAGAGAGAAAGAGAGAGAGAGAGAGCAAATGCAATCTAGTAACTGAAGGGAAAAATAATCAAAAGGAAAACAAGTGAGGGAATTGTAGAGAGTGTTGGCAAAGCTTTTAAGCCGTGTCCTCCTGAATATGACTCTCTGAAATGCCTCTGAGTTACCATGCCACACTGAGCTTAAGTAAAGAGCTATACAATTATAGCCTATATAGTTCATGTGTGAGACAAAACATGCAAGCGAAATACCTGTCTATCAGTGAAGTGCCACTCAGCTCAGTTTTTATTCCCACGTGAGTCTCATTAACATCTGATCATCCTGAGCGCGCTGTCCTGGAGGCAAATGGGCGTCATCACTTTTCGTGTGAAAGATAGCACGTGGTGTCTTCAGCATCAGCCGCTGTCTCTGTAGTGCGCGCCCTAGTTCGTTTCTTCTGCATGGACTGTAAGCTTCAATCGAATTCTGAATTCTCCACATTCCTGGAGACATTTTTTGGGAAATCGTTACACTCTAAGGAGCCGCAAAAGTTAATTGGAAGATAGGCTTATAGCGGTGACCCTGAAACGGGAGCCTGAACTCACATAATACAAATCGCGTCACAGGTCAATGGCAAACAATACAGGGAGGACGACCGGCAGGGATGAGTTTCCAACTCGGATGTTAATGGGATGTGTTTTTTTGCTGCTTATTTTGTGGACGCTATTTGGAAACTTTACAGTTTGTGCCGCGGTTTTACGGTTCCGACATCTGAGAGTCAAAGTCACAAATATATTCATCGTTTCCCTGGCTTTCTCTGACCTGTTGGTGGCTGTATTGGTGATGCCCTGGAAAGCAGTGGCTGATGTCTTGGGTCACTGGCCGTTCGGGACATTCTGTAACACATGGGTGGCTTTCGACATCATGTGCTCCACAGCCTCCATTCTTAATCTCTGTGCCATTAGTCTGGACCGTTACTGGGCAATCTCCAGTCCGTTCAGATACGAAAGAAAAATGAACAAGAAGCTAGCCCTTATTATGGTCAGCATCACATGGACCGTGTCGGGAGTTATCTCGTTCGTCCCAGTTCAGTTAAACTGGCACAAAGCGGAGCAGGAGACAACTGTAGTCTCAAATCAAACTCTTGATAATTGTGACTCGAGTCTAAGCAAGACGTACGCAATATGGTCATCTTTGATCAGTTTCTACATTCCCGTGGCAATAATGATAGTTACTTACACAAAGATCTACCAGATTGCTCATTTGCAGATACGGAAGATATCGTCTCTGGAGCGTGCTGCTGAACATGCCGTTAACTGTAGCTCCAGCGTGTTTCCCTGCCCCCATCAGAAAACACTAAAGTTGTCAAAAGAGACTAAACTCCTCAAAACTTTGTCCATTATAATGGGTGTTTTCGTGTGCTGTTGGTTCCCTTTCTTTGTCGTGAACTGTGCGGTGCCGTTCTGCCACGAACCACTGAACGACGAACCAAAGTGTGTGAGTGACACTACGTTTGAAGTGTTCATGTGGTTCGGATGGTGCAATTCATCTTTAAATCCAATCATTTACGCTTTCAACGCGGACTTCAGGGAAGCATTCACACGCCTATTGAACTGCTGCGGTGTCTGTGGCAAGGCACCCTCAGGGACATGGGACGTGAGCCAGCCTGCATCCAACAATCAGAACAGTTCGAGGGGTGTTGCATATGTTAATATGGGTCTAGACAATAAACCTCCGTAGAGGAAATATGATTACGATGGATTAGGACATGAGGCCCTGATAAATGTGACAATTGTGATTACGACTAACTTTTCAGCGGTGCTATCAGTTCACAATTTCAAGTCAAGAAAGTTTATCAAGGATCACTCAGTGCGCATTTGGAGGCAGCAGCATCAACGCATGCAATAGAGGCTGAGTCGTCCATCATTTCCAAGCCACCTGGATCAACATAAGACGCACAGATGTTCAGTTATCAGAAACACATCGATATGCTGTGGCTCATTATGTTTCGTAATCTCACTTGTTATATCAGTTTCTTCGTTCCAGTTTCAAGAAACAGAAAACCAGTCGTCCAATCTGGGACAGTGGGGCTGGCAGCCTGTCGCTTTACCGCATTTGTGAGATTCCATTAGCTTTCCCACTGAGCATACTGCTCCCTTTTTGCGGGCCCACCTTCATAAATAATTGGCTATTTCACTTTTATGGAAGGGTCAATGCTTCTGTGTCACTGAGCGCACACAGAGAGCCTAGTCATGCACTGTGTCATGAGCGGAACCATCTTCCGTGAGGTTGGGTGATTGCGTTTTTGTCTTCGATGACATTCGTGCCTGAACATAAAGCACACCTCGAATGACGCTTGATTTCACCTGCACTGCATTTTTTAGTAGTTCTTCTACATACAAAAAAAAAATGTAAATTCATGTAGGCTATTACGAAACAAATCATTCGACACACGTGTTTATGAGCAGCTTTGACTTTAAGCTTTTGTCACATGCAAATGAAAATATTTTTTTTTTCCACATTTCTGAAGATGTGACAGTAGTCTATTAATCACCCTCCGTGCACCGAATAGCGAGGCTGAGCCAAATAGGTCTACATGGCGGGTGTTGGTGTTATTTATTCAGGCTCTCTGTGAGCCGAGGAGATATGAATTAACCATGTGAATTACTATTTTTGTGTATGTGTCTTGGAAATAAATTATTGCGTTACATAAACCAATGCAAAAACATGTACAAAAATATATTGTTGTATTTTATTTAAACCTTCATTATATATTAACATGACTGCAGTGGAGTATGTTAACATGTTTGATATGGTGTGGTAGGTTAACTTGACTGTATTCTGTGGTGGGGCGGAGGTAACAGATGGGTTGTCAGAAAAGTGAAAAAGCAACTGAAAATCAGGCATGTGATCATTTCGATTCACAATTAGAAACAAGTGATCAGTGGTGTAGTGGTCCCTGGAGAAGTGGGTATACTCTTATTTATTTTTTAAGCAGCCCATACAGCACAGGATAAACACCCTGTTTTGAGAAGTGGGTATACGCAATGCTGACTGAAAAATAAGTGGGTATACTCCGTTTACCTGCGTATACCCTGGACTACACCACTGCAAGTGATGTCTTTTAAAAGCTTGTAAAGTTTCAAGCTGCACCCCTAGGGATATCCCACAGAAAGGCACCCTTTTTATGATTGCATACTCTTTAACAGTCTCTATAGGGCGGAATTGTGTTGTGCCTGCCATTTTTAACACCAGTAGAGACCAAAATGTTCTCTATTTAACGTCATTATTCATATAAAAATGTTTAGGTTTAAAAAACATTGTCCTGAATTTTAACCTTACCCAATCTCTTGTTGATTATTTGAACATGGACATATGGGGTAAGTCAGTAGAGTCCATGATTACGAAACAGGCCTATTTCCATTCTTATCAAACAAACAGAAAAATAAACAGTGCTAGGTCATGGTCAGTATAAATAACCTCATTGTGGACCCAAACTGCACACTCTGGCCTTCATCATGCTGAGGGAAAGCGTTCTGTTGAGTTGCCTTGCACTAGGACTCTGTGCAGTGTCTGACTCAGTGACTGACTGGAGTAAGCCACTCATTTACCACTAAAGCAGTATTTAGTACTTTGGAAAAAGCAGAGATAACAAATATTTAATGCTGAAAAAAGGATCATTACAAATTCTTTTTGCTAATGTTTCTTTTCAGATACAACTACCCAGGAGCTACACAAAAATCTGAATTTAAAAAGATATCATTCCAAGATGAGAAAGGTTGGCCAGAGCTGCAAAGAAATTCAAGAGACATTTAAGGTGAAGGAAGGTAATTATTCACACCAGACATGTTACATTGTATTAGATATCTCATAATCTAAGTGTTCTTCAGTGGGTTTCCTAGTTTGGTGTCTCTTAACATTTTACAGAGACGTAAACTTGAGTCCCTAACGTTCAGGTATAGCTTCAGATTAACTGAACCGGAAATGTTGTGTGTGCGTGTGTGTGTGTGTGTGTGTGTGTGTGTTTGTGTGTGTGTGTTTTACAATAGATGGCATTTACTTCCTCATCACCGAGAGTGGGGTCGTCTATCAGACTTTCTGTGACATGACCACAGACGGTGGGGGCTGGACTCTGGTGGCCAGTGTTCATGAAAATGACATCCTGGGAAAGTGCACCCAAGGGGACCGCTGGTCCAGTCAGAATGGAGACAACCCAGAGAAGCCAGAGGGGGACCAGTCCTGGGCCAATAGAGTCACCTTTGGAACAGCAGAGGCTGCCACAGATGATGATTACAAGGTATACCTCGGAAAAATATTATTTACTGCATAATCTAATTTCTACTTGAACATTTTTAATGGAGGATGTTCATAGATTACGTACGCAGGTGATCCATTCAGGTGTATGAGGACAAACAATATTCAGTAGATGTCAGGATTCTCAGTCTGGATTTACCATTATAAATATTAAAGTGTCTTCAGAGTCGGGTGAACAACTGATGTCATTAAGCTTAGGAGGACTGAATATCTGCAAAGTCAATTTTATCATCCTGCCCCCCCCCCCCCCCCTCCCCCCAAGTGTAAAAAAACCAAGCTGAATTAATGGATTATGTTGAATAAAACTGGGTCAGATGGCCCATTTTGTGTAATGTTCTAGTCACCAGGTCATGAAGGGATTTATTTGGTAATTAAAGTAAGTCTCTCTATCCCTTTGATAAAACAGCAAAACACTAATAGCTATTGGGGGTGTAATGTAGTTGGACAGCAGCACATCTGGTTCCCACGGTGCAGCCACTAAACAAACAAGCCAACCAAACACAAATAATAAAAACAGACAGAAGTATATTACTGTATTTTATTGAGAAGTAAGAACATTATATGTTGAACATTTTTAAAGCACTGAATGAATTAGCAATCGTGCAGAAGTTATATGCATTTCAGAATATACGTTTGACATTTGCACGACTGCAGGATCCCAGTCTGGGATCTAACAGTATTACTCACACGTGACCATTTTCCAACCTTCCCTCTGCAGAATCCTGGGTACTATGACATTCAAGCCAGGGATGTTTCCGTATGGCATGTTCCCAATAATGAGGAATCAGGACTTTGGTCCAACTCCTCTATTCTGCGCTACCACACAGAGACACATTTCCTTAAAACCTACGGAGGAAATCTTTATCATTTATTCAAGGTACACAAACTAACATCCATTGCCATTACTTGGTAAATAATTCAGTGTATAGCATGGCTCTGTCAAAGTTGTTTGAAACACTCCTGCCTTTTTCAGACCGAGGCACTAACATTTGGGTCATGTCAGATGAATTGTATGTGTGTAAATGAGGAACATTTACATAATGATGTACACTTACACTCACACATTTGACACAGACACATCTCAATATAATGATGTACACTTACACTCACACATTTGACAGAGACACAAGTGCCCTATTCACCTACTGAAATGTGAGATATACAAGAATATCCCTTATACTTACGCAGGCATGAAATATCAGTTAGTAAACAGTTTTATCTTTTTGCGTTTTGATGTGCTCTCCAGCGCCACCCTGTGAAGCATGGAATGGCCGAGTGCAAAGGAGGCAGTGGAATCCCTGTCCCTGTGGTGTATGATAAGGGGGACGAGAAATCCACAGGCCAGCTCTATGGGCCTGCAGCAAGAGGTATGGGTGGATGGTTGAAGTTGAACATAGAAAAATATGAAGGTCTGACAACCCTCATTCCATGAGATGAACAGAATAAGAGCCATTGTTTATCTTTCTTGCAGCTGAATTTGACGCAGGCTTTATTACCTTCCGCGCGGTCAACAGTGAAAAAGCACCCCTGGCCATCTGCTCTGGCATCAAGCCAACTGGATGCAATCCTCAATATGTGAGTAAAACAACTGATTTATTATAATTATAAAACAAGAATGTAAATATCCTAACCTTAAAGTCCTAACACTTTCTGCTCTTTTTCAGTACTGTATTGGTGGAGGGGGATATTACCCAATTGGCGCCTTAGTTGCATGTGGAGACTTCAATGCTTTTGACTGGACAATATTTGGTGGGGCCGGAGAACACAAGGCATCACAGAAGATGATAGATGCGACCATGCTTTTATTCTACCGCTGAAATAGGAAATTGAGGCATGTATCAATGCTATATTTTAATAAAAAATATAATAGCAACTACTGATGTTGTTTGTTTTAATTATAGCCTACTTGAAAATAAAGGGATGGTCTAGCCTTGGCCAGAGGTAGTCCTTGATTCTGTCTCAAACAGAGCACTTGTGCACTTCAAACACTGACTTTCAGTGCTAAGGGCGTTCACACTGACAGAACCAGCAGAATTCAGGGCACTGAAAGTACCCGGATTGCGCACTGAAAACGGTAAAAAAATGCAGTGTAAAACGATGGAAACCATCTTGGCTACGTAGCGGAAATGGAGGAGCCCTTCGGCAGCTTTTCAGTTTGGGAAGTTGGCTGACTGACACCTCGCAAATCACTTCAACCATTATTGCTGGTTACAATAACTTATAAGTTAACAAGTTATCTGATAGAACAAGGTCGATTTCTCAGTAACTTTAAAAAATCTAAGCGAGAAAACCCAAAAGATGTACATTTACATACAAAACACGGTGTCAGCAGCGTTTGGTCTGCCATTGTTCTTTAAAATGTCAAGTTGGCCTGGAGGAAGTTGGCGCACAGATTTATCGGTAAAAGGCTTGCCATTTGCGTCAGTCAGTGTTCCATTTGAAATAACACTAAACAGCAACAGAACGCACTACAGATGTAAATGCACTGTATTGCAGTGTACCTAGTAAAGTGTTCGGTTCGATTCACAGCCCTTGACTATTTTTCAACTATTAACTGTGGTTTACATAGATTTAGCAAAATGTCTTTTCTGGTGGATCCTATACACGGGAATGCATTTTTTCCTGCCTGATATGCGTGAATGGGTCTCTTTCTCTCCCTCTTTCACATGCAAAAACACTAAATTGGATAGATAACACATTTCATACATTGGATAGATAACACATTGGATAATGGACAAAATAACACCCATAGCAGATAAAAAAAACTGCTTGAGAGACTCCACATTCATGCGTGTTCCGTTTTGGCTTTTGGAAAGAGAAGCTCATACACAAGTTTCCCTTTATATGCTGTAATTTGTGGATGGTCAGCATTCTCAAAAAAGAGCATTGTTGCAGGGTACAACATAGATCACAAGACAAACAACCACAGAAACTGTTCATATTACCATTGTGGGCAGCATCTACACACCAATAGAAAAATGGTCAAATTTAAATTATAGTGATAACGTAAAGCAGTACCATATGCTCAGTAAACTGCTATAGCTCCCTTCTAAATACTGCATTATCCGTGGTGTCTAGAAAAATGGTAAACTTTTAATTATAGTGATAATGTGTTTAAATTATAGTTTAATTATAGTGATAATGAAAGTAAACTGCTATAGCTCCCTTCTAAATACTGCATTATCCGTGTTGTTACAAGGGCCTTTCCTGAAGAACAGCCCTTAAGTGATTTTGCATTTTTATGGTTGGCTATTGACCGTTCAGCTTGATGTTTCCTGGCCACAGTTCATTATTTGGCACTTTCACAGACCAAAAGCAGTTCTCCAAAACGAGTTGCCCACAGGGGTGCTGCACATGACAGGCTAGAAGAACTCACAGTCAGGGCACGGTTGGTTGACGGCTAAGAAGGTCCTTCTTCTGCATGATCGAACATTACAAACCTGGGTGCACACAGGACAAGAGTAAGGGCTGAGGAGGCATTTTTCAAAAAACGATGCACTTAGTATCACCAACACGATGACGATGTGCCACTGCAAGGAAAAGAACAGAGAAACACACTGAGCCTGTTAGTGAGGATCATTCACACGATCTGAAAACAAAGTCACAGCTTGAGTAAAAACATTGCTGCATTGTTAGAGAAATGTTACTTTACTCACAAAAACTACAAATATGTAGTCTTGTTTTTAGTACCCACTGCCTACAATGATTATGTCCTGCTGATAACATCTCCATGACAGAGTCACATTAGAATAAAATCAGTACCTTCTACACATTGATCAAACCCATTCATATTTGCCATCCAATGCATGCTAAGAAATCCATTCATACAAATTGACACTCTTACTCTACTCTCACACTACAGAGGGCAATTAACTAGGTAACATGCGCTCAACAAGCTTACAGTTGCAGAAACAACACAACGAGTCAGTCCTTATAACACACACATACGCACTTACTATAAGTAACAATACCTTTGCTTTGTTGAGGTGAGGTCTCAATGTTTTCGAGGAGTTGTGTTCCCTGGGATGACTTACTAGGAGCATCTGTTTGGCAGTCTACATCATTTGTTCATGGGAGCTGATATTGATCGATTGATTTATTAATTTAGGCCTCGGAAGACACATTGAGGAATTAAATCCTCATTTTCAATGGTGCCGAGGGTACAATGAGAGTTAATACATTGGATAAAAAAATAAAATAAATAAAATAGATAATATAAATATGCATATAAATTAGTCCAGGAGTACAAGGGAACGCTCATAAATAAAAATTTTGAACATCAAGTAAATCCATTAAAATGCTATGGTTGGGTCAACAGTTACGGTGCGAATCCATACCAGCGATATGAGCGACGCGATTTCTAAACCCCATGCATTTCAACGGGAGCCAGTCCATTGTGACGTAGACCAGCGATCTGGGCGATGCGACCGCTGAAAATTTAAACATGTTGAAACTTATGCAAATGAGGAGCGATTTTTCCTGGCGGCGGCCAATGAGATTGTTTGGTGTCGTCTTTGACGGTTTGAAAATTGTAGGACTGTATGCTATTTCCACACGCTACACCACGCCCACTCAAAGCGATGGAATTTGGTTGCGTCGCTGGTATGGATTCGCACCGTTATGAATTCCCTAACTGAAATAAATGAGCACAACCTTAATGTTTTTTGGACCTCATTCCAGCTGTAGGGTGCTTTAAAACAGAAGGCTGTCTTCCCCAGTTTTGTGTTGGCATGTATGATTTATTCTGAAATACGAAAGTGCTAAGAAGTCATACTTCAGTTCTCAAACTAAATAGGGTTTAACAAATTGACTAGATGTATTGTTAAATGACAATATTTTCAATTTCAACGTTTAAAGGACCAAGTTAGCTATAGAGTGGCTAGATCGAAATCGTTAACTTCTGAGTTTTGTTTTTTAATAATACATTAGACATTTACCTGACAACGGGATTGATAAAAATGCACATTATATTACATTTATATGACAACATAGATTTTTCTTGGAAAGGCAGGAAAATACAACGTGTATATGTGTAAATAAGCTAGGTCGTCATACTGTTTAGTTAGCTATGCTTTCTAGCCAATAGCCTACTAGCCAGCCTACTTGCTTTCAATCTCGACAACAATAAAATTAAGATCAAATTGGTAGCTGGCTCACTATGGAACTTTTTTTTATCAACATTCAAACTTCAAAAGCTGGATTAAATCACACAGCATAGATTCCACTTACAGGTTGGGGTTGTGACAGCTAGAACTTCCCCTCTCTTCAGTATCAAAAACTGAGCAAAGCCTGCTCAATATTGTCCCCGTTTTGAGATAATGTCCTGGGTAAAATGTGCAGACCACACTAACAACTTTAAAATAATGTTGTTCGAGATCCTGTTAAAGACAAACATGGCCGATGACAGTTCAGTCCTTTGGAAAGGTTATGAAAAGTGGTGATGCAGCCTGGAACGATACCTGATGAACTGCTGAAGCTGTGCAGATCAATCAAGAAAGTGGGCGGGGGGTATGTTCAGATTGGGGGCGTATTAATGACAAAATATAGTTACAACACAGTGCAGGTTTGTTGGAATTGGCCTGTTTTACCTCCTTCTTTTGCATATCAGGGATTTGCATGTGAAGGACGACACAAAAGTGTTTTTACATTCACTGAAGGTGAATTCCATACACAATACTCTCCTTATTTAACTATGTTGAGGTCAATTCAGTTTTCCATTCTATTGCACCTTTAACTATAACTGCTCAACACTACTAGGCCATTGCTACTCTTGTTTCATGATCCCCTATTTCCAATGTAAAAGTCCTCAAGACTGAATACATCTGAGTAAATCTCAATAACATTGCCTAAGCAACAAAACAGGGACAGGATTTTTTTTGTGTCACGTCACGTTGTCAAAGTTGTAGTACAGGAACCAGATTAAATTACAGGACTCTTATATCCATTCAAAACAACAACCCGGATGTTATTGCTCTGATCAAAGTGTTTCGCTGAAGTGAAGCAGCAAAACTTCCCACGTTATTGTCAGATCTATTTCAGTTAGCCAACATTTAGGCTATATGTTACTTTTATTTGAGAGGTTGCTCAGCACATACTTTGTTGCTTTTGCAGGATTATTAGCTAGCTACCAAATCTGATTAAGCAGGGAGCTGATCCTCTGTGGCGCGTTTCTCTCCATTGAAAAATGTCTGCGGAGGAGGCGGACAAAACCACGACGACTGATGCTAGCGCAGGTGACGAGGAAGAAGAATGGCTTTATGGAGGTCTGTTATATTTTTTGTTATACTAGCTTTTATGGCAATCCGAGATGGAGGTTGCATGTTTCTATTTTTTGGGAATCATCACTTTGCTCAACATGTTGGTGCTACGTGAGCTAACGTTTGCTAATGAAGCTAGTCATTTTGAATGCAACAAGCTTTAGCAATAGCAAGGTGCATGCTAGTTGCACCAAGAATAAGTTGGTTTCGTTCACCTCTGAAAGCTTTGTCGGAATGCGACGATCGTTTTTTAAACTGGGTTAATGCTGCACGTTGGTCTCACTCGATTGTTCGTTTCCCACTAATAAAGTAACTCGTGTCCCATGTCTTGGGGAGTTGCAGAATTTACATGGTTAGCTAGCTTGCTAAGCGCTGTTCACCAAAGCTACATTGTCATTTTGGTTGTATGATTAACCTTGTATGATTACACGTTATATCGGGAGTGATATTGCAACAGGTAATCCGTGCTATATTCACGAAAACATTGAACAGGTCACATGCATACTTTGAAAGTAGTTAAAACTCCTGTGTTATGTTTTTGTAATCTGTGATACGACAGCAGAACTTCCCAGCTATCGTGGACTGCTCGAGTGTAACAACAATTTTCCCTCCTACTGTTCCATATTGTACCCCAATATTGTTCGCAAGAACTGTTGCCTATTAGTAGAATGTGGTTTAGTAACCCAAATTGTATTCCCAACTGCATTTATTGCAATGGCTGTACTGATCAAAAATGAATCTGCCCGAAAACAGTAACCATACATTGTCTTCTAACGATCATTGTTGCTGAATTAAAGGCTTTCTTTATTTCTGTTGCATGTAGATGAAAGTGAAAATAAGGACAATGAAGAGGAAGAAGCAAAACTGACAGCAGCTGTAAGGTGGGTCACTGTGAGCTGTTGTTTTGATGGGTCATTCTCAATCTTCACTGTTCGTGTTCTGGATGGCAAACATTTATTTTAAAGGTTTTTGTGTTTTGTTTTTCAGTGCACCTCCACCTGCCCCGGTCACAGAGGAAGCCACTGGCAATGGAGTGGCCAATGAGGTAATACTCTTTCTGTTGACACTGTACAGATGTTCATTTTCATCAGGAGGTCTGCTCCCTAGGATTCAAGTCCATTATCTTTATGTTGTTAGCACCTTGCCCTTCAAGTTTTCATGATTGTCTCATCAGAAGGAAACACCTGCTGCTGCTGCTGCTGATGATGAGGACAGCGACAGTGACAGTGATGATGATGACGACGACGTGCGAGTCACCATTGGTGACATTAAGACTGGAGCTCCACAGTATACGTAAGTGTCACATTTAGTTGCTCACATGTGATGAGAAGTTTTACTGCATTCAACATTTTGCTCAACCAGTGTTCTATCTTGTAGGACTTATGGAGCCACACCAGTTAACCTCAACATAAAGACGGGTAGCAGACCCTATGGGGCAGGTACGCGCTTTCAGTTCTTAAGCTAACGCTACAGCCAAAAACTTCATCAGCACAATATTTCTGTAGCCTTCCATTCCAGCCTGAGGTAGTTTATTGACTTGTGCAATTGAGTAATGACAGGCTTGTAACTTCCATAACTTAAAAAGAGAATAGCCAAATGCTATAATGTGCAATATGATGCATGAACTGAATACATGTTGGATTTGTGCCCAGCAGCTTCCAAGCTGAAGGGGGTAGACCTGGATGCCCCTGGCAACATTAATGGCGTTCCAGTACTGGAGGCTGAGATGGAGTCCTTTGAGGAGAAACCTTGGCGGAAACCAGGTGAGTGTGGGCTGGATATATGTGCTTGTTCATGGCAGTAAAGGCCCTTCCATGAGTGATTGTAGCACAGAGCTCACTACAGAGCCTTTGGCATCATCATGATCTGATTGTAGAGCTCGAGGAGTGCACAGTAAACAAATTAAGCAATCAATACAAAAATGTAAACGCTTAATGAAAACGCTTGCCATACACTTTCCTTTAATCTGATGGAAGAGCCAAAAGGAAATAAATATATTTGCACACTATGTCTTTACAGTATGCCAATGATATTATGAACTTAAGTTATATTAGTTTTATTGTTAAAGAGTCACGGCTGGTGTTGTGATTTACCATCTTTATGCAGTGTTTCTGTGAGGGGGAAAAATGCAAAGTAATTTTTTTTTGTTGCAAATACTTTTTTCTTACCTAGGTGCCGACCTTTCCGACTACTTTAACTATGGCTTCAATGAGGATACTTGGAAAGCTTACTGTGAGAAACAGAAGAGACTTCGTATGGGTTTGGATGTCATGAACATGTCCTCAACTACCAGCAAAATCACAGTAGGCTATATCAATGTTTCATCTGTCTTAATACCCCAGGTCTCCTTTCTCCCTGTGAACAACTGTTCTCAAAATGTCCCGTAGTTTACTCAATAACTAACATTTTGTCATTGTGGACTCAACTTCCTGTATACATACTGTATTACAAGGCTGCCTGTCAGTGGTGGACAAATTAACTTCCTTGCAGAATGTCAGTGACCAGGTAGAACTGGTCACCATTCACTTCCTTGGTAGAGAAAAAGGACTGTGCCGTGGAGAGACGCACCACTGTCATCTCATTGTGCATTACAAAGATAAAGGATCCTAGTTTGGTATTGCTCTGACATGAGGATGAGTAGATGACACCTTATTTCTGGGTGAACTATGTCTTACCATCTAATGATCTAACTGATCATGTTTATAGCCTCTTGGCTTTCCAATCATCTGAAGACCATGCCCCACCATATCCATGTCATGTTATTCCTTTCCTTTAGGTACAGCAGGGGCGGACAGGAAATACTGAAAAAGATGTGGTGAACCTCACTCCCCACACTATCAAGCCAGACTTCAGTACCCCAGCAAGCATGTACAAATCTGCAATAAACACAACCAGGTAGGAAGCCATCTCTGACCAAAAGAGGAACCCCCTTAACCACATGTATAGAGCCAACATTTGGACTGTCTGGTCTCTGCCTCCATGAATGACCAGCAGACAAATTTAAACTATTTGGTAGAATAAAATTGTAAGAATCAACAACTCTCTCTCCCCCCCCCCCCCCCTGGTCCCCTCAGATATCTGTTTCTATACATTTTTTCCACATTAATCTACTTTTTAAATAGTTAGTTATAGCTAGATATGTATTGTTGTGTAAATATAAAAGGTGGATGTGTTGGCACTCTTGGCAATCTGCAGACTAAATGAATAACCATTATTCCCTTTAACATCCAAAAATTATAGAAATCCTGAGAGGTTAGATACCTCGATTCATGGGTCTGTCTGGGATGGGGCAAACCTTGACTTTTCAAAGTAAGCAATTTATAATACTCTTGAGTGTTTACCTGAATAATCTGCTCAAATATGCCAGGTGATCAGGGCAATCCCTCAGACTTAGTCCACAGTTTTCATTTTCATCTTTAAGTGATAAATACAGTGTAATAGGATTTGAATATGAAAAGGATCAGGAGCAGGGAATAGTGGGAACAAACCACAGATAGGTGAAGTTGAAGCCCATCTTGGGGAGCTGTTAGTTTGCAGCAATAGTTTCATATATTGTTTAAAAAGGAAAGATGTGAAATGTGTTGACAGGTCAGTGTGTATATGTAAGGGATAATGTATAGAACGCAGGACATTGTCGGGAAAATAAGCCCCGACAGGGCGAACAGCACCCCGACGCGAAGCGGAGTGGTGTTGATTCACCGTGAAGGGGCTTATTTTCCCGACAATGACCGGCGTTCTATACATTATCCCGCTTATTATCAAGTCAAGTCAAGTCAAGTCAAGTGTACTTTATTGTCAAAAATCTATGTAACAGGGTTAGCACAGAAGTTTGAAATTGCGTTTGACCAGTCTCCAATGTGCAGTTTAAAACATTTAAATAAGACATTGACAAAATCTCTCTCTCACACACACACACACACACACACACACACACACAAACATTTAAATAAGACATTGACAATAATCTCTCTCTCACACAGACTCTCACTCACACACACATACATATTATACGGCTAAAACTAAAAAAAATAACTTAACACAGTGTGTCTTTTTACAATGTATTTGTTTTTGTTTCTATACGTAGTGTTAAAAAGCAGAGAAATAGTTCGCCAAAGATGTTGAACTTCAAAGACAGTTGAACATTCTTTAGAACACAGCTGCTCAACCGTCCGCTGAAACTCCCTTGATAAGTTACCGTACTACTTGCGGAGTGCTACGAAAGATGTGAATCAGAGGCAAAAAGGCCACTTTCCTTGACAGCGGTCATTAACTGCATAGCAACGGTCAGTTATCGGAAAATAGTTGACCGCAGAACGTTGGGAAGCCCCATTCAAGTGAATGGAGCATTCTTCAGCATTAAGAAGAGCCGTGTAATAACTGTCTAACACCACCGTCTGTGACTGTGGTGCTGTTGTGTCCAGGGAGAGGTAGTGGTAACTCTTCTCCCCCCTCTGCTCATGCGCCCTTAGGATTTCCCCTCCACAGTGGGTAGGCCCTCCCAATCAGGATATGTCCTACTATACGTAAGTGGCCGTGGGCGTGTTCGGAGGAGTGGCATTGTCATTACATTTACATTCAGTCATTTAGCAGACGCTTTTATCCGAAGCGTCTTACAATGATGTATACATTTTACATTTACACTGATGGCACACTGCACATCAGGAGAAAATAGGGGTTCAGTGTCTTGCTCAAGGACTAGCAACCTTCTGATTACTAGATGACTTCTCTACCTACTGTACCACTGTCATCACAGGGGCTGAGAGTCCTAATGCAAATGTAGACTGTTACTCATGCGTTACCGTGACGCCAGTTCCGTGACAGGCACCGATCTATTCTACTGTTGATCGTTTCATTGAAGTTACCCGGCATACACATTTTTTTTTTGTAGATCAAAATAATGGTTGCACCATCTCCACCAGGTCTATGCCTGACTGGACCATCAGCATGGGATCACTCATTACAAAACATATTCTGACCTTGCACATCATAATGGAGGCATCTCCTGTGCACCAGTATAATGCTGTGTTTACCCGTGTGCCAGTGCATGCCTGTGTTGACACTGAGATCTTGAGAGTTGTGGTTTCCGGGGGATGTGTGCATGTTCGGTGCCCTCTGAGTGTGTTTGCGCACCGCTCTGTTTGGATGTGGTTTTCATGACTTTTTGTGCTGCAGGTGTCCTAGGCAAGTTGATCATTGGAGGTACCTCCATTGTGCATGTTTGTTGTTTTCTTAGGAAATCAACTGGCACCATTGATGTCATTGGGGGGGGGACTGCAACCATTAGCCGTGTTGAGGGAAGGCGCCGCCACAACCAAGAAGGGAACAATATCCAGGTAAACAGAAAATACTGAAAAACAACTTTTCACAGATTAAAGGAAGTTTAATGTATCTATCCATTTCTCATCATATTCAGGATAGGACTGTTAGCCAGAATGGAAGAACAACATTCTGAATGCCATAACATTAGTTAGTTTGTGTTTAGAGATACTCCTTCAACCAGACTTGAGAGATCTTCTCAGTTAAGCATATCTTGCAGTGTATTGAGTTGTGTATCCTAAAAGAGCTATCTTGGAACCGTTGAACCCAAGCAGTGGAATTTATGGGGAACATCTGAGTTCCTCAACAGCTGGTATTCCACATGGTATAGTATGACATAGTATTGATGTTTCGGTGAACTTTAAGAAAGAGCTTATCAGTTAACAAATCATTTTTCATTTTAGAAGAAAACTGTTCTGCTCCTCCTTTCATTGTCTCATCATGATCTACTGTACCGATAGATGTTGCCTTGTTATCCACGCAGTGTAGCGGAAGGCTAATATCCTCTGCTCCTCGGCAGGTTATCTCTGAACACTCCTCCTCTGACGCTGAGCCGACGCCGGCCAAGATGCCCCCGTTCTTCCCGCCAGGACCCCTGCCGCCCAACATACCGCCCCCTCCATTCCTGCCCCCACCGCCCAATGTCAGCAACGCCCCTCCACTCATCCCGCCGCCCAGTGAGTTCCTCCACTCTTCGCTATTCGTCTGCCACACTCTCATTCTCTGTTGGTTGTTGTTAGTGTCGCTTTTTTGATATAGGATATGTGAGCAGTATGATTAAATGAGACATGAGATATCGACAGTGTTTGTATAAAGGCACACTTAGTGTTGAAGTTTGAAGAATGGCCATGTTTGTAGGTACTCTGTTGTAACAGAAACCACTGATTGTTTTGTCATAGGAATTCCCATCACTGTTCCTCCTCCTGGTAAGGCCTCTTGACCACACACATTTAAACAATATTTAATACAACATAAAACAATAGTGAAGTGTGTTTTAGACATACAATAACTGCTTCATACTGAGCAGACGATGTCGCGTATGTACTGAGCTAATAACTGTGTTGTGATCAAAGGTTTCCCTCCTCCACCTGGTGGCCCACCTCCGTCCCTCATGCCCACAATGGACAAGTAAGTCACTTCCCAACCACGGCTGAAGTCAGTCTGCTTATCCGTACGCTTCGCAGTCTGTTCACTTGAAGGTGTTTGTGGTTTTACATTTAAGGTGGTTTGTCTTGGCCATTTTTATAATGACTGTTCATTATGTAAATGTACTCTTTTAACACGACTATCGTCATTCAAATTAAGCTGTGCTTACTTTGCCCTGGAAATCGGTGCTCATTGTTACTGTAACCATTCCGTTCTGTGAGCTAAAATGAGCTTATACTATTGTTTGTGACTTGAAAGTGTATGTTAAGGTTCTCTCTTACGCCTCATACGAGTGTGACCTCTCATTGGTAACTTTCTTCACATGTACGCATCATCTCTAACATGGTACCCCTTCCATGTTTCCTCCGCCCTCAGCAAGGGTGTGAGGGTGAATTCAGTGATCCCACCCCAGCACACAGAACTCCTCTTTGTTGGCGTCTGCAGAACTAACCTCCCCTCCGTGTGTAGTGTAGGGAGTTTGGCCGGCATATGCCGGCTGCTTCGCTACAGAGGCAGTGCGAAAGAGAGCAGCAGGGAGAGAGAGTACAGCATTCTGATCCAAGCAGCAGAGGCAGAGTCCAGGAGGTTGCTAAGGCAAGGCAGAGAGAGAGACTGAGACTGTGGTCACACACAGTCTGTGTATGAGGTGGTTGGAAAGGATGAGTATTAAAGGTTACATAGGGAGTAATGATTGCTGCTCAGATGGCTAGTTTTAAACAAAATCACAAATGAGCCTCAGGTTTGGGATAAATTGATTTTCCCTACAGCTTAAATGGCTACTTTTTAATTAGACATGTTTCAACTGAAAAATGGAAAAGCCAGGATGTGTAGATATTTAAGTTTGACGCAAGCTTTAAAGTCAGTGGTTCTGTCTTACAGCAGTGGGCATCCTGGAGGCTATGATGGTCGGTCGGTCCCCCCATACCCTTTCCCTGGAGGTGAGTGGCACCGCTCAATGGAACGGCTTAACATTCTTACTTTCACTGTTCAGGGAACATAAACACTTTGACTTTGACTTGAAGTGAAATGTGATCAGTAACTTTGACTGGTTTTAATGAAATTCTGTGCTAAAGCTAAGTACCCAGATGCCAACTACAACCAAAGCACCTCTTGTTATTACTACTGTTAGTGTCCTTGTCTCAACGTCTTTCTCTGGCTCTTTGTCTTGTCAGGTGGCTATCCACCTCCCATGCCTGGGACGGTCCAGCCATGGCCCCCCACCATGATGGACAACTCCAAGCAGTGGGATTATTACCCTCGACGCGAGAAGGAGCGTGAAAAAGAGAGAGACCGCGAACGGCCGAGAGAGAGAACCCATGAGAGGGAGAGGGAGCGGGAGCGTGAGCACAGCCCTTCAGCCATGGCTTATAACAGGTATTTTGGAAAGTGCCCTCAATTATATACAGTAGCCAGTACTGATACCAACATCATCAGAGGTTGTATTGTGAGGTATTATCGAACATGAGATGAGACTGTGCTTCAAGTGAACGGAGGGCTTTTTTTTGTGCAGTGACGAGGAACGGTACCGGTACCGTGACTACCCTGAGCGTGGTGGTGGAGGAGGTGGTGGTGGTGGTGGAGGAGGTGGCGGTGGTGGAGGCGGGGGAGGGGGCGGCGGCGGCGGCGGAGGCTACGAGCGACACCGTGAGCGATCCAGCCGAGAGAAAGAGGAGAGAGGACACAGAGAGAGGCGACACAGAGAAAAAGAAGAGAGACCACATAAGTCCTCCAGAAGGTATCGTATTGTACCCACACTTTTTTTGTCAACAAATGCAGTGTCTGATTCATTCCAATATTCGCTTTGTTCACCATATTCACCTGGTGTGACTAGTTCTCACCTAAGTCATTCTAACGCAGCTTATTGTAGTCTGACATTCAAAAGACATCTATAATAATAATAATTCATTTTATTTTTAACGCACTTTTCATTCAAAAGAATCTGAGTGCCTACATACATCTGACAAATAGTATTGTTAGCCGTTCACATGATGAGTTATGATTGCCTGAGAAACCAAACCCATCGAGAGCAGGCACACATCTTTTCTGTGATGGGGTCACTGTGTTTGGTTACAGCAGCAGCAGGAGGCGGCATGACAGTGAAGAAGGGGACAGCCACCGCCGGCACAAGCACAAGAAATCCAAGCGCAGCAAAGAGGGCAAGGAGCCCAGCGAGGAGCGAGCCGGGGACCAGGAAAACCAGGAGACCATGGAGTGAACCCGCGCCCGTGCCCCGCTCCCCATCTACCCCCATCTCTACGTCTCATGAATTTGCGTCGCGTCTTTGGTTCTCCACCATGTCTTTCCATGGAGCACTGTCATTGATTCTGAATCATGCCTGGAGAGAGTCGCTGCCCCACCACCACCACCACGCCAAATGCCATTGGTCTTCATCGAAGTTAATTGTCATTTCTGAGAGATTGTTTTTGTTTGTTCTCTCAAACGTACCATGTAGATGTCATGTTAAATTGGTTTAAAAAAACGGAAAAGCAATGTATTTTGAGTGTGTTTTCTTGTCGCAGTTGTTCATATATGAGTTTAGGAAAAATGAAAACTCATTCTTGACTGAATCCTTGTTCAAGGAAACAAGGGTCTGACTGACTTATGTCCATAACCCAAATCAACAGATCAATGCAGGCTGCAGCTGATAAAATGAAAATTGTTGACAAAATATTAACGGCAAAAATAGAAGAATCACTCATGTTTAAGGTTATTTTTATTATGGTTCATACATAAATATTCTAAAAACCAGAAAAAATAGGTTTTGGGGGTTAGGACAAAAAGACAAAGCAAAGTGAGAGACGTGGACATAAACATGGAAGCCTCTGCATCCGTACTCAGACACACCATGTGGCAATCAACCACCACCTAAAAAAGGAACCAAAACAATGTGGTGCAACGTCTCATAACCAAGTCTTTCGAAATGGCCTCACTCCAGTCATGTCTATGAGATCTTAAGCCTCAAGGTGTCTGAGTGTGTGTATTGCTCATTAGGAAGATTCTAATCTGACACAGTTCAACACTAAAATCCTCATCGGCTTGTATTAATGAAAGCTCTGAAGCTTTACCTCACACCTTTAAAGCCTGAGTGGGACGCCATCCTCTGGCGATCAGTTGCAGGTCTGGCAGCTTCTGCTAAGTAAGCTTTCCTATAACTACTGAGGACAAGGTCCATAGATACAAATAAAGGAAAATATCCTGCACTATAGACAGTGCTCATACATAAATGTTTATATTTTAAGACATGGATACAGCAAGATACCCTTCAGTTGACTTGGGACTAGTAATAAACATTTAGAAATACAAAATTGACAATGGCTTCTCGTATTGAGGTCCCTCCTGAAAAAAACTTGGGGAACCAGTTTGGTATAAAGATATGATCTGTGGGGGCTTACTCTGCATGTCATACTTGTGTTCAATTTGCAAAAATAATAAGTCATTCTTCTATGTTGTACATATTTATTAATGAATTTATTTATTCTTCCTCTGTATTAGGAACCAGCCAACCGCTCTATTCTGCATGACTTTCCAAACGTACAGAGAAAAGTACACACACCCACGCACACAAAGACACATTCAAATAACTCAACGACAAACTTCATGACAAAAATTGCTGCCCTTCTTTCTGAGCAGGTAAACAGAAGATCCAAATACTACTAAAAAGAATTAGAAAATTAGAGATGCATAGAGAGATCAAAAGATGGGGGAAGGAAAACTATATTGGGGAGGAATTATATTTGGGGTGGGGGGGGTAAGAAGAAATCCATTCTGTGCTGCATCATTGTTCAGTGGTGCACTGAGTCACTTGAAAAATAACCACCTGAAAGATTTGTGACAAAGAGGGTAGAGGGAGGAAGAGGTCTTTGTCAAACATCCAGGTAGTTGCAGTCATTGTGTGATTGTCTCTTAACAGTTTGTGTGTGGGGGGAAAGAGGGGGGCATGAGAATATGTGTTTGGGGAAATTAGGGTAGATGTATTGTGCAGAGGCTCCTCCGGCCTGGCTCCTCCTCAGATGATCACCCATATTCTAGCCTGCTCAGTTTCAGGAAGTTGCGTAAAGAGCATTCAAGAAACAGTAGTGCAGCCATGTTGTTGTCTCCTACTCTTCAAAGAGGAGTTGAACAAGAGGGCCAAATTTGTTAAGAGGGTAGTTTGTTTATGAATCAGGTCTGAAGTGCAGAATCGGAGGTAAACACCTCGTGGTGAGATGTAGGAGTCCATCTTTTGTGGCCTTTTCCATGTTCATCCTTACTAGGTGAGTCAAAGTTTGGGGTTTATAAGCCCAAACACATGGATGCCCAGGCAAGCCCCAGCGTTGTGAGTGGTCAAGTGTAAACAGGGGTTGTCGGAGCACAAAGGGTAGAGATTTAAAGAGGCAAAACCAGTTTCTTCTTGAAAAAGGAGTCAAACTGGACAGAGGCCACATGACAACCGTGACAGTACCGAAGCAAGGCACCATGGGCAGACCACACCAGAGGCTCGGGGGACAAGCCTGCATTAGTCAGGTCTGAAGATGGGAATCTTGGGTAGAAACTCTATAAGTATGACCTGGGTAATGAATAAAAGGAAATAATCTATGAGCAAAAACCAAGAGTTTGCAACACTGTCTACCACTCAAACTCAAAGTGTAAATCTGAATTAGTGTGCAGGAAAGTTGGCTTACATATTCCATCATGTTGTTGGTTTCACACTTCCGCTTGCTCAACCTCCAGTGTAAACACAACTAGAAATATAACAAAGTAACAATGCATTCAAAACCAAGAACTATGACACAAATTCTATGCAGTGCTTTCAGTGAATACTCCACAAAATGATTACCTTATTATACAGTCTGCTGTTTTCCCATTCCAACAACTTTTCTATAGACCTGCGAGTCTGAACAGTAGACAAAAAGGAATGGTTGACATATATTAGACAGTGCTACAAACGTGCACGGATATAAACATAATGAGGTATTAAAGCGAGAGAACTTACTCTCTTGCTAAGGCAGATGACAGGCCACAAACTGAAGCCTAGCGTGCAACAGCAGCACAGGCACCCGCACAAAAGCCAGCGGACGTTCACCGGCAAAGTTTTCTTCAAACAGCCATTCACTCGGTTGATGCTGGCTTTGAATTCTTCGGGTGCGACCTAGTCATCACACGCACCCAAAATGTATCAAAGATATGACCTCAAATACAATAAGCTACTAACTTTACAGGCATTAATAATACACTGCAAAACCTCTTGTAACTCTCCCTTGTACGTCGATTTGGACAAAAGCGTCTGCTAAATGACTAAATGTATGTAAATTGTAACTATAACATTAGTGCTATCTCACCTTCCCAGTAAGCGCAGAAGGGACCTCTGACTCAAATTTATTGCTGAGCCCAAACCTAGGGTGGGGAGAAAGACAAATTAGGAAAGCTGCTGATCTTTGGATATCTGATATTAAGTTATCTGACACGCATACGTAACATTAGATTGCTTCCATATATAAAAATGTAACGGTCTCTCAGTTTATGCAGCTAGTCAACGGGGTGTAGCAGAATTTCTCTAATTTAGCAGGGTGCCTGATCTATGGTCAATGTGGACAGTGTTCTGTGAGTTTGACGTAACATACAATGTGGCCAGACCTCGTTAACAGATATCAGATATACTAGAGTAAAATTCAACTTGCCTAAGACCAAATACCTTTGCAAATTCTAAGTGACAGCTAGCAATTTCATCTACCTTTACTTTAATCTTCTGGCTAGCCGTACTTTAAGCAACAGCAGCGACAGAGGTGCGTTGAATTTGGGGAAATATTTTGAGACCAAACTGAAGAGACCACTCTACCTGCAGTATATTTTACTGAACACATCAGGTACCGTTAGCAGGACTTGATTAGTTTATCATAGCTAACATTCACATTTCTCAGTCAACATTCCCTAGCTAGCGTTAGCAAACACCAAGCTATCCGAGAAGACTCATATGCTGGGACCTTGAGGGGGACAGTTACCATTACTGGTCTTGATCAACAGATCACCGCTTTGCACCTAAACCAAAGTAGAAACCATCATGTCACGACTTAAATTAAACCACTTTCCATCACTTGAACCTCTCCGGTATCTTACACAGTGACGTGGCCGGATCCGCGCACTACCACCGGGTCCGGAGCATACTTTAGTAGCTGCTCCTCCGCGGCCCTGTCTTCGTCCTCCTCTTCTTCCTCCTCCTCTTCGTAGATCTCGTCAAAGTCCTCCATCATTGCTTTTCTCGGCTTCTCGCTTCTCGGAAGAAGCACCGAGGTAGATAGTTTCTCAAACACTGAGACAAGCTCCCTATCAAAAATTCGTTGCACCAAGACAAAACGGAAAAAAGTACGGGTACGGGTAAACTACGAACCAAAACATCAACATCCGCCGCGATTCTACCGAGATGAAGGTAATGTCGCGAGAAGAACGTATTTGCGTCACTACATACAATGCGTCACTACGTATCCAGATGTTACAATTATGTTTATAAAGATTGTTTAATTAACAAAGTGCTTAAGAGTTACAAAAACTAACTTCCATGAAATAATGAAACAGAAGACGTGATGAGAAATGTGTGCAAAGAAAATAGACATAAGTTGCACACTTAAGGAAGAATTAGAGAGAAATTCAATTTGTACCTAAATCTTATCCAACCAAAATGAAGTGTAACTCCTGAGAAATTAAAGATTACAAAAGATATAAAAAAAAAATATCAAAGACACAACAGTTAACAATTACATAGACCTACAGCTAGGCCTCAATATGTGGCAGGCATACATATAAATTAAGAATGCCACTAAAATGTCAGGGTCAACATAAAAACTCAACGGTCTCAATGAGGAGCTTAAATGTATAGCTGTAGGATTGTTTTCTACTGTACCTAGTGTTTTACCCAGCCTAATGAAGGGATTCTGTATACGTTGTACTGTTTCTGGTTGTTGACAATCTTGACATAACGTAGATATGACGTAGATGCTTTCCCTTTAATATTAAGTGTGCTATTTAAATAGGTGAGGAGTTGGTGTTGATTATTTCCTACCAAACAAAACATTACTTTGCCCCTCAGCGTTCTACTGTACCCTACACTAGAATTGGTTGTCACAAAGATGAACTAATTGTTTGATTGGACACATAAATGACAGCATGAAATACTTTCTTATGGAGTTTTATATGAAAAAATTAAACATATTATATTCGTACCTAACCTTGGAGCCCCTGCAATGAATGGTCGTTTACGCGTCCCTGTACAGCTCGCTCACCCTCCCGAGGACTCTTGCATCGCTGAGGGACATTTGTTCATAATGTCCCGAATATCAAGGCACTGGATTCAAACTTATGCCCTAGCCTCCAAAAAAGCAGTTTTAAAGGTAAGATTTAAAATTAATAAGTAAAAAAAGGTTCTGCTTTATCTAGAAATGATCTGGTCAAACAGAACATTTTCCCACTCTTGTATATAATTTACACATGTTGCAATACTAAAAAAAATTGTTTTTAGCATTCTTCAGTTATCATCTTACTTAGTTTTTAATGAAGAATGATGTAATGAAAGAAAAATGTGGTAATCCTTAATATCTGCAGGGCTATTTTTTGTTAAATGATGTAGCTAAGTTTCCCACAATTACTTTTTATTTATATGGTTCACGAGGCAGGTAATTGTAGAAACACTGTAATGGCTATGATATCAGTCTTTGGCTGAGTATCTCTACATGTGGTCTCACCTAGATAAATATGAACATACAGTATATGGTAGCATACAGTACCAGTCAAAAGTTTGGGCACACCTTTAATTTTATGGAGAAGTGTTTTCTTTACTTCTTTATTATTTTCTACATGGTAGATTAATACTGAAGACATTTAAACTACGAAAGAACACATATGGAATGATGTACTAAACAAAAAAAGTGTTATCTACCATGTAGAAAATACTAAAAGTAAAGAAAAAACTTCGGAAAAAAAAGTTTGGAGACAACCCAAGGGAAATGTTCACAAAATGTGGGTCGGAATAATTAAAGCACCTCCTGAAGGTGGGTCTCAAAGGAGAATTGAAAATATGGTTGAAGGTGCATGGGCATGTGGAAGTGTGGGTCGGCTCTTGGAGGGAAAGCCTGTAGGTGTATCCTTATTTGCATTAGTTTTCCATGCACTTCAAGTCTACAATTTCCATGAATTGTCTCCAGACCAGGATCTCTCCTCACAATGTGCGGTCATATCTGGCACTCATGACTAGAACACGTTAACTAATCTGTCAAAATCAGACACAAGGCACAAGATGGACTCGTTTGCATAACTTTATATATTTTGGCATAAATATGAATAAGACAGTGGAGAAAATGCCATTACAGAGAGGGTATCTGTTGGACACACTGGGGACAGGCAGATGGTTACTCATCCCAAACATCTCCATACAGGTTTTTCTTACCTGGGTAGAGTAAGAAAGTGAAGTAAAGGAGAATGCTGTGATCAGACATCACATATAAACATAATTTGTATGAGATTTGCTAAATATCACAATTATGTTACAAAACAAAATACAATTTTTATAGATGCAAATGGACAAGTAGGAGTAGCAATGGAGCTACTGACGTTTCTTCTAGTAACAGATTAGCCCAATGTGTCCCTTGATTTTTCAACATTCCTGGGCCTTTAAAGGAAATTCTTAAACATAGTTTAGAACTCCATTATATCTGAGGACTAGACTCACCATCCTTCAAGGTCGGACTCTTTGAGGGGGGCTTGAGGAGGGTCTCGGACTTCTGAATCATTGTAGTCTCATAGTTCTCACGGTTCTGGTTGCGCAGCTCCTCATAACGGAGGCTCGGTCTCTTGGGCTGCTCCTCATCCACATAAGAAGTTTCTGGAGGAGTGAGTAGGGTGAGGCACTGGTCTCATATTTTCTATATGGTGCAGGCTGCTTAGATATGCCACAGCAAACCAGTTGATCCACATATTCCCCCAAAGATTTTAACAGCAAATATACAGCTCTAAACTTCTCGGATTAAAACCCCAAATATGTTCTTATATTTCTTGTTTTCAACTTAGTCAAACATTCTCTAAACATAGATTTGATCCATGCAGGAATCTAAAAGCATTTTATTCTGGAGATTACAAATGACAACAATAACACTAACATAGACAAAAACGTAATAGAGGGTATGCATTGACGTCATTTTATTACAGAGGTGAGATCAATCTTTTTTCCTTCCTTTCCCTATGGGAGTTTTGTTGAGACTGTTTGTCTTACTCTTTGGAATTGAGTTTTGTTGAGGGATGATCACTGAGCCTTTCAAGCTGAACGCTGCCACCCAGTGGGTGTTACCGCAGTAACTTACGCCTTCAGTGTCATGTGCATACCCTCTATTACATGAGGGATGCTACTTCCAATTATGTGGGCAAATAAGGTGTAAATATCCCCAGGCTTGTGCAAAAATGTTCACTGGCCCATATTTTGTTCTTTCTATTCTATGTTGAACTCTGACATTAAAATAGCATAATAGCATAAAAAATAGCATAATAGCATAAATAGCACATAAAAGTTCAGTTAGGTATGGTGCCGTTGTGCAGGCTAGCTAAATTGGTCTCTTAAGTGCTTTTGCTGTGTGTTTTTGTTGACTCACCTGGGGTAACACGGTCATCCATGGCTCCACTGTACGCTGGTTGACTGTAACTAAAATCACTCTGGGAGGAGAGCGGCCGTTCTTTCTGGTCAGGTGATTGGAACTCAAATACAGACTTATTGGAATCTACGAGCTCAGACTGGTCCTGAGGGAACCTGGAAGTCCACAAAAGAAGTTGTGTGCGTATCAGCGGTTTTAGCAATAGAGGCCTGACTGCAGTGATAGTGCTGGCAATTCAAATGTAAGAGTCTGAAACTTACTGCAATGGAACATGACGCTGTCTTTGTCTAAGAGCATCTCCGAGAGGGGAATTCGGAAGATTTTGAAACTTCTCCTGACATGTCTTCATGTAGGATAGCTTACCCGCTAAGTATCCACATGCGCCAGCAACTAAAGAACATATGCCCACACATATCCACAAACGTATTATATCAGCAATTACATATGGCATCGGCACCAGAACTTTGGTAAACACAACTCAAATGTACTCACATGCTACTTTGGGTAAGGATCCAAACCTTGTGGATGATGTGAGTATTCCTATTCAAAGTAATTCAAATCAATGCTCTGGTGTCCAAACACTTGTGTAAATGAAATGCCAGAGAAGTTATATCACCCCAGCTGTCTAACTAGCACTCTAAACGAGTTAAGGAGATACAAGGAAGACATTACCTCTAGTGACGAGTGCTTGAGTGACAGCCATGCTTATCACTGATATTGGGACAGCTGAGAAATGCAAAATACACAAACTTCAGTGTTTCTGCTGGATATGGATAATGGAGCATTAAACCCGTTAATGTTAAGGTTGTGGTGCTAGCAAAATTACTCACATCTGTACCAGAAGCTCTCTTGGTTACATTCTCTAAACACTCTCTTTTCCTCTTCTGTCGCAACGTAGTCCATACCCACTGGTGGACGCTGCAACAAAGGTACGAAAACATGACAATGCATTAAGACGCTTTAAGCTAAAATAAATCTCAAGTCACAAGGCGAAACCCTTCAATGGATTTTCGTGGTAACGTAATTGTATGAAACCTACCTCTTTTGAAAGCTTTTGTTATTTAGACAGCCGGTTAGCTTTTAATGCATTTTAGCAAAGCCCTTGTATTACATACTGCTTGCCAGAAGTAGAGACAGGTTGGTCTTACACAAGCAATTCTAATTATGTATTCATTGCACCTCTACGTTAGATCACAACAGGCTCACAATTATACCAGAGAAAGCAGGCTCTGATTATACACTCAATGGCATTATCTCTCTAGTTTACTACATTAACCAAGGTAAGATATTCAGCAAGTGCCATGCTGCTAATAAAATATCATTACCCAACACGGCTTGCTCTAAACACTGACATTTTTGTTACCTGGACCACATTCCCTTCACTAGCAGAGTCCGTGAAACCCGAGGAGGCTTGAGACATGTTGAACAGAGTGTCAGTGAACTATTTCTTTCATAGGAAGCGTGTAGCTGTCAAATTAAGGTCACACATCTAATGAGGTGTAATCCGACTTCTAGCAATGACTTCTTCTTCTTTGTCGGTTTACGGCAGCCGGCATCCTTACTGCTACATTGCTGCCACCCTCTGGATCAAGCTATTAAACCACCACCTTGGTGTCTTTCGAGAATAATAATAATAATAAAAAAAACATAATTTTCGTCTTTCATTCGCCCGAATTTTTTTAACCCATACTTCAATCAAACCAGTCAGCTTTATTTCTGTAAACTTCTCTTTTCTCTCTGCCTTGTACCACTTGAATGACATAAAGATAAAAGGTCTTTTTAGAAGACGCTTTGTTTTATCAAGCCTTAGGAGAGAATTCTTGTAGGCTTATTGTTTCTGGTTGTTGACGCTTTTGACATAACCCGTGTGCTTTCCTATAACATTAAGTGTGCTATTTAAATAGGTGAGGAGTTGGTATTGATTATGTCCTACCAAACAAAACAATACTTTCCCCCTCAGCGTTAAATAGATTTATATTATGTTTTCCTTTTTAACTGTTTTCTTTTTTCTCAATTTGTAAACCTTTTCAATAATTGGAAGAGTACCTACATTAATGACACCTCAACACCACTCCTTGTTACTCCTGATACTTTTAAGCCTGCTAAACAATTGAATGTTAGATAGCAAACCAAACACCTATATTTATCATTCCTATTCTGACTACACATTAACATTAGCCAGTGGTGTAGTGGTCCCTGAAGAAGTGGGTATACTCTTAAATGTTTTTAGCAGCCCATACAGCACAGGATAAACGCCCTGTTTTAAGAAGTGGGTACACGCAATGCTGACTGAAAAATAAGTGGGTATACTCCATATACCTGCGTATACCGTGGACTACACCACTGACATTAGCTAAGTAATAGGCCTCCCAATCACAATTCTATTGTTGCCATATTTATGAACTTTGCTCAACTTTTAGTACATCTACCCACACGTATGCACTACTAATGGAGAAGAGTCCACTAACCTGGATCTAATTAAAAGTAAATTGTTTCATAATTCCATCTTTGTTCATTGCATTATTTTTATGTTGCAGTATGTCAGTTTCAGGTGGATGAACCAATAATTACGTAATGCAAGAGTATTTATGCTTGTACTCATAACTCCAAAGAAATGCAAATGCATCTGTTGAATGGATATTTTGTGGAGATTATCACTATGCTTCATACCTCATATATCACAGAAAAATTAGTTTTCTCATGTCTGCCAAAGTCGTGGATACCTTTGATCTTGTATGTAGCAGTGGGTTATGTTCATCAAGATTTTGCATGAAAGTTACTGAATAGATTACATGTAAGCTGCTGGTATGTGATAAATCAAACAGTACCTTCCTTACGTAACAAACTAAAATCATGTCACATGTCTGCATTGTGGATTAAATATTGCTTCACTCTTGGTGTGTGTGTGTGTGTGTGTGTGTGTGTGTGTGTGTGTGTGTGTGTGTGTGTGTGTGTGTGTGTGTGTGTGTGTGTGTGTGTGTGTGTGTGTGTGTGTGTATGTGTGTGTGTGTGTGTGTGTTTGTGATTGTGTGAAGATTGTTATGCATTCATTCTTGTAACGCCTTTGATTATTGCTACAGTAGTGGTATTTCAACACAGTTATTCTTCTGCCACCTGGGGTCACTAACTCTCCTTCTCAGAGACGGCACACTACACTACAATGGCTTATACAATAGCTGTGCCCACCTTTCATTTACATCTGGTATTTGCCTGATAATCCATTTAAGGCTAGCCTTATGAACATTAATACATAACTTAAGCACAATATATACTGTTATTCAACCAACTTTACAATAGAATAGAATAGAACATTGATGCAAAGAATTAGGCATGGATTTATATAATTTGCCTCTTGATATGGGCTTTTGTATGTGTCATGATGGAAGTTATGGAAATTTGAATAAAGATTTAAGGCAGCGCTGTATGTGATGTCTTCCATTGTTATCTCTTGTTTTGACTTAGGAATGACTATTTGCATACAGTTTCAGTAGAGAAAGGTGATGCACATAAAGACTAACTCAGGAGGAGACGGCTGTATTATCTTTTAGTCTTCATATGGTCAACAAGAACAACGGCTCCGAAATCGATTAACCATTGCTGGTACAGCATCAAGGTAGGACCATGGTGGTTTCCCTGTATGTTGTTGAAAAACTTTATTAAGGAAATATCTAAAGTTGATGCATATTACATGTAATTTAATCATCAATTAAACTTCATCAGAGAGTCACTTTCAAAATCAGTTACCAGTCCTATAGCATTAGGAAGTTATTCTCATAATATTCAGGCTGTAGTCAAGTGTTACATCACCCAGAGAGCAAACCTGTCCACCACATGTACATTGTCTTATTGTCTGATGTTTGAATCGTAATTACGCAGGACATTTAACTTTAGCTAATGATAATGCACTACAATAGTATTAACAAAAGTGTTTATGGTCTTAGACCCCAGTACTTTATTTTACAATGTACTTACAACCATGCAGGTAATTACTGTATTGACTAGGGAGCATGTCAGCTGCTGCAGGTCAATGCAAGAAATTATATTAATGAAAGGAACTGCAAATAATTACAAGACTTTTACTTCAGAACAAGTTAGAGAAGTAGGCTGGTAACTCTGCAGCACACATTAATGCCACTAATCTGTGATTAAGTGGATCAATCAGCAGGTTCTTTTCCATTTTAAATGGTTCTTAAAAGTGAAACTCTCTTTTTTTATGGTAATTTGTAGGGCATCCTTTTCAAGAAGATCAAAGTTGATCCTCAAACAGGAATTAACCCAGATAAAACCATGGACGCTATCGCACAGGTGTTTGGATTCGGGGACAATGGTAACTCTGAAGAGGAGGAACTGGTAAAGCCTGAGATATATCCTGAAAATGCAACTATCAACCAAATGAATATATTTTTCTTTAACCTTTTTCAGTATGTGAAAGTTAACATAACCAAAAATTCAGCCACACCAGTATCAATCAATCCGGTAGTTGTGGTTGAAGCTGCCACCCAGATTATAGGTTGGGGGACCCTAGTTGTTGAATTGCCTATGTTGCTTTTGGCTTCCTATGCTCTGGTTCGCTTAGTTAAGGGTGAGAACATGGCTCCTGTCTACGTCATCAACCTCCTTGCCACTGATCTTATTCAGCTTGCCATCCGGCCAGCATTCATGTTCTTCCACAGAAGGGCATCCTCCATTTACCTTTCACTACGTAAAGACATGATCTCCAATAGCAATGTCACATCAGCAGCGAAGACAGAAACACTGACACCAGCTGCAATCTTCTATTTTGCTCTGTCAGCTGGAAATGGATTCACGCTCTGCATCGCCTTAGAGCGCTATCTCCTTGTAGCCCACCCGCTCTGGTACCGCTGCAGACGCTCCCTACGTCACTCCCTGCTGGCATCAGTCGTCACCTGGGCAATGGCTGGCTTTTCCATACTGCTCCAGTCACAGCTGGCCCAGGAACGCATGGTTTTCTATTCTCACCCGAACGGATCAGACCGCCGGGCTTCCCTAAACTTCGTGCCCTGTGGTGAATTCTGCTCTGTTCAGTCCCTCATGCTTCTCTTACCCCTTCCCCTCCTGCTCTTCTTCCTCTTCGGTACACACCGCGCGCTTAAAGGATCTTTGTCAGTGTCTGGAGCGGAGCAAAGAAAGATTTTAGGCACGTTAACGCTGGTGCTCGTCAACTACATCGTGCTCTTTTTACCTAGCGTTGTGATGCTGTTAATCACCTACTCTGAGTACTTCATAGGATATAGAGATGTCAGTCAACAGCCTGATCAAACAGTGCTGGGCTTCCTGGACACTGTGGCCCTGGCCTTGATCTATGTGAGCCCCCTGCTGGACACACTACTCTACGTGTTCCTGCGCCGGGATTCCAAGGACACGCTGGAGGCTTTCCCCTGCCTGCGCTGGCTGATGTGCCTCCGAAACAGACACACCTAAGATGGCAGCACTGCTTCCCCTTCTTTTTTTTTAATATTTATTTTTGGGCTTTTTGGACTTTAATCGATAGTTGAAGTGAAGAGTGGGACAGGAAATGAGAGGGAGAAGAGGAGGGGAGTGGACAGGAGAAATGACATCAGGCCAGAATCGAACCTGTGTCTTCCATGGGCATCAAGCCCGAATGTGGTCGGGGTTACTGGTTGCGCCACAGTGCCCCCCAGTACTGCTTTCTCTTCTGAAGGCATCACAAAGACCACAGGCTTCGAATGAGAGCGGTCCAGGCCCAGAGAGCCTCAAGGATATTCCAGGTTGTTAGCTATAGCTGTTTAGTTCTACCTGGTAACTCAGTGCGAGGGCAGCATACACTGAATATGTAGTATGTTATTGGTATATTTATGTTAAGCAGAGCTGTAAAATAAAATGAGAGTGACTCAAAAATATTATTTAATATGACCTAACACGAACTGCCACCACACTATAATTACGTCAAAGCTCTGTGGAAACTTTGGACTTCATCCAGGAAAAGGCTAGTCTCTTTTCCTCCAGTTTCTTTGTGTATAAATAGTCAATTTGAATATTGATCCGCTAAATATAGCAATGCTGTCCTCAACTGCGATTTTCCGATCCCCATTTCCCCCCCCCCACACACACACACACACACAAAGAGAGAAAGAGAGAGAGAGAGAGAGAGAGAGAGACAGAGAGAGAGAGAGAGAGAGAGAGAGAGAGACAGAGAGACAGAGAAAGAGAGACCTTCCACACATCTCATTAGTTTAATTCACTATTTCACTTCTTGAAATGTTTGATTTTTGAAGTTCAAATGTAATTATTTATGGTTTCTTATTCATTTTCAACATTACCCACCACATAAAGATGGTATTGTAAAGTAAAGTATACATCATTTTTATAATAGTTTTATTATAATACTCTAACTTCAACTTGAATAAATAGTGACTGTTGAAAAAAAAATGATGCAGCCAGTCTTAGTTTTTACCGAATGTTC
>NC_137918.1:19690169-19952669 GCF_963457725.1 Sprattus sprattus | reverse complement strand
ACAATATCATTTTAAACTCTCACGGCTGCCACGCCCCCGTCATGTAATCGCAAATTTTCACAATATCATTTTAAACTGTTACTAACCGCGGCTGCCGTGCCCCGTCATCTGGTCGCAAATATAAATATATATTTCCTTCGGCGGGAGGAAACCTTCAGTCGAAGAGGGCAAACAGGGAGTTGCCCAAGCAACACTCCTGTGCACGTCCCTGCACATCATATTCTTTATCGATCATACTGATTCTGCTGTTGAGGTTTGTCACTACGATGTTATTTCATCTGAGAATACTGGCTCCTTATTTTCCAAGGCCGCCACATCTTTGTGAATGCCAATCTGTCTGACCTGGCGGTGGGTTTGATCCTGTTGGCTCTCTCGCTGCTGGTGCTCTGTTCCTGCCTCATCATCATTGTCAAGCTTCTCAACTCCATGCTGAAGGGCCAGGTAGCCATGGTGATCAAAAAGATCTTGAACACAGGTAGGACCTTAGACCCATTCTGCATGTTAATGTGACGTTTGGTCAGATGAAGTCTATACTGTTTTTACTTATTATTTATTTTACTTATTAAAAACCTTTTCATTCAGAGAGGCGTTTCCTACCTTTTAAAAAAAGTATAATTTTTAAACTGTGCTTTTGTTATGAGCTGTTTTTAACTATGTAGCACTCTGAGATTCTGCTTGAATGTAGAGTGCACTATAAATAAAATGAATTATTATTATTATTATTATTATTAAATGATGAATGGAGATAACTGCCAGATGAACATGTTAGCATGTTTATATAGCTGTTTGTCTGACAACGCACACACACACACACACACAACATACAGTCAAACACACACACACACACACACACACAACATACAGTCAAACACACACATACACACACGCATGCTCTCATACACGCATGCTCTCACACATGCATACACAACATATAGGGGAAATGTACAAGCTGCTAGGAGGGTAGAAAAAAACTGTGAGAATAATCTTCAAGAAAACAAAGACAAACTCCACACAATACCAAGCTTTTACAAAGACACTTTGTCACGTGTTCAGTGTGTTGGAATTGTTCATTTGGATATCATTTTCATTCATTTATCATTTTATAATCATATAAAAGGAGATTCAAAAGCTTTTAAAGGCTAGACACCAAAGCATTGTATTAATTTTATCTGGCACTATTTATTTCTCTGTAACTTGCACTATTTTTACTATTTCTCTTTTAAACAGTTTTAAGGGTTTTATGACTTGTATTACTTTTATTCCTTTTATCATGATTTTAGTAATCCAAGAAGCCTATCAGAACACCAGGTTCTGATACGATGTTGATCATTTTGTATTTATCTGTCCACAGACTTCCCGTTCCCCTTTGGGTGGGTCACAGGCTACATAGCCATCTTGGTTGGAGCAGGCATGACCTTCATCGTCCAGAGCAGCTCTGTGTTCACATCTGCCATCACCCCACTAGTTGGTCAGTCCTCGATGGTACTCCAAGGAGTTTACACAACCATCTTATCTCGTATCCATACATCCCTTTGTTTCCGCTGTCTTATGTGCACCTTGCCCCCAACATGATGTTCTCCCGTGCTATTGGCATGCCCACCATGTAGGCACACAGTAGTTTGGTTTATCTTATGTTTATTCATGCCAATAGGCCTTTCGTGTTATCTTAATTTTAGTGTTAGATAATCAGTCCATGCTGCCTACGGCAGTGCAACTTATTTCTGAGTTTCTTGTTGTATCTGTTGAACTTCAGTTTAAAGATAAGGTGTTTATTGTATAATTGGGTTATTACTTATTGGCGACGTCTCCTTTTAGGAATTGGAGTCATCAGTATTGAGAGAGCATATCCTCTGTCATTGGGTTCAAACATTGGAACAACAACCACAGCCATTTTAGCAGCTATGGCCAGTCCTGGGGAAACACTAGCAAACTCACTGCAGGTTGGTTGCACACACTCACGGACGCACACGTAAAGACATAACCGTCTTTAGTGGACTGTTATGGAGCCATACACCTACATACCTGAAAGCAGGTATATGAAACTGCATATTCTTCATAAAGAAATCATAAAATGAAATCACCAATCAGTAGATATTTTTGTGTGTGAATGAATCCCCTACAGCATTACTTCATAAATAGCACCAACTGCCAAAATGGACTATATGTCCCCCATCATGGGGTGACATACCGACACAAACATATAACCTATACACTTACAGCGCCCCTTCTCTCTCTCTCTCTCTCTCTCTCTCTCTCTCTCTCTCTCTCTCTCTCTCTCTCTCTCTCTCTCTCTCTCTCTCTCCTGTTCCCTTCAGATTGCTCTTGTGCATTTCCTGTTTAACATCTCAGGCATACTGCTGTGGTACCCAATACCCTTCACCCGGGTGCCCATCCGGCTGGCCAAGGCACTGGGGAACGTAACGGCGCAGTACCGCTGGTTCGCCGGCGTCTACATCCTCTCCTGCTTCTTTTTCATCCCGCTGTTCGTCTTCAGCCTCTCGCTGGCCGGCTGGCAGGTCCTGGTCGGGGTGCTCGTTCCAATCGTGGTGCTCCTCCTCTTTGCCATCGTGGTGAACGTGCTCCAGGCGCGGCGGCCGCAGTGGCTGCCGTCATGCCTGCGCTCCTGGGACTTCCTGCCGCTCTGGATGCACTCCCTGGAGCCCTGGGACCACGTGGTGTCCTGGATGCTGGGTCACTGCTGCTGCTGCTGCAAGTGCTGTCAGCTGAAATCGCCTGACGAGGAGGAGGAGGAGGCGGTGGTGAAGGAAGGGAAGGGCGTTCACCCTCTGGACAACCCTGTGATGAACGGCAAGGACGATGCCCCCATCGTCATGAGAGCCACATCTCTGTAAAAGACACATGTGTTGTACGTTGATCATTTATAACTGGGCTGTAATGACTTTATATTGTCATATATGGTTGGTTGTACTGCATCATTTTAAATGATAAATAGTGTTGTAAAGTGCCTGTCCTGGTGAACTAAACTAAAATGCCATCAGTGCGAAACTGAAAGATAATTAACAGTGCCATGGGATATTCCTGTGTTCATGTCAGAAGGATGTGTTTGAATACACTGCAACATTACAGAATACCATATATCAGTCTCAGCTGGACTTGTGCCCATATTGCGTGGGCAGTACATCATGTATTTTTAACTAAATTGTTTAACATTAGAATGGAATATGAAGCACTTATAACAATATCCTCTTATCAATGTCTTTTATAATAGATTAAATATATTGTAAATAAGTAAGCATAAAACCAATACATGATATACACTGAACTTGAGAAGTAGGAGTAATTATGGTAAACCTTTGCCATTGATAACTTGTTTATAATTAGTTATTTCAGATATTAATTTATTTAACAATGCAATATTTCTGTCAGTGCATTGTTTCATATTTATGTACTCTTCTGGGAAGGGTAAAGCAAATAAAACCTTACTGAACATGCCATATATTATTGGGTTTTTTCTGTGTGTGTTTTATGTGCTACCTATATATGCTAATGCTACTCTGAATAAAATCCTCAACTTCATTTTGGTGTCTATGTGAGGGTTAGAATAACACAAAGCTGTGGTTCCCAGTAGCTGTCCACCACATAGTCTTGTTCATGGGGCAAGTATAAAACCTTATAAAAATGTATAAAAACAGTTTTTACACCATATCTAAAAAAAATCCCAGTTTCCATGTTAGCTAGCATTTACCAGTATGTTGTTCTGCTGTTGGTGTTGTGGTTTTCTGTCAGGTCAACATAGACAATAATAACATAATATGTATTTAAAGCTGCTATAAAAAGTACTTTGTGTGATACTTCACTACTAAAACCAAACTAGCTGCTTGTACAAATGTTTTCCTATTATACATTATACTGTATATATAAATATAAATCCATCCATATACCAGCTGTGCAAGTAGTTGTAGTTTTCTATCCTTGTCTGCCATTGGCATGTGAAAAACTGCCCTTTAACAGGAAGAAACCTTGAGCAGAACCTGAGTTCAGGGGGGGGGGGGGGGGGGGGGGCATCTGCTTGGGGCTGGACGGGTGGAGAGATAGTAAAGGGAGAAGGGAACAGAGGAGAGAAGGAGAAGAGTGAGCCAAGAGCAAGCAGATGGATCAGATTCATACAGAAATCAGAGGATAGAACAAATTGGCACACATGCAGCACGTGTACATGACACATACATGATTCCATGAAACGTGAGAGAAGGTTTATACCTGAAATATACAGAAGAAATAGTTACTCTTTTGGTGACTAAGCCTGGCAGAATACCAGGATAATGCATATCTAACAAGGCAAGGACAACTAGGGAAAACAACACAAGGAAATTCATTTTCATGTTTCACTTTGTTATAATTGTTCTCCTCCACTACAACATAAAGAGATTTTAGTGGGGTCGATGTCTATAATGTCAGACTCAACATAATGTTTCCATACATTTTCCATGGTATTGGCAGAAATAACATAGATGATTTTTTTCTTACTGTAGCTCTTCCTATTGCTATAGACACACAGCTCAGATTGGGGGTGAGAGGGTTTTGCTGTGCACCACGTGCAACTCTAGGGCACTCTCTGTCACTGTCATTGATTCAGGTATTGATGAATAATCTCATGTTCATGGTGCAACTCCTGACCCTCATGTGTTACACATCAATATAGAGGCAGTGGTAAATGTGTTTCCTTTAACCCTTTCAACACATAAATCACTGAAAATAAAAATCTGAAAAGTATTTTACAAATTGCCTAATGAGATGCACAACCCCCCTTGACCACCACGGCCACCCGGCTATACAAGCTATATTAAAGTTAATCATTCCTCTCTTCAGCTGTCTCCATATCAGCATTTTCATTGATCACACACACACGTTAGTGTGTGACGTTTATGGCTGCCATAGAGGTATAGTGCACTTTGACAAATAACCTCTTCCTCAGGACATTTAGGACCCTGCTGTAAGACAGTTACTGTGAATACAAATGTATAGAGACCGTCAGAGGTGATTAATATCCTTATATAGTTCCCACTATCTTTATGGCCGTTATCTTAGTCCCACTAGAAAATAGCTGTGTCCAAAGTATTAGAGGGATGGGCAGGGGGCAACAGCCAGCTCTGTAGTAACAGCTTGCAACACTAATACCTTCATGTGGATGAGGATCAATAGAATACTGTTGGCACTGAGGCAATAAAGGGTTATTAGCCAGCTAGCTATGTTCTTTTAATAGATAAATACTTGCTCATTACTGATGTACAGAATGTCTGACACAAGAGAACATGACAGAGAACATTGACAGCATGTCTTGAGTAGATTGTCAATCAAGATTTTGAGTGTCATTGTCATTGAAGTGTCAATCACTGTTTTCAATGGACTTTGAACACAATGTATTTGTTGTGTTTGCCTGACATCTTTACACGTGAACACTATGTGTCAGTCGTGTTTTTAACCATCACCTTATATATGATATTACCTTTTATTATACGGCTCTTCAGAACGTTCCAAAAAGTACCGTTGATTTGAATGGGCCATTCCTACGTCATACCCATACATTAATTCCTGCTAACAGACCTCTGCCAAAGATAATCACCGCTGTCATTGGCAACGGGTTTTGTACTTCTAATTCACATCTTTCATATCATTCCGCCAGAAGTCCAGTCATTTTAACGCAACAGTAGAGTAATTTGAAGTCAGCAAGTAATGGGTTGCTATGCAACACCTGAAACTTCAAAGTTCTATTTGCTTGAAGAACTATATTTATTTCTAAACGGGACACATGAAACGGCACCTAAATCATTAAAAAGAGGTATGTTGGAGGAATGTCTTCTATCGTTTTTGGCAAGTACCCGTATAATAAGCGGGATAATGTATTGTCCGTCGGTCATTCTCCAAAAATAATTCCCTTCAGGACGAAACAACACCCTCCGCTGCGCGTCGGGGTGTTGTTCGCCCCGTCGGGAATTATTTTTGTAGAATGACCTCCGGACAATTCATTATCCCTTACGCAATTTATAGACATGAGTGCAACTATGATTGACCCGCAGGTATCTCTTGGTCAGGGAATAAGAGTGACATTTAAGCGTCTTTGAGAACTTTGAAAAGAGCTATATAAATGTGATAGATTATTATTATGTAAAATATGTACAGCCACAGTAATCATTTTTAGTGGAACTGCAGCATGTATTCATTGAGCATTGGGTATGTTTACTTCTTGAGCTGAATTTGAATGTGGTAACATGGCATCAAATGTTACACCCAGGATGCTGCGCTCTTCTAGTGAGCGTCGTCTGACACTGCCGCCTGTGCACGGCAATCCAGACTATTCTCATTCGTAGTTCCATGTTGGTGGAACAAACTGCCTAGCACTACCAGAGCAGGGTGTCCCTCTCAACCTTCAAGAAGCTCTTGAAAACCCAACTCTTCAGAGAGCACCTCCCTTCCTAACTGGCACCTTGGCTTAACTTGCACTTAAGCATTGACAGACCCGCACTTCCTTTTCATTCTATGTTGTTTTCTATTTTCTTTAAAAGCAGTATTTATTGTTACACCAGGTTTTGCTCTTAGCTTGACTGTTCTCTCCCTTGTACGTCGCTTTGGAAGCATCTGCTAATTGACTACATGTAAATGTAGTTAATACATTCCAAATGTATTATCTGCATCTTTTAAAATGTAGCTTCAGATGCCTTTGTTTGCCATTAAGCAATATTGCTATGACATATGTGACATCAAGATCACAAAGATTCCACAGGAACAGGAGATTAGATTTTAGGGATAAGTGATCCGGGATTTTCTCATAAATAAAATAAAACAACCAAAAGTGAGTGAGTGAGATTTTCTTAAAACCATCTAGTCTGTATCATTCAATCCCATGTTCCAAGATAATTCAATCTCAAATTCCAAAAGAACAGATTAACTTCAACACAGACTAAGTTTTCTGTGTGGGACACTTGGGTGATTAAAACAAACCATCAAAATCAAGTGAGACAAACTGCTTGCTTGCCATATTTCTTTTCGTTCTTATTTACACTATAACACCTAAAAACTCCCAACCAGTCATGGTTAAAGCAACACTATGTAATAAAACTACCTTAAAATAACAACTTGAAAAACATTGTGCCGCTACAATTACTTTTAATATGGAGAATGGCCTCTTCGCCATTGCCATCGGGGGTCTGTAGGGAAATGACTGCGGTCTGTAGGATTTCTGGAGCCGCCCGGTGCTTTCTGTCTGCGCATGCGCGACTAGGATCAATTCAGAGCTAGACATCTTTCTGGTGGATTAGTAAGTAGTTTATTTGCTGTCCTGCTTTGTCTTGTCTTGCACTTGCTTGATGTTTGACTGTGAGCAAAGTTTTTGACTCACTAGTTTGTCATAAACAAGGAAAGCAAATTTCAACAGGTTTCGCCGCTAGGGGGAGCTCCAAGCCAAAAACTCCTTAGTGCTGCTTAAAGTTACTCAAATATGAGTTTCTGAATTGAGTCCCTTCTTATCAGCACATACGTCTGTGCATGACACACACACACACACATTGCAAAAATGTATTCAAAGAATTCAGCCAAAATCACTCACACAATGTCTGAAAAGTCTGATTTAATAGTCACAATAACATAATAACATTACCTTGTGAAGCTCATTTGTGGTCATGAGAACGAGCTTGAAAAAGAGGATTGTGATCCTCATGCAATTCCATTAGTTCACATCCTCGATCATGAGGACCAACTATGCCAAAGAATGACCTGGAATGGTCTTTCTGAGATCTCGTTTTTTGTTTTTCACCAGAATCATACATTTGATATCAAAATAACAGTATAGCTTGTATGTATGGCTAAGAAGTCTGGAGCGGTTATACAATAGTCCAAAAATCCCGGAACCTGAGGTGTTTATATCTTTTGATTTATGTTGGTCAAAGGCCATGCAAGGGAAACTTCCACGTATGAGGCTGTAATCTTTTCATCATGTATCGGTTCTTCCCCTTTCACCTCCTTTGATCTTGCCCTACTATGAATATGGGTTCCCTCACAATCCCACTTCTTTGAAAGCAGTCTAATTCGAATCATGTTCAGACCTTTTGCTTAATCATTCTTGGAAAGCATAATTAAACCTTTGACCAGATAAAGCTACGTATAATAATAATATAAAAGGGAGTGGTTAATTATTATTTCTAAATAGGAAAGATATGGTTCCTTTAAGATATGGAAAGATATGGTTCCTTTAAACAATTATCATATATATTCCTGGGACAAAATTATGATATAGCACTGTTTCATGGACCGTATGTAAACGGAATTATAGCTGTAATTTTTCTGGCTGTTAAATCTATACCTCTGAATTATTTCATTAATTTACAGTGCCAAAGTGTACGCCAATTTTGAGTTCTTCTACTAAGAGGGAGAAGAAAAAGAACAAAAGAAAGAAAGAAACCAATAAAAAGCAGAAAGAAGAAAACAAGCAAGCAAGCTTGATAACAGATCAATAGTGTCCTCTAGTGGCAGTATAGAAGCAAGCTTGATAACAGATCAATAGTGTCCTCTAGTGGCAGTATAGAAGCAAGCTTGATAACAGATCAATAGTGTCCTCTAGTGGCAGCATAGAAGCACTGGCATATGAAAGTGACTCTATGGCAGAGGTGGTGTGGGCACAAGCACTCTGAAATCCACCTCTGCATTTAACCCATCCAGGGAAGTGACACACACAGCGAAGTGCAGTTACACACTAACCTGGCTGGAGCAGTGAGCTGCCTTTGGCAGCGCCCGGGGAGCAGTGATCGGGGTTAGGTGCCTTGTTCAAGGGCACTTCAGCCGTGGATGTGGGCATGGGAGAGCAGTGGTCTACCACTGGTCAGGGATCGAACCAGTCACCCTACGGTTTCCGGCCTGAAACCCTAACCAGTAGGCCACGGCTTTATTTACCCGAGCGTAGCATGTAAGAGAAAGAAACACACACACACACACACACACACTTGAAGCAAAGAACCACAACATAAACCGTGTAGAGAACTTTAGAAAGCACTTTAGCAACAGAGGGAATTGAGGAAATCCATGGCATATTCCATGGAAACTTAAGAATTGGAATGCTGTCTACTTAGCTTTCAATGTGTGAAGCCTCTTACTTATGCCATAGGCGGCTGGCTGTGCGTAACGACAAGGAGATGAACAAGCTGCTCAGCGAAGTCAACATCACACAGGGTGGTATGCTGCCCAACATCCAGGCTGTGATGCTGCAAGAAGTCCAAGTAAAATCATTGTCACCCAGTAAACCAGGTGTTTAAAAGTTTAATTTCTTTGTGCATGTCATTTATTTGCTGTTAAACACTTTAAGTTGCATTGTTTTGTATGAAAAGAGTGTTATTATTATTAGTATTATTATGCAGCGGACAAAACTAAATCCAGGTAGCTAATACAGTTAAAGGGAAACTGCCATGTAAATGTATTTTAACAATTCACCGGATCGGTTGATTGACAGGCCAAGGGTCTTAAGGGTTTCACACAACCAGTAGAGGGGACCACACAGAATGTCTTAGAAAGTTCCACATCTCAAGTCACCACACACATAGGCTATCAGCTCCAACACACCTTTTTCCTATAGTCACTAACAATCACTCTAAAATTGTGAAATAAAAAAACGCAAAACAATACAAAACAGTTTTTAAAGGTATTCTGTGCATTTGAGCATGGATTTAGATACGCACAAAGGATTATCTAGGACCTTGGCTACTAGATCTGCTCCCATGACCTTGAGTGCCCAATAAACTTATAATCAAATGCTTTATGGGAAAATCAACATTCAAGTTTGTGTTTTAAATTAACATTTAATTTGTGGAATGTGTGTTTTCTAATGGTTTCCTTCCAAGAGCTACTGTGTTATATTGCAATCTCGCGATGGCATAGGGAAGAGTCCTATGGTTGTCTATTGTGAGAGTTTTTCTTCTCTCGCGTGTTTTTCTAACTTTCCCACGCAAGTCTGCCCCCATGTCCGTCTCACCAAAGATTAGGCCTCACCCTCTTACCACCCCCCTTCAGGCTACTCAGTTCAACTGTTTGCTTTAGAGAGGCGAATCTCGCGATTGTTGAACTTTTTGGAGAGTTTATGGAAGATGGCGCCTGTTGTGACAGAGTAAGTAGTGAAATTCAAAGCGAAAAGAAATTAAAGTATAAGTTGAAATAAATAAAAGTTACAATGGATTATGTGCCGAAGTTTAACCAGTGCAGACAATACCTTGCGTTGTCCGAGCGTGTTGGTTTACGTACTGGAAATATGATTTCGGTGAGACCGATTTTAGTAAAAACAACAATGAACTGCCTACTCCATGAATATATTCGTGCAAGTTTGCTAGCTAGCTTGCTAAATCGTTAGCGCTCCAAGTCGCTGAGCAAGTTAGCCAAGCTGGTTAGCCTACTACGATTTATTCGAGTATTTTCTCACGTTTGTTTATAAGGAGCATTTGTCAGATACCCGCTTCTTCAACTAATGTTAGCAACCCTTTTCTGATTGCAAGAAATCCACCTCCGATAACGTCACTTTTAACATCAAATGACAGAAATTTGGAATGATTGCATATAACGTTAAAGTTATTCCAGCTGCTAGATAACGTCAGTTTTATTAACACATAACATAGAAGAACGTGTATCGTTAGCGGTGAATAGATGGTTAACATAGATAACATAGTAAGTTACATTTCTCAGACTGAGCTGTTTGTTTGTGAGTATGTTAACCATAGCTGGCTATCAAGACAAACGTGTTACTACCGCCAACAAGCTAGCTGGCACTTTGTGAGTAAATGTTATTTCTGAACTTATTAAGTTAAGCACATAGAGGTGAAATAGTTAGCTTGATGGCTTTCCAAGTGATAACCTAACATCCTAGGTAGCCTAACCAAGTATTGAAAGTATTGTTGCTATTTTCCGTTTTTCCGTCTGGTGACCTGATCTTTGAGTACCACTGTAGGCTCTCTGTTTATGCCTTTACCTTGACGTTACTTTACGTGTTTAACAAAAACCGGTTCGATTAAGTATAGGTTGACTAATTCACCTGAAAATGTGGCATCTGGGGTTATTTAAAATAACATGACCGCCTGGTGTTTGTCCTGGTGTTTGCACTACTACATACAAATTAATTACAGCTATTTTAAACGTCTTCATCGTGTCTAAGGTGGTCGTGGGATTGCACAATTTGTCGTGGTATTACACAATTTGTTGTTAACGTCAAGTTTCAATTTACAGGAAATTTGGGGAGTTACCTCAGCCAAAGCGTCTAACGAGGTAAGAACCGTTTCCTGCATTGTTAGATCTTCTTCCTATACTGTTTGTAATTTGTGGCGATTTGAAATGGAGAAATGTTTTGTTTAACAACCCCCATCCCTCAACAGGGAAGCAATGCGCAATTATTTGAAAGAGCGGGGGGATCAGACGGTGCTCATACTGCATGCTAAAGTTGCACAGAAATCCTATGGAAACGAAAAAAGGTGCGTTGTTGTTAAGGCATCTATGTAAACGTGCACATCTTTTAGTGGCATATCTAACAGCAACACCCCTTTATTCATTCGGACACCAGGGGTTTATTTGAGTATGTCATTCCCCACGCCTGTGCAGGTTCTTTTGCCCTCCTCCGTGTGTGTATCTGATGGGCTGCGGCTGGAAGAAGAAGAAGGAGCAGATGGAGAGGGAGGGCTGCTCAGAACAAGAGTCACAGCCTTGTGCCTTCATTGGCATTGGCAACAGTGAGCAGGAGATGCAGCAACTCAACCTAGAGGGGAAGGTAAAACAAACAAAAGTCATTATCACATAAGAAGAAACAGAAAGAATATACAAATACTGAAAGTGTCTGTCTCCACCTTCCCTACAGAACTTCTGCACCGCAAAGACTCTGTACATATCGGATTCTGATAAGAGGAAACACTTCATGCTTTCTGTGAAAATGTTCTATGGGAACAGTGCGGACATAGGAGTCTTCCTCAGCAAGAGAATCAAGGTCATCTCCAAGCCCTCAAAGAAGAAGCAGTCCCTTAAGAACGCAGACTGTGAGTAGTCTCACAATTGGGTCTATAGGGACTCATGACGGGTAACCCAATTGGATCCTTTTGTCTTTCTTCATGTCGCTCTCAGAATACTTGTTATCAGCAATGGGTATTCTAAAAGAGCTAATGTTTTAATGAGTGGTATGTGTGTTTTGGGTGTGATGATGTTTTTACTTTTGTAAATTTAGATGGGGATTTTATCATGAGTTAGATAATTGCTGATATTTGTCTACCTTTGCATTACAAAATGTCGAAAGTAACTTTGGTCATGACTAGGAAATACATAGGGAGAAGACTAAAGCTTTCATCCTCCGTAGGCTGTTGATGATGTGTGTTTTGTACTCTCTCATCTGTGTGACCCTTTAATCTAGCCACTCAGTCGGTAGAGGATGGGTCTAGCCTTACTCTCTGTAAAAGTTCAGAAAAAGTACAAATGCTGAAATATATGTGGCCCCACTCCAGTGTAAACATACCAGCAAAATGAGCCTTGACATTGTTGATAAATTCACATGCTAAAACCTTTCTTCTTAGTGAGAGAGGAGTCTTTTGGTCTCCAGAAAGGGGGTTCAGGTGAGGTTTTGTTCTCAGCAGTGGTTTCCCATGAGTACACCGTGCTGTTGCACGGTCTCACCTCTTGACCTTCTGTGCCCCTTCCAGTGTGCATTGCATCGGGGACCAAGGTGGCGCTGTTCAACCGGCTACGCTCTCAGACGGTCAGCACACGTTACCTGCACGTGGAGGGTGGCAACTTCCATGCCAGCTCACAGCAGTGGGGCGCCTTCTTCATCCACCTCTGTGAGTGAACGTCTGTTCCCGTACCTGGGCTGTTGTCTAGGCGCTTTCGTCCTCTAAGCTAAAATAACAGAAATTAACTTTAACGTTACCTTGTCTAACTCTTTTTGTGTCTTCACTCCCCTATTTCTCCGTGTAGTGGATGATGAGGAATCTGAGGGAGAGGAGTTCACCGTGAGGGACGGTTACATCCACTATGGTCAGACAGTTAAGCTGGTGTGCTCAGTCACTGGCATGGCTTTACCGCGGCTGGTAGGTCTCAGCGATGCCATCCTCCAACATGCTGCCAATACTCACCCCTGGGACTATTACATGTGGTAGACCTAGTGAATTATATGTCATGGAAAACCTCTGTACTGAAGGTGCAATCAAAAGTAGTTCTGGGCTATAGCGCAACACCATTGGCCACAAATGACTCGTATGCATGTATGTATATGCATGTGTCAATCGTGTTTTTTGCACAAACGCATACATCTGAGTTGAGTTGTCATCATAAATGCAGATTTGATTACATTTGCCCTATCAGGATGCCTGTGCTGGTGTCAACTGTGAACTATTAAAGTGTAATCCTGTGTCTAACCTTTGTGAACGGATATGTGCCCAGGTCATCCGTAAAGTAGACAAACAAACGGCCCTGATGGATGCAGATGACCCTGTGTCGCAACTGCACAAGTGTGCTTTCTACCTGAAGGACACCGAGAGGATGTACCTGTGTCTTTCTCAGGAACGCATCATTCAGTTCCAGGTCCGTGCTCTTTTCCCATGCCACCTTGCCTGCCATCCACAAATGTGTCTTAGGACTTATGATCCATCATATTCACAGTTCAGCTTGTTGTTAGGCAGGAAGTGACATTACACTTGCTCAAAAAAAAGCCACTTTTCAGTATTGAGATGATGTCATGTGACTCTGCTGGGGTCTAGATATTAGCCAAGTTAATGAAATGTATCAGATTTATTAGATTACAGTTTTCTCCCATTCCTGTCATATGAACATAAGTCTGTAAATAATACGCTGAAAACCACACCGTGGGTTTCAGAACAGAACCACTACAACCCCTGTGCCCAGAAACCTCAATGTCTAGAACGAGTCATTGCAGGTTCTTTTTATTCTATGTGTCCTATGTAGGTCCTTATTCTACGTAGGTGATTAACCTTTAATGACACCAGATTTGTCCTATTTGTGCATGTTATCGATAAATGTCAGCAACTCAGTGATCGTGTACTGACTTTTTATGATTGGTTTGTCTGAAGAACATATTTCTCTGGTGTATTGGCTTAAGCCCACAACAGGCCATGACCAAAAATATCTACTTACAACTGTCCCTACCTTTCCAGGCAACCCCTTGCCCCAAAGAGACAAACAAAGAAATGATCAATGATGGAGCGTCGTGGACAATCATCAGCACAGACAAAGCAGAGTATACCTTCTATGAAGGCATGGGCCCTGTTCCCACATCAGTTACCCCCGTGCCCGTGGTGGAGAGCTTACAGGTAGGCCTCTGCTCATGTGCTTCCCTGCTACAGTGTTAAGAGGGAGGGTATGGGAACTTAATGTTTGTTTCTACATTATTTTGTTGGTGTGGCGTCAAGCTTTGGAAATGTCCCGTCTGATGTAATCTTTTTTTTACACACAGTCGTAATAATGTCAGTACATTTTGCTGGCATTTCATGAAGGTGTGTGTGTGATTGTTAATGGTAATGTAATCTATTGCAGCTGAATGGAGGAGGAGATGTAGCCATGCTGGAGATAACTGGTCAGAACTTCACTCCGCAGCTTCGCGTCTGGTTCGGGGATGTGGAGGCCGACACCATGTACAGGTGAGCTGCTCAGTCTCACTCATGTTCAGCAACCTGCATAACGTCCCCACCACCATGGCTCACACTGCTCTGAGTACACACGGCAAAGGAACAATTTTGGTGGGACTGAGATCCAAAACAAGTGTGTTCTGTCTCACACGCACACACACACACACAAAATGGAATTCTCCATCTTGCAGTTTTATTATCGAAACTTGACTTGTATTTGTGTACGGAGAATTCCCTCTTTCAAATTTGAAAACACCAACCATGGCATTTTTTAATGAGGGAAAATTGACTCATTAGTTTAATCGGCACATTGTTACTAATTCACCTCTCTAAACAAGTTACTTTGTCTTTTGTTTGTCTGTCTGTCTGTCTGTGTGTGTGTGTGTGTGTGTGTGTGTGTGTGTGTGTGTGTGTGTGTGTGTGTGTGTGTGTGTGTGTCTTCACAGGTGCGGGGAGAGTGTCCTGTGTGTGGTCCCTGACATCTCTGCCTTCCGCGAGGGCTGGCGGTGGGTGCGCCAGCCGGTGCAGGTGCCCGTGACCCTGGTGCGAAACGACGGCATCATCTACTCCACCGCTCTGACCTTCACCTACACGCCCGAGCCGGGCCCCCGGCCCCACTGCGGCGCAGCCGGGGCCATCCTAAGGGCCAGCAGCAGCTCGTCTTCCTCACCCTCCTCCTCATCTTCATCTAGCCTTATGCTGCCCTCCAGTTCAGACGGCCAGGCAGGCTACGTCACAGGCAGCATCTCCTCGTCCAACTCAGCCATGTCTATATCCTAAGGCTTCAGTGGGAGAGCATTGTTTGTATGTGTGTGTCTGTCTGTGTGTGCGTGTGTGTGTCTGTGTGTGTGTGTGTGTGTGTCTGCGCTCACGTGCGTGCGCATTTGCGTGCCCAGTAGTGGGAGAGGCAAGGGGAGCGCATTCAGCAAAGACAGGCTGAGGCCAGCCCAGCTAAAAACTACACTAAGCTCATGAAAAAACTACACTTCTGTGTTTGGTGAAGGGGCATTGTTCTGGGAGAGGGAGCGAGCGAGCGAGAGAGAAAGAGAGAGAGAGAGAGAGAGAGAGGCTAACGGTTGTAGCGGAACCAGTTCAGAGACTCTGCAGAGCACTCCTGCTGCTTCCTCCTTCCCTTCTCTCGTCTCGTCCTCTCCTCTCCTCTCCTCTCCTCTCCACTTCTCTCATTCTGTTGCAAAGGTCTTACTGCAGTCCTGTGCTCCTTAGTGAAGAGGCTTCCGCCTCCAACGGCTCCATCACACAAGGCCTTAAGACAAACCTACTTGATGGTGAAAGCTCTAAACAAACTTTGTATTTCTAGTCAGACACCTGGAAATGGTGATGCAAAAAGTGCCCTGAGAACTGAGAAACAGATTTTTACGGACCAAGCAATACTTTTGTTATTATTATTGTTATTTTTATTGATATTATATATTTTATAAGCTTTAGCTAAGGTACATTTTCATTCATCCTCTCTGTTTTTTTATAACCATTAGTAATACTTTGTTACCAATTTTGTTTTATTTTTCGTTTTATAAGATCTGTTGTGACCTTGACCTCAAAAGGCTTTGGAGGCAGAGCATAGGTTTGGACTGCCTTCACTTATCTAGGTGAGACAGCTCAATCCTCTTGGCCTTTTGCCGGATCTTTTTATTTTTTTTCAGAAGATTTCATTTCGTACATTTTTCTTCACTGGTTTTGATTGAAACCGGGATGCTGTTAATGTGCATTAGGGATGTGAGGGCCTGTGGTTCTTGTCCTGTGTGTTTTGAAGACACGGAGTCCTGACACATGAAAGCTTTAACAGTTGCTGTAGGTCCTTGGGCAGAAACACGTATCATTTGTAACACAAACTGTTGGCTTCTTGACCGCAACCAGTCTATTATATCATGTGTGCCTTTTATGACTGTGGTTATGTTGGGAAGTCAAAAGACTTAAATTATATATACAGGTGTCAGTAGGTTAAGACTCAGATACTCAAGATATTAAGCTTTATGACTCAAATATTCAAATTGACCACTACGTCCGGTATATATACATCTGATTTCTACCCTAGGGGTAGTGTATTCATATTGGGGTGCTCACTATGACTTGTGCCCTATCAAACATACAGTAAGTGACCCTATCAAATGGATTGTGTGCTTGCTGGAGAGGTGTGCACTTATTTCACTGCCTTTGTTCAAATTGCCTCTGTCGCGACTTCCTCAGCTGTCCACATCATGTGTGTTTAGACTAAGGGTAGGAAAACATTGTTGACAGGACAATTTCCTACGTTTTGTATTCCATGTTGTTGACCAGTTTTGATACTGGAATTTACTAAATTGCCAGTATGCTGTGCACATGTATGGTCATTCTACAGGTCAAATTTGAAGTGTCAGTATTTTTCTTCCAAAGTGCTCACCCTGTGTTGTTTTGTCTGTTTGGTATGCACATATCTGAAATGTCTATCAGACAGATCCCCATGAGGCCTGTGTCAAGAATATATCGTAGGTCTTAATAGTTACTTTAGGTATTGTGTGCCTAGATGGGTGGAAGATTAATTTTCTTAAAGCTTTCTTAACCAGTATCAGTTTTGTTATCAAATCATGTATTGTATTGATGCACAGAATTTCCAGTTGAATCAAAATATCTAGTCCATGTGTCATACTTATAATGCATAAACTGGATTTTGTGCTTTTTTTCCAAGTCTATCAAGTTCCAGGTTTGGATGAGCACGAGATGCATGTGTGTGTGGCTACAGCATTGGTGCCTCTTTCTCTTTGCCTCCTGTGGATCTGTTTCTAGGACTAGCCTTACTGCCCAATTGTGAACAAACCACACTTCTGTCGCCGGAACATATTCCTTAGGCCCCCCCCCCCCCCCTGAAATATTACTAAACGAATGGACATACGAAATACTTAAGCATTGCTTTAATGACAGTAACATTTCTGGTTTTGGCAGCCATCACAGCTCACAGTGCCTTGGACAGTGGAAACTCTGAACCTTTTTGCCAAATTCTTGTCGGTCCTAGGGGTGATCCTCAGACAGCTGGGGTGCTGGTTTATTCTTGTCAACAATAATGGTGCATTTTGAACATGTAAAAGGGCCAGTCTGACACCATGGGAATGGATCACTAAATACTGTAAAACAAGATGATGTGATAAATACTGCTCCTGTGTCCTGTTTCTTGATGTGAGTGTGTGACTTTACTTATCATGTTTGCAGTTGTGTTTTTTTTCTTTTCTTTTGCAAAGCACTGCTCGCGTTCCTCCATTAGCAGCCTTGAGACACTGAGTAGTGCAGTTAAGTGGACGGCAACTACAGCGCTTCAGCTGCCTCACATACATGCAGTCTGCAGCTTCCATGAGCAACTCCTTTGAGCTTCTGCCAGATCCACTGTTTTCTATTAATGGAACTCTTTGTGAGCCATCAACTGGGATTGGGTTACCTAGAGGTCATAGCTGCGGTCCGGACCTCACCTGCTCTTTTTGTTGTTAGCATGCTTCCTTTCATGCTAGTGTTTTCAAGCCCATATGGTGGGTGAACAACTGTTTTTTTTTTTGTTTTTTTTTACAGTTTGTTTTTAAGTGCCTATTTGTAGTGACACCTGTGGTGTTTATTACAGTGGCTCTGCTTTCCAGCTGGTTCAGGGGTAGGACTGAGTTCATTTTTTTGTCTTAACATTCTACACAAAATAGCCCATAATTGGAACCACCAAGAATCTTCCTGTACCTGGCTGCTCAGCCAAACTGAGCAATCGGGGTAGACAGATCTTTGCCAGGGAAGTCAGAAGGAACCCGAGGCAGCACTCCACCAATCATTTTACATTTAGCAGACGCTTTTGTCCAAACCGACGTACAAGGGAGAGAACAGTCAAGCTAAGCGCAATAAAAAACCTGGTGTAGGCCTACTGTCCCCCCCCCCCCCCCCAAGAAATAGAAAACGACATAGAAAGAAAAGAAGTGTGGGACTATCACTGCTAAAGTGCAAGTTAAGCCAAGGTGCCAGTTAGGGAGGGAGGTGCTCTCTGAAGAGTTGGGTCCAATCAGGCCTTTATGGTAGAGTGGCCGGATGGAAGCCCATACTTTGTAAAAGACACATAACAGCCGCTTGGATTTGCCAAAAAAGCACCTGGAGGACTCAAAACCATGAGAAACAAGATTCTCTGGTCTGATGAAACCAAAATTGATGTTTTTGGAAAGGAAACCAGGCACCGCTCATCACCTGGCTAATACCATCCCTACAGGGAAGCATGGCAGTGGCAGCATCATCACCTGGCTAATACCATCCCTACAGTGAAGCATGGCAGTGGCAGCATCATCACCTGGCTAATACCATCCCTACAGTGAAGCATGGCAGTGGCAGCATCATGATGTGGGGATGTTTTTTAGCAGGCGTAACGGGGTGACTAGTCTGATATGGGGAAAGATGAATGCAACTAAGTACACAGAGATCCTCGAAGAAAACCTGCTCTAGAATGAATGCATGACAATGTGGTGTGGATGGGTAGGTGTAGACAGAGGTTTTTTTTGCAAGTAGATCAGGTGGAGAGACTACAGCAGCCTCCCATAGCCAAGACAATCTAGACTAAGAGAGGAAGAAAAGAGCCAAGGATGATTGTGCAGAGCTCTGGCCCAATATGTGTATAAGTACTTAAGGGTTATGAGGAACAGGGTTTTCACAGCCATCAGCAATAGCGGGCAAAGGCTGCGCTATAAGAGAGAGAAAGATGTGGTGACAACAGTGGTCACAAATCAGTGTGTCATAAATATATTGGCACCTTGTCTCCAGTCTTCCTCCTGCCCAGATTGATGCCCTACAGTTTGCCCCATTTTTCAGAGACGCGTGCCGTGCCCTCTAGGGAGATCTCTACAGTACTACGCAAGGTGACTACAGAAGTTACAGAAGTATTATCTACTATTCCAGTTTCTTTTCTACTATTCCAGATTCTTGCTAATGCCATAAAGGACACTGACATCAGGTCGTATACAGTATGTGCTAAGGGGCCATTCAAAGGTGATCCAATTTAGATCACTTTGGAGCCGTGGAACACTGGCTTATCACATCTATGTCCTTTTTGTCATTGACTGAATGGTCTCCATCTAAAGGCCATAGATTATAAATAGGGGGGACTTGTGGTAGGGATGTCAAAGTTGGAGAGATATTGACTTAACCCCTAATGCAATTCTGTGGTTCTCCTGCAGGGTGTGCCCAAGTGGATACCCCCCCCCCCCCCAGCATGAAGACATTATTACAACAGATGCAAGCCTTCAACCCGCCAGCCAGTCTCGGGTTGATCCTGGAGACGCAGCTGTCACAGTTATTGATGGGCCAAGGTTAGCGTGGATAAACTGGTTCCTGTGGCTGAAAAAAATGAGTTTGATGCGACTGCGCTCATTTGGACCAGGTAATGAATGTCAGAAAGCAGGCGGATTGACTTGTAGAGATCCACAAACTGTTTTTTTCCCTGGATCAAAAGTATCTACAGTTTGCAAAACAATTATTTGGGTGCCAGTACTATAACTATTACAAGCCATGATTTCCTGTAACATGCCATATTTGAACTTCATTCTGAAATTCAAAGATTCACCTTGGGAGGGAGTTTGTACGTACTCATACAATGGTCATTTTTATGTTAGATGAAATGGTAGTTACAGGCCATCTTTAGCATAATATATGCATCTTACAATTTTTGTTTAATGGCTCATGCAGTGGACTTACACAAATGTTTAGTTGCAGGAATGAATTTTATTATTTATATTATTTTCGTGACAATAATTTTTTTCTTGTGCAGACTTCATTTTACAATAATAATTTCAGTTATAACAAGATGGGTATGGGGTCTATCACAGTTTAGATCTTGTGCGTTATCATTTTTAAAAAATCAATTATTTCTGTTTTAGTGATTCCAATCAAACACTGTGTGATTTTCACCTGCCCCTTGTGCAGGCTCCAAGGGGCAAAGTTCAGAGCTCCCATGTTTCCATCTCTACCTATTTTTAGGCAAAGAGGGAGTTGCCAGACAGTAACTTGAGAATGTTTCTCCTGCCAGTCCAGTGCTCAGCCATACAAACAGGCACTGAATGTGTTCTTAGATCCTAATTGTGTGTGTGTTAGTGTGTGTGTTTGTATGAGAGAGAGAGAGAGAGAGATAGAGAGAGAGAGAGCGAGAGCGAGAGAGAGAGAGAAAAAGACAGGGTACGGGTTGGAGTACTTAATTGAACCTAATGCGTGTGTGTGGGTGTGCCTGTGTGCTTGCACCACTTGAAGGTCAGAGGTCTCTCTGAGTGTGTGTGTGTCTGTATGTGTGTGTGTGTGTGTGTGTGTGTGTGTGTGTGTGTGTGTGTGTGTCTGTAAGTGTGTGTGTGTGTGTGTGTGTCTGTGTGTGTGAGAGATGCTATGCAACGATGAACCTTCTTTACAGATCTGGTACATGCATTCTTATAAACAAGTCAACCACAGACAAGGCTTTTCAACAGGTGCAAAAAGTAGAGACCATTTACCAGAATGCTACATAATCCTCATTGTCGCAATACTCACACTGGACATCATCCATCAACAATTTGAGGACTGAACAGTGTGCCAACCTTACACAATCCTGAATCGTTTCTCTAAACCTGGCAGCATATGTCATATCCATTTAAGCTTGCACTAGGCTTTTGACAGTGTAAAGAAATGCTACGGTTATATATTTATCCCCTGCGCGATTACTGTTGCTCGGTCCTGTAGCCATACTCACAGTTCCGCTAAAGCCAAGTGCGTCACCACCGGTCACCAGAGCCCTTGTCCCAGTTGGGGTAGGTAACACCGAGAGCTAGGACGCAAAATGCGGTCAGTCACGCCGAGATAACTTTGCCCGAAATCACATTCAACATGCAGTGGCTTCGGATTGGACAGACATGTGACAGGACAATTTATATTACTATACTCAGCCGAACTATGGATTTCCAATGCTTGCTTCGTTGATCGGTCTTCGGATCAAAGTGCATCATGCCAACATTTGGAATACTATATCAATTGAATTTTCGTGTGGAAGAAGCTGACCGTAGGCAGTTAATGTGGAATTGTTTCTAATTGATTTTGAAGAACAACTTTTTGTCAGATATTATTCCTGTGGGGGTTATCGCTGGCGTTTTGACTGCCTGGTTCTTCTGATTGTATTTGTATTTTGATTAACATTTGTAATTTATAATACAACACATTTTTTGCAATCGTCGAGATCGAATTAAGCCTATTCTGGAATATATTTTATTTTACCTTCCTGTTTTTTATTATGACAGTTTTTGTAATCGTTTTACTTTGTAGATTAGAAGGCCGACAACGTGTTTTTCGTGATTTTTACGTAAGTTGGGCAGCTTTCATATTTGCGCGGTAATAAATTACATATTTTAGCCTACTTGTTACAGCTTTCCACTGTTGTGCCGTTTATAGTATCCGCGATTGCATTACCAATTTGCGCACCGTTGGAGGGTGATTGCAAAGGCTTACATCTGTTTTTTGGATCTCAAACTCTGCCTGAGTGAAAGGAGCAGTTAACCCGAAAGATGCTTCTAATCTCTCTTACGGTTATCCTTGTCCTGCGTGGACTTCTGATCTGCGCCGCACAAGGAATACAGGCTGACTTTCCAAACGCTGATCCATCGTATTCCACCATATTCAATACAATAGGTAAATGCATTTGGGATTATGACATTGCATTTTGATGAAAGTCTTGAACTGGGTAAAGGTCGGCTCAGGACACAGAGTAATTGTACAAAGCTTTGCCAGCTTAAGTGTTACTTAATATCCTGAAGTGTGCTGCCTATAACTTATATGAGGATGAGGGAAATATTGTTTTTTTAACCTGTTCCCCCTCCTGTTCCAACTCGTCTCTTTTAATGAGCACAATTGCTTACTATTGTGTGAGACCCCCCCCCCCCTGTGGTATGTCCTTGACCTCTTAACTGTTGACTCCCCTTAGACCCCTGCTTTGCAGTGAGCCCACCATGCCTGGGGGAGGCTGACCGCTTCAGCCTGGAGGCCCTGAGGCACATCCACAGAGAGATGGACGATGACCAGGATGGCGGGATAGAGGTGGAGGAGAGTGTGGAGGTAACCCTAGAATCCTACAAATGGGCCCGAATGCGTGCAGTTTGGGGATATTACTGTACCACGAGAACGATGTGGATTAAACACTTTAGCTGTTCCGTAACATTATAAGATTAAGAAGGCCCATAATCCTGTAAACAGAATGGCTGCACAAAGAGTGCAAACCTCAAAACAGAAATGGGAGACTTTCTCCTTGCAGGCTGTGACTTCGACCAGGTGTGATAGAACCACTGAATATGGAACTGATATGGAAAGTATCTAGTGACTTATGTTTGTGTTTATTAGGTTGCTCTGACTTCAAAGAGATTGTGTCACTGGCCAGTTCTTTAATGAAGAAACAACTCTGCAGATAGAAGCTGGCTTTAGAGCCTTGCTGGGGCATGTTGATGTGTTCCTGAACCGTGTACCGTCATATCGAAAAGTCCCCATGGTATTAGGTTTCTGTGTCCATCGCCAAGGAGACGTCCAGGGTGGGGCCATCTCGAGGACACTCCACAAATTCCTGACCTCATCACATGGAGGGTCCTGTTTCAGTGCAGATTCCAAGACATGCAAACGCACACACCCACACACACACACATGCACACGCATACGCACACGCACACATAGACACACGCGCACACACACACACATACACACAGTTTGGCCATGCACTTTTTTTTCCATCTGGCTAATAATAAATGAGTAATACAGAATGCCCCACATCTTTCTTTTCTATTTGTAGTTCATAATTGAGGATATGCAACAGCAGCAGCAGATTAACAAGCACAACAATCTACACAGGGAGGACCAGCACATCACGGTGGAGGAGCTATGGAGGGGCTGGAAATCCTCTGAAGGTAGTGTGTGTGTGACTGGTGTGTGTATGTCGGTTGATAGTGGGAGTTACTGATGAGTCTGCAGATTTGTATTTATTTATTTTTTTATTATTTTTTATTCTTTATTTCAGACACCAAGTTCCATATAAAGTAACAGACATACAATTATAAAAAATAAAAAAAGAGAAAAACAAAAAGATACAACACACATAATACAGTGCATTAAAAAGTATGAAGACTTTTGTGCCAATGTCGTCTTAAGTTCGAGGCAAATTGATAACAGCTCTTTAGAGGGTTGACCAGAGCCTCTCCTATGCAGTTCTCAGACTTGTCCAGTCGACACATGAAACCATTGTTAGCCTATTTTTGCCTTAGTTCATAACTGGACCCAGGAGGATGTTTTGCGTTGGCTGAGGGAGTTTGTGGAGCTTCCCCAGTATGACCGAAACTTCAAGGACCTGCGTGTCAATGGGAACACCCTCCCCAGGTGAGGACAACTACACTAACTACACAAACAGTCATCAGTCTAAGAGTTTCACTACTGAGGAACTGTTCCGCAGACCTACGTATCACAGACCGACTTGTTGTGATCACGATATAACCATGCAGCGGCAGTGCTTTGAATTGTGTTTACTGATTTCCTTGTAATAATAAATAATAATAATAATAATAATTCATTTTATTTTTAACGCACTTTTCATTCAAAAGAATCTCAGAGTGCACTCATTGGCTCTTTTTGTATAATTTCCCCAGGATTGCATCCAATGAGCCTTCTTTCATGAGTGGCTATCTGAAGATCCAGGATCAGCAGCACAAGCAGAAGCTCAAACTCAAGGCATTGGATGTGGTGCTGTTTGGACCCCCCACACGTATGCACTTCAATTCAATTCAATTCAATTTTATTCGTATAGCGCCATAACAATACAATTGCCTCTAGGCGCTTAACAGAGCCCAGAGCCTAAACCCCCTTAGTGCATGCACAATGGCAACAGGGGCAAGGAAAAACTCCCTGAGTATTCATTCAGCATGTCCTCAGCACTCTCAGTATTAAAGGGACACTTTATGTCCGCAATTAGAAAGCCCGTGCCCTTGCCAGTGGGCACAATCACATGTAGTAGCACCTCACAACTGATGCCTAAAATACAGACATGGGATTGATATGAAGTAGCACCTAGGCCTCTGCACTGAAGCCTAAAATACAGACTGGCATTGATATGTGGCATTTAAAGTGCTCTCATGCTCATATTTCAGACTAACTGTGTAAGTGATGTTGTGGATTGGCTGATTTCCATCTGAGCCCCTCTTTGATATTTTAGGCCCACCGCATAATTGGATGAAGGACCTGGTGCTTATCGTGTCTGTGGTGATGGGGGTGGGGGGGTGCTGGTTTGCCCAGGCTCAGAGTAAGTCCTCCAAGATACACATCTCCAAGATGATGAAGGATCTGGAGAGTCTGCAGACAGCTGAGAACAGCCTGTGGGAAATGCAGGAACAGTAAGTCCTCCTTGCCCGACTACCCAAGAAAATGTCTGCTTAGCGGATTTACTTGAATTCTAGAGGCAGTGGAGGGAGTTTGAAGTTCATTACAGTTAATTATGATCTAAAAGCGTATCTTTTCTTGTGTGTGTGTGTGTGTGTGTCTGTGTCTGTGTCTGTGTCTGTGTCTGTGTCTGTGTCTGTGTCTGTGTCTGTGTCTGTGTCTGTGTGTGTGTGTGTGTGTGTGTGTGTGCGTGCACTACCCACCTGTGTACTGGGACAGACTGGAGAGGGCACAGGAGGAGAAGCGCACAGTCACAGTGGAAAAGCAGAACCTGGAGGACAAGATGAGGGATGAGATCCAGGGGGCGCAGGATGAGGCCAACCGGCTCCACAAGCTCAGGGTGGGGGCCGCGAGTGAGCTGTGCCGCCTGCGATATGCAGAGGAGGAGCTGGAGCAGGCAAGTCACCCCATCTGAACTCCATAGATATATTTCACTAAATCTCTAGACTTTTTTTGGTGCAACATTATGTACCAACAAATTATGGCATTATGATCATATTTACGTTCACGGAAAGTGCAAACGTGCTCACCAAAATTCAGAAAGAACAGCCTAGATTAAGTTGATGGGCACCACACAACTGTATAAATACCTCTGAAGGTAGAGCTTTGTAAAAGTATTCTTATATATATTTTATCATGAATATTTTCTCTGTTATTTCCTTTGTACACACATATAATAAAATAAGAAGTCCTTTCATAACAGAAAAAATATTCTTGATAAAATATATATAAGAATACTTTCTTTTACAAGCTTATTGACACACGGTCCCATAACCTGTAGGTTCGCGGGGCCCTGAAAAAGGCTGAAATGGATATGCAGGCCATCTGGACGGTGCCTGATGCCCTCCAGCTCTGGCTGCAGCTCTCCCATGAGGTGGAGGTCCAGTTCTACAACGTCAAGAAGCAGGGTGCGGAGGCGCAACTTGCCATAGCTAAGGATGAGGTATGAGTCTTGAAGGTAGAGGGCTCTATTTCATATTGATTTCATCCTAATCTACCTCTTAACCCCTGTGGCATGTACCAAGATGGAATCCCATTGTTGACTTATACACCCATCACCCATACCCATTTGATATCTCTTTGTTGCTAGGCAGAAAAGATCAAAAAGAAGAGGAGCTCTATTCTGGGGACACTGCAAGTGGCTCACGGTTCCTCTCTCGATGAAATTGACGAAAAGATCCTCGCAGCTAAGTGAGTTTCCATTATCTCTTTAAGCGTAGTTACAGGGAAGAAGGTGCTTTGAGCCACTGTTTATCACTGTGTAGGTTAAAAAGGGGTCATACAGCCCATGGCAGGGCCGTTACCGATATAGTGCCATGTATTACATTTACAAGTAGTCTTTTAGCAGACGCTTTTATCCAAAGCGACCTACAAGGTATGCACATTTTTACATTTTACGTTGATGGCACACTGCACATCAGGAGCAACTAGGGGTTCAGTGTCTTGCTCACGGACGCTTCGACAGGGAATTGAATTAGCAACCTTTTAATAACTAAACGACTTGTCGTCGCCCCCATATTACAGGAATTCCCTGGGGGAGGTTACTGCCTGTCTGAGGGAGCGCCTTCACAGGTGGCAGCATATTGAGCGGCTGTGTGGGTTCCCGGTGATGCATAACCCGGGTCTGGTCAGCCTTCACGCCAGCCTTTACCCAGACCCCAACTGGAAGGTGATGTCTCGTGTCTTCTACCCGTTGCCATCTGCGGAGTCAGAGCTGGAGGAGGACCTGACACCCATGATGGCAGGTGTGTGCTGCTTCTCTGGTGGGGTCATGCCAGGTGCATGGGAGAGAGTCTTTATCTACCACAAGGAGTACAACAAAACATTTCTCCAGAAAAGTCTTTTTGGACCATTTGACATATCCAACTGGTGATGTGGTAACAAACGTCATGGTGTTGTTAACTTTATCCTGTGCCTCTTCCCACAGTGGCTCCTATGAAGCGATCCCCACGGGCAATGGTTCGTTCCCGCCGGACTGGGCACATGGTCCAGCCTGCAATGCTTCAACCAGACCCTGATCTCCTGATTCCCATCAGAGCCCCACTCCCCCGATATGGAGAAGATGAAGATGAACACATCTACATTGCGCAACTGACTAAACAGTATGTTAATCCCTCAATTTCCCTCGGGATCAATAAAGTATCTATCTATCATGCATCTATCTATCTATCTATCTATCTGTTTCATGAAGCTGTGGTAATGTTTATTTTTTAACATTATTGCAAATGACTGCAGCACTAAAAGATCAGCGAAATCACAAGAACATTTCCCCCCTCTGTGTATTTTTAAAACAGGGACTGTCTGGAGACGTCATCAGACACGGATTCAATGGGATCCTCCGTCAACAGGATGTTTACAGGCTCTGCCCTGGACTCGTCGTCTGCCAGGAGACTTTTTCGTGACGATGTGGACATGTTCTCAGACAGCACATCACAGAAACATTCGGAAGAGGAACAGGGCGACGGCAACATCAAAAGATTATTCAGAGAGGATCTTGAGGAGTCTTTAAAAGTTGAGCCCTGGAAATTTCCAAGAGATGATCCCAATGTGACGATGGAGGCACCACAGCGTAGGTCATCGCGTGAGGAGCTGGACGCTTTTGTAGACTTCAGAAAGATTTCAAGGGAAGAGCTGGACGTGTGCATGGAAACGCAGAGAGTCAAAATATTTCCCGACAGAAAGGATTGCACTTCACGAAAATCATCTAGAGATGAGCTTGATAACTATTCGGACAGCCATTTTGGAAATCTATTAAGAGAGGCCGAGATTTCCCTGGAGGCAGCCTCTAGAAAACCTCCCAGGGATGATTCTGATTTTGCCAGCAGCGCTCAGAGACGACGTACGTTTAGAGATAGGAAGGACGTTTCCTTGGACGGCGCCACCAGGAAGATCTCTAGAGATGAGTTTGACATGGCCACCGAGAACCAGAGGAGGAGGGCCGTCAGGGACTTCAGAATAGACGATTCCATTGACACGCCCACGGGACAAATGCCCTCGGACAGGCTGGACTTCTCAGCGGATCCACGGCGCATTTCGTGCGAGGAGCACGCGGCCATGGATGTGGGTCGTATCAGTCAGCCTGACATAACCACAAGCTCCTTGATGCTGCGGAGGCCAACGTCTGAGCCCTTGAGCCGGCTGGTTTACGACGGTATCCTCGAGAAGGCTTACTCCACCAGTATGATTGCTCCCAGCACAACCGACATCCCCTCGACCATACATGAGCTACCACAAGGCAGCATGGTGGGACTGGAGACTACAGCCCAGCTGACCCCCCACGGCTCCCCCAAAGCCTCACCCCCTGAATCCAGGAGTGGTAGCCGAGAGAAGACCAAGAAGTCCTCCAAGCTCAAGAGCCTGTTCCAGAAGAAGAAGAAGGACACCACGGCGTCCTCTTCACCCGTCGGCACGCCCGGCGGTCTGCAGAGGATGTGACTAGCTGTCGGCAAACACAAAAGCAGCTCCAACACCAAAGGATGGAAGATGCTGAGACAGGCGTTGGGCAGACCTGCAGAGTCTGACTGATGCTCTGGTCGCAGTATTGCCAGCCTTAAGGCCAGTACACACACAGCCTCAGGAAACCAGATAGAAATCCAAATCAATCTGGTTTCGTGGTGTGTTCGACAGTGCTAAAATAACGAGTAAAGCTATTGTATATGGACACTGAAAGACGGGACACACGCTGTGCTGGTCATTTGTGTTTGCCGATTACAGGTTATAAACTCTGATAACTGAGTTTTTTTTTTTTTCAATATAAATTTGTGAAGATTCATTTGTGGTCAGATGAGTCCCATTGTACAGCGACAGATGCACTGAACTGTGGTCAAGTTGAAAACAAAGGTTGTTTATTGGCACGGCGAGAGCTGTGATGATGATGTAATCAGGGGACTGCCGTGGCCTCAATGAGAAGTATTAGTAGGGATAGGCGCACTCTACTTCCGCACTCTCAAGCTTTTCTCATTGGTATTTCATTTAGACCAGACACGTTTCGGCCTTAGACATCGTCAGTGTGTGACACACTGTGACACACTGACGATGGCTTAGGCCGAAACGCGTCTGGAAATAAACGGGTCTAAATGAAGTAGCAATGAGAAAAGCTTGAGAGTGCGGGTTTTTTTCTACTCAATGAGAAGTCTCACTGTGATGATTTTATTGGAGATGTTTGTCAGTCTCTTCGGACAGCTATACGATTGTGGAATGTTTCATCAGAAAGCAGTTTCAAGATGGACATGTTAAGAGTTAAACGTCTTAACATCTTAAACATCATTTAATATCTAATATTTCTCTCTCAATTTCCTGTTGTTATTGACATTGATCTTTTTTGTCACATTTTAGTGAGATTAACATAGGGAAGATTATATTTAGGAAAAGTGTAATTGTTTACAGATTAAGTAGATATGTGGAGTTTTTTATTGCACATTTTATTCATACATGATCAAATTGTCCATGTTTCCAAGGTTGCAGTTCTCCAACTGACAGCTGAAAGCTCTTGTGAACCAGATAACCACATACACACTGCAAAAATGCTTTTCTAACCTAGTGTTAAATTACTCTTATATTGAGATGAAAAAATCTAGTTGGTCTTGTTTCTAGCTAAATTGTACTTACCTAGTGCTTTCTTGGTAAGGTTATTTTTGCCTATTTCAAGCAAATATTACTTATTTTAAGAAATCTTAACAAGCTTGTTTTAAGCAAAATCTGCTTAAAACAAGTAAATTTGGCTGCCAGTGCGTTAAGCAAATTTGGCTTGTTAAGATTTCTTAAAATAAGTAATATTTGCTTGAAATAGGCAAAAAATAACCTTACCAAGAAAGCACTAGGTAAGTACAATTTAGCTAGAAACAAGACCAACTAGATTTTTTCAACTTAATAAAAGAGTAATAACACTAGGTTAGAAAAGCATTTTTGCAGTGCACAATGAACTGTAATCAACTGCAGTCGGCATGTACCATAGCAAAAGGTTGTCTGATTTTGAATTTTTGTAACATGAAGCAGACACGCTGTAGGTCATTGTGATCTTATAACAAACATGCAACTTCAGTTGTGACCACTTGATGTCACCAAAATGTAAAATAAAATAAAAGTGTCTACTTTTGTCCCATGCGACTTGTGTGAGAGGGTAGCAGTTTGTCCTTTATAGGTCAATGCATTCATACATGAAAGAAATGTACATCATCAACTTCAACAATAGAACAACACGTCTATTAGGTGTAGTGGTTGTGTTGGAGCTGGTAAGTGTAACCAATGTGTGTCAGGTACACTAAATAAAGGACCTTTATCCTGAAGCAAGGGAATTAAACCTATGCAGTCATATTTAATAGTTCCCAGAATATCAGACAGTCTTCCCAGCCAAATCTAAATTAAGGATGCAACTAATAGAGCTACAACCTAATACAGTGTGGCAGGAGAGGTATGGTCCTTGACAGAGGCAGTGAGAAATGTTTGTAATTATTTATTTATTTATATTTTTAAATCTTTAATGATAAATTCAGAATAGTTTTATGAAATTAGATGTGCTGGGAGAAGGATGCCTGTAGAGATTCAGAGCAGCAATGTTCATAGCAGTTCTGAAGTGGTTCATATTGGCTGATTTTGCTTGTAGATGCACAGTAGCCCTCTGTGCCCACGCTATTTCCTGTCTCTCATGCTACTTGATGTTCTTTTTTAAATTAAAAGTTGTATGTGCACTTCAAACACTATTTTATAAGGTTGATGCAAGGATTTTGACACTATACTATATATATGTATATGGAAAATAAATAAAATAGACATATATCTTTAACCTTTTTGTGGAAGTTTTTTTTCTAAGCAAACTGAGGTGGTGGGCTTGCTTCCAGGAAGCCACTCTCCAGCAGTGCTTTCAGCGGACTGAAAAGCGCTACACATGCGCTGGTGTGAAGAGTGCATGTCAGATGATGAGAACCACTGGTTTCCTGTTTGACCTAACGGAAGTTGCTTTGATAACTATTGTCTACCTCAGACATGGAGAAGCTATACATCTGTCTCACAGTGGCGCTCAGTAAGTAAATATTTATGTGTTTTTTTTTACAATGGTGGATATACACACCATAGATATGGGAACTACCATACACTGCAAATGGCCTGTTTATTTCATGTAATCAGTACAGCTCATATTTCCCCCACTTCAAAGTTCTGATGTTCACAGGTGTCGTTCTCTGCGATGACATTAAAGAGGTGTGGGTCAAGCGAGGGGAAACGGTCACTCTTCCCTGTGACATCGTCATGACCACTGGATCGCACATTACCTGGTTCCGAAACTGCTCTCACAACCTTCAGCCTCCTCTCCTCATCTCCCCGAACATGCTGAGGGAGCAGACCCGTTTCAGCTTCCAGAAACAGAACAACAAGGAGTCCTACGACCTGCAGATTAAGGACGTCACTGCAGCTGACCTAGGCACATACTACTGTGCCAACACAGAGAAGAAGAATGATGTAGAGCGTTACATACACGGAGCGTATATTACCCGTGTGTTACTGACAGGTAGGCACAGATATTTTTCTAGGGGACAGTGGGGGTGGGGTGGAGGGCCTCCTTGTAGCTCAAGAAGGGAAGTCAAACATAACTGATGTCTTATTGCAGGAAATGGGTCAGATGAATGTGAAGGATCTCACGGATCTCACAGAACTCTAACAGGTAAGATGATTCTATTTTGCTTACTTAACAAACAGCAAGCACTCTTCTTTTCAAAATCTTGAAGATACACATGTGTTCCTACTACATAGTCCACTGAGAAAAAGTCATAGCAACATGTGTGCTTGAAACTGAGCAATGGCATAACGTTAACTCACCTCAAGAGCATATGCAGCATCCACTGAACATATTCTGATATCATCAAATCATAGAAATGGCAGTACGAGTATAAAATGAACTATTTATGGCTGTGGAAAGTGTATGACATGCCATGTTGTTTAACTTGTAGTGTGAAACATGTTGTTCAGTATTTGACACATTTTGGCACTCTGTTGACGATGGCCTCTTCTACTGAAGCAGTAGGGATGTACCCGAATCTGAATAGGTTATTCGGGATAACTCAAAGAATGCCATGGAAACCGACATTTCTTCTACGCCAAGTTGATCGTTATCATTCGGGGGAAAGTCAGCTCCATGAATGATTGACATGTCTGTGCATCAGCCATTATGTTTCTTTAAATCGTTTCAAATCATTGTGGATGTGCCACAAGATAAAGATGTTGAGTTCTGTCCATTATGTTGAGCAGTTTGTGCAATATCAACAATCAACTCTAGGGGCTCCAGAGCAGTCCCCAGCAGAGAGCCAGCCTTATTGATCAGTGTTCAGTCACTGGCTCTGATGCTGCTGCCCCTACCGATGGTTGCAAAGAAAATTGCACTTGCAACAGAATGGTAAAACACTCCAGATTCCAGTAGAAAACATGCCCACCTCTGGTCTTCTGTCCTGATACAGATACAGATAACGGTGTTGATTGAACAGATATAAGGACATCTCTGTACACCTCTGTGACATAGCTGTAAATCCTGTGGTGTTGTGTGTTTATATTATTTCCAGACTGCAGTGCCTGTCCCCAGCTCATCAGCCCCCCTCCTCCTCCTCCTCCTCCTCCTCCATCAGACTGTGGGCAGTGCTGGATAGTGCTCTGCAGTGTGTGTGCTGTATGCACTCTGCTCTTTGGCATTCTCATCACCATTTGTGTATCCCACATCTGCCTAAAGAAAGGTAATGTTACTCTCACACACACACAGTGTTGGAATTCAAGATTAATATATCAAATTCCTATATTCCTGTATTGAAACAGACTACTACTTTTCCATTGATAGATGTTCTTCAGATAAAAGATGAGATCTACAGTCATGGATCCCAGGTATTTTGTCATGTTCATGTTGAGTATTCCAACCCTTGTAAAACGACAATCCACTGCCAGATGTTCACCTCTTCCTTATTCATTTTGGCACGAATAAACATGTGTATGTAGACTCACACCATACTATCAATCACACTAACAATCAGTTGAATTTTCATTCATCTATATGTTTCAATGAGCAACCCATAATCCCCTCTCCCCAAATGTGGATTTGGAGCGTAAATCTATGATGCACTCACCTGGACTTTTTTTTAATAATGTTGTATTATTATTCAGGTTCATGGGCTGAGTAAGGAGCACTGCTGCCTGAACAGTCTGAGGGGGGAGCCCTGCTTCCACACAGAGGTCATTTATAGACCTCTGAGGTCATCACACACCAGCCTCAACCAATGAGGAGGCACAGATGACGTCCTGAAGAGGAACACACCTACAACTTCATTAAGGGATTATAGTTGTTAGGTCAAGTCAAGTGGGGTTTATAAAGCACATAGGTCAAAATATGAAGTAACGTGAACATACCCATTTAAAAAACTATTACACAAATGGTCAATAAACATAAGTACCATTAAGTCCTATTTGAGGCAGGACAAGGCACATAACATATTAGAAGACAATGCACTAGCAGACATGTTTTCAGAATCAAATGAAAAGGTGAATCTCTACCCAGAATGTAATGAAATCAGTTGAGGTGTGCCATTTGAAAAAAGAGTGGTACGTCAAGAATACATTTCATTGTTCATTTTGTCGGTGGAGAAATCCAGTTGTCTTTTGGTCCCTCTGTGAGACTCAGCACACATATGGGAAACTAGATGCACAACTTTATGGGACATTCCAATTGATATTTTCGACTGGGAACTCCGAAATTCTGACTCGCTTCTAGTTCCCCATTTGTGAGCTGTTTCTCTTATATTTTCTCATACTCTTTTATTCTACATAACTTATACTTACAGTACCACCATGTTAAGAGATTAATTAACTCATACTTACCACCATGTTAAGAGATTCATTTAATGTCTTCTTCTGTTTGGTGCTATGAATTCTTGCATGCCTGTATCATGAATTCTTTCCTATTACGACACCAAGGTCATAGGTTCGGTATTCAGGAAGAACATGAATAATTGTATGTATATTACCAATGTCACAGTATAAGGAAGAAACCTTCAAGAATAAGCAGGTTAGACTGGGTTAAGGAGTGCACATCTTCTGGTGCTGTGCTGTACCCTGAAACAATTATTATTATAAGTTTATATTACCTAGGAAGAGGATTGAGAAAAGCAAAGGCCTTCAAAAGAAATAATTTAGATTAAGAACTGACTTGCTTAGGGCTATTACACTTTAGCAGCAGGTACACAGTGACAAGAACAAAAATGAATGGTAATATAAATGAATGATTATATAAATGAAACGGATGACAATAAACAATGAAAACTGAATTTTGGGTAGCCTATAGTTATGTTGAAACATTTGTCAAACCTGTTTTTCAAACAAATTTTTCATATCATTCCACAAGTAGTCTCAGTTAACATAACGGAAATTCATTGTAACTTGAACTCAGCAAATATTGAAACGTTTAAAGATTTGCATGAAGAACCATTTTTTTACTTTTTGAAGTCACAAAACGGCAACAAAATCATTGATAAATAAGTATTTTGGAGGAATGTCTTTTATCGTTTTGTAACCAAAAAATATGCGGGTTAATGTACAGTCCGCCAGTCAGTATTGGAAAATAAATCACTTTAGGACGAAACAAAACCCCTTCGTTGCGCGTAAGACTGCTGGACCATACATTATACCTTAGATATAGATATTTACACCTGAATCGCCTTTGTAGGTACCAGGGCATGGTAATACCCAGCCAAATCTCATTCAGTAAGCCTACAGTAATGGCCTATTGAAGTCATTCAAATTGTGTGGCTAAGAAAATCACATATTGTGTATCCATTATATTGGCGTGAAATGAAACGTTATAACAAGAACTTTAAGGAAGTGTATATATATTTTGGCCTGAGTTGCCTTTGTAGGTACCAGTGTAAGTTAATGGACTTCCACAGAAAAAATACAGCAAACCCTTCATCCCCCAGTGGGTCCGTAGTTCTGCTGTCCAGTAAACTACACAATGGATCATGGTCACTCTAAACCCAGTAAGTAGGCTACATATGAAACATCTTCATTGCAGCCTGTTGACACTAAAAGTCTTCATAGTGTTGCCTTTTTTCTATGTATGTGTGTCATTCCATGAGCCACTTTAACAAGTACAAACAAACAGCCTAACCACAAACAGCCTAACAAACAAAAGACACCTAACCACAGAGGCTGCCTCTCAGGGTGCCATGGCAACAGATAACAGATATAGGCCTACAACGGATAGGGGAGAACAGGGTCGGTTGTCACATTCATTAGATCTCACTCCCCAAAGGGGGTGGGAGGTCACCTATAAGGACATTTCAGCAGTAAGACACTCGACATTGAGGTGAGAGGACTAGTGTTTGTCATGTCAAAATGTATAATTTCCACACAATACCAATCTTTTCTGTGTTTCTGTTCATTCTGTAGATTTGTAAACAATGGGATTATAAGTAATGAAGAACCATTCAAAAATATCAAGAGAGAGCTATAGCTTAGGTATAGTTAAAGCTTTTTTCCTTGGGAATGTCTTTGTTAGCTTTGATAATAACAAAACATGCTTGTCACATTCTCTTTAGGCCAGGTCGTTACCCCTTTGTTGACATATCAATGCATGGTGTGATATTTTTAGTGTGATATAAGAATATCACAGGAATATGTTTTCCTGTTTAAGTTCTCTTGATGCAGGAGTGCATTTAAAATATTTGTTTTAGTTCCTTTTTTGTTCATTTTTAAGATTGCATCCATTTTTATTTGTATTCCCCATTAAAATAACATCGCAATAGCAACCAACCCCATAGTGTGTGACTACCAACCCCCCAGTGGGGATGGCTGTCACAAGGGCAAAAGGCACAGTCTGTAGCCCACAAGTGCTATACACAGCAACATGACTGCCCAACCATAAGTACATCAACATCAGGAAACAACCATATCAACAAAATTGCTTTCGTGAGGATTTCGGTGGGGTTTTTAAGCAGGCACCTTTTCTTCATCAGTGTTTCGTTGAATTTGGCCCACAACATCTCCAGAAGGCCAAACATCAGTGCCTGGCATCCCAGATCCATCCCACATCGTACTTACGATGGGTCAGAACACATACCACTACCAGAGACAACAACACATACAACTCTACAAAATTTCATGTATCTCAGTTTTAGTTCCAGTTAATTCACGACAAAGTAACCTGCAAGCGCCTCAGTCAAAACCACAACCACAACCACTGGCTCGCTTTCTCAGCAGCCTCAACGCCTTTGTAGTTCCTTTAAGTGACTGCCCTTGAAAAACCGAATTCAACAGAAGTGTTGTATTGATCTAGCTACAAAGCCTCTGGCACCTATTTCCATTGGTCTTGGGTGTGCTTGCCAACCTTGTTGCCTGGCCTCCACTGCCAGTACACTATACATTAGCTTCTTTCTTTCAAATGCTTCCTCAATCTTCCTCATCTTCGAAGGGAATTGTAAACTCAATAAAGTAAACCATGTGCTCACAATCAGAATACAACACCATGTCTGGTCTCATAGCAGTCACAACAACACACTCTGGAACTTGGAGTTGTCTACCGCCATCAGCAAGCGATCTCCAGTCCAATGCTTTGCCCCATTTGCCAGTTCTGTTTATACGTGCCTGGTGTCCACTCTTCTGCTCCTCTCGCAGAAAATAAATCATACTGTCCCTGTCATTAACTGGCAAAAAGGTAACCTCAACTTGTTCATTCTGTGACAAACACGCAAATTGTTTTAAAACCTGATTATGTCTACATGTATAACAGCCCTGGGTCAGGAAAGTTTTACATCCAGACAAAATATGTTTGAATGAGCCAAGACCCAAATCCAACTTGGACCTCCTGTCTTTTTCAAGTGATGCGGAGTTGGTAGGACATCATAAGTGGCTCCAACGATGAATTGAATTTGGCTAGCATTCATAACCCAAAGTTCTCACCAGGTGATCTTCCCTGTCTCAACACCATGCCAATTCATCTTTTGCCCTGGCTTTGTTTCAGAGGCTGCTGCTGCTCACAGAATATGTATTTCTTGCTTGCTGACAATGCTAGTTACCATCTGCCTCCTCTCCAGCAATGTAGCCTGACCATGCTTTCCAACTGTCACCTATAGTCCAAACCCTGCTCTTTCACTCTATACCTGCCCAATGACATTTCTATGATGAAGTGTGCATGCTGAACTGCTTCTTGTGGATTCCACTTCCTCTCTGTATGATAATAAGGAGAAGAAACCTAGGAAAAACACTGTAGTGCTTCGCATTGAAAGCGCTGCAATAAGACTGCTAGAAGGAACAGTTTAGTTCTTTGATTTGCAGGCACTATACTAATAAGAAGGAGCCTAGGAAGAACAGTACAACATTTTAAGAATAAAATATAAAGGAAAAAACAGTAGGCGTTGCATGCATACACTGTAATAATAAGAAACCTGCAAAGAACAATACAGTGTATTATAAATACAAAGCCTAGTGATAACAGAGTGTGATAGAAATGAAGGGTGAGGAAGGCTATGTTGTTTTACAGTATTTAACTGTTTATTTTTGTACAGGCCTAGCCTCGTTCAGAACTGCCTTTAGTCTGGCTAGGGCCAAAGACATCATTTCCCAGCTGCCCTGGTCTCATCTTTCACCTGGAAGTGCACTTTTTCTATCTCGACAAAATTGTAGGTGAGTAATGTTTGTGGTAGAAGTGAAGCATACATAAACAAGAACTTGTTAAAATAGTAATTTTTCGGAGTAGAATAGATTATTCTAAATCTACGTGACTATGGCTCTAAGGCCTTTTCGCGAAACTTGCATTAGTCCATGCGCTCATACTGTCACTGGATCATTCGCGAATCAATGGAAGGTTTGTCAAATTGACTTTGAACTCTTGAAATCATTTGCTAAGTTTGCAATGCATTTTTTGTACCCAAGACATAAACATGACTACAGTGAAGCTAATGCGAGCCATTCGAGTTGCAGAGTTTGGTGGGTCATCTGTTTTGAAACTTGCAGATGTACCCGTACCATCTCCTGGACAGAAACAGGTAACTTTTAAACATTATAAAAATAGCTGCAAACATGTGTAAGGCTGCGCAAATACTTTGTGAATTTAACGAATTACCCTAGGGCTTTAATCAGTTAGTAGTGCTTTTAATATGTCGTCTATGGGAATTCTAATTGCATGCATTCACGGATGCTTTTAAAATAGCCTGTTGAACACAATTACCGGTATGTAGGTTGGACTTCAGCTAGATGCTCCATTGGTGTGTTAACAGGAACAATATCTACACTCACCTGCCACTTCATTAGGTAAACCTTGCTAGTACCAGGTTGCCTCAGAACTGCCTTCATTATTTGTGGCAAAGATTCAAAAAGGCGCTGGAAACATTCCTCGGAGATTTTCCATATTTTTCCATAATTTGTCATGAGAGCTTCAGGGAGTTGCTACAGATTTGTCGGCTGCACAGCCATGATGCAAATCTCCCATTCCACCACATTCCATAGGTGTTCTATTTGATTGAGATCTGGTGATTGTGGAGGCCACTAGAGTACAGTGAACTCATTGTCATGTTCAAGAAATCAGTTTGAGAGGAGTTGATCTTTGTGATATAGCATGTAATCCGGCAGTAAGTAGCCATCAGAAGATGGGTACAATGTGGTCATATAGGGATGGACATGGTCAGCAGCAATACTTTCAACGATGCTTAATTGGTACTAAGGGGCCTAAAGTGTGCCAAGAAAGTTTCTGAAATACTCAGATCAGCCTGTGTTACACCAACAACCAGGCCATGTTCAAAGTCATTTAAATCACCTTTCTCCCCATTCTGATGTTTGGTTTGAATTTAAGATCCTCTTGTCTTGACCATGTTTACATGCCTAAATACATTGAGTTTCTGCCAAGTGATTAGCTGATTCGATATTGACTCTAACGAGCAGTTAAACCAATGTACATAATGAAGTGGCCGGTGAGTGTATAGCTGTGCGATACAACAATATACTTTCCCATTATTGGATCTGAATTAGGCCTACACATCTTTCAATACCTGGAGAACATCTGTTCTAAATGTATAATGCAGAGCCATAAAATCAGAATAAGCACCGTCTGTCCATCTGTATGTACAGTTATGAAAAGTGGAATGCATGCATAGCCTACTCTAAAGCACATTTGTGATACTTCTTAAATTGAACTGCCTGCCGGAAGGGCCTGTAATTGCTGAACTGTACTGGAGGAAACATAAATCAGCCATTTATTTCAGGTATTAATTAGAATTCATGCCTGTGGAGTGAACCCAGTAGAAACGTACATTCGCTCTGGGTCCTATGCACGAAAGCCAGCACTTCCTTATACCCCTGGATCAGATGTTTCTGGAGTTGTTGAAGCTGTTGGGGATGGAGTTCGGTTTCATCAGGTACATACAGTATCATGTTGTGTTCCTCTCTCTCGTCAGTCATAACTGAATCTTACCCATCCTTGACCTTTTAACACTGCACCTTAATGAAAGGTTTGAAAACAGGACTTAAATATTCAGTTGTATGTGGGCCTATTCAACGACCTTCAGGGGTTAAGGTTGAAGATGAATCTTTTCATTCCAATATGCAGTATAACAATTATTAGTAGTTGTGTAGTTGGAGCATAATGAAGTGTGTGTGTGTGTCTGTGTGTGTGTGTGTGTGTGTGTGTGTGTGTGTGTGTGTGAATGCGATATTTACAAAGATGGTATATACATGATGCATGCTAAATTAAAAGAGAAGAACCAAAAGAATATTATGAAAGAGGTCATACGATGTGCATCTTTTGGATCTAACTGCCAGCGCAATTAAATTACTATTAATTCAATTCAATTTGAATAATTTGAGTGTTTGAATGTCAAAAAACACAACACCAGCCTATGTGTTGTTAACAGCAGAGTAGATAGACGTATCGTGCCCTAAATGGAACTACTCTGAACTCTCTTTGTGTAGACAGGGGACCGTGTCTTTGCCACAGCCACTGAAACTGGAGGTTATGCTGAATATGCAGTAGCATCTGAAGATGCTGTTCATCGACTCCCTGACTCTTTAGATTTCTGCCAGGGCGCGGCCATTGGAATCCCATATTTCACTGGCTATCGTGCTCTGTTTCACAAGTAAGTACTTTCACACCATTTCAAATCCTGAAATACTGTCTGTCAACATAACTCCAAGGTAAGGGAGAGTGGGGTAGGTTGGCACATTGGTGATTTGTCCAAAACTAGGGGCACCTTCTCAAAACTGAAATGGCTACATGGTGTGACACAACCCCCTGATTCCATATCTAAGTCAAGATCGGCTTGAGATGTATCGTTAGCAGTTATTGTGAGAAACTTAAAAGTGTCACAACATGCCCCACTCTCCCATACATTTCAACAGTTTAATCAAGTACATGTTCCAAGGTGGAGCCTATATCACTTCATGCATGGGACTATATGATTTGTTTTGAGTTAAGGTGAAGACTTCAGAAAACATTGTCTGAACTGTGCTTTTCCCCAACTAGAGCTCATGCTAAAGCTGGGGAGACTGTTCTAATCCATGGTGCCAGTGGTGGTGTAAGAATGCCTTGTATTGTTTTGCTTCTATTATTGTGTGTCGTGTAATTCTGTGATTGGGAGAAAATGATGTGTTTTAATCGTTGTCTCTTTTGGTCTTCATTTACCAGGTGGGAATAGCTGCTTGTCAGCTTGCACGTGCTTTTGGGCTGAGGGTTCTGGGTACAGCTGGGACCTCAGAGGGCATGGATCTGGTGTTGAGGAATGGAGCCCATCAAGCCTTTAATCACAGAGAAAAAGATTATGTTACCAAAATAAAGGTTTGGGTTTGACACCGTCAGATGTTGAGAACATTCTTGAAGGGAACAAAGTCTTAAGTTTTGGTTATTTGCTGGACTGGACCGCACAGGTCATCATGAATGGTTTATGTTTGCATGGTTTGCTGAACTTTTGACTGATGCATCCATCTAAGTAATATGTGTACACTTTCTTATAGTTATAAATCAATTGCATGTAATAATTAATTCACTTTCCCCTTTTATATTTTAGGAAGCCACCGATGGACAGGGGGTAAATGTGATCATAGAGATGTTGTCTAATGTTAATCTCGGCAACGATCTACTGATGTTATCCTACGGTGGTCGAGTTACTGTGAGTTCTGTCATCTATTATTTGTATTTTTTAACACAAACTGATTCATACGGAGTACATATGTTTCACCATCGAATGCTGTTTTGCAGATTGTTGGCTCTAGGGGTCCTATTGAGATCAACCCCCGAGATCTCATGAGCAAAGAATCCAGCATCACTGGAGTGGCATTATTCTTTGCGACTAAAGTAAGATGCCTTTAGCATGTTTATTTAAGTAAGATGCCTCTTGCATGTTTACTAAAGTAAGATGCCTTTAGCATGTTTACTAAAGTAAGATTTATTTTGTTTATGTATATACAGTATACATACAGCCGCGGAAAAAATTAAGAGACCACTTCAAAATTATCAGTTTCTCTGGTTTTACTATTTATTGGTATGTGTTAAAGTAAAATGTACATTTTTGTTTTATTCTATAACCTACTGGCAACATTCCTACCAAATTTCAAATAAAAATATTGTCATTTAGATCATTTATTTGCAGAAAAATGACAATTGGTCAAAATAGCAAAATTGAAGCAAGTTTTTCTTCCGGGACAACGTTGTACTTTGCCTGGCTGAGGTTTGTAAAAGACCATAAGGATTGAAAAAGCGGACTGGAGGTTCTTCTAAGTCCGTCTTCTCTGATGAGTCCGATTTCACAGTAGGTGCAAGACTCTCTGGCTTGTAGGCCTCTCCAGGTCTCCGTCTAACCATCAGACGACCATGTGTTGGGCAAAGCTGAAAATTGGACTCATCAGAGAAGACGAACTAGAAGACCCTCCAGTCCGCTTTTTTCAATCCTTATGGTCTTTTACAAACCTCAGCCAGGCAAAGTACAACGTTGTCCCGGAAGAAAAACTTGCTTCCTTTAGCTCTGACAATGTTCCCCAACTCTGAGAAATGTTTTTTCCAGCAGGGCAATGCTCCATGCCACACAGCCAGGCCAGTAAAGGTGTGGATGGAGTACCACCAGATCAGGACCCTGTCATGGCCAGCCCAATTTCGAGACCTGAATCCCATCAAAAACCTCTGAAATGTGATCAAGAGGAAGATGGATGGTCACAAGCCATGAAAAGAAGCCGAGCTGCTTGAATTCTTGCGCCAGGAGTAGCATAAAGTCACCCAACGGCAATGTGAAAGACTGGTGGAGAGCATGCCAAGACACATGAAAGTTGTGATTTTAAATCAAGGTTTTTCCACCAAATATTGATTTCTGAACTCTTCCTAAGTGTAAGCATTAGTATTGTGTAGTTTAAAAATGAATATGAGCTTGTTTTCTTTGCATTATTCGAGATCTGAAGACACTGCATCTTTTTTGCTATTTTGACCAATTGTCATTTTTCTGCAAATAAATGATCTAAATGACAATATTTTTATTTGAAATTTGGTAGGAATGTTGCCAGTAGGTTATAGAATAAAACAAAAATGTACATTTTACTTCAACACATATCAATAAATAGTAAAACCAGAGAAACTGATAATTTTGAAGTGGTCTCTTAATTTTTTCCGCGGCTGTATAAGCCATATTCATCTTCCAGTGTTGCTACAAAGTAGGCAAAGAAGCCAAGGGATGACCATTTCTATAGTTGACATTTGAATTCATTAGAGATCAGCATTTACCGATGATTGTAAAGGTTCAGCGAGACTGAAAGTTTTTCACTAACTGGACCGTGCAATCAGATAAGCACACAGACTTGTTAAATCTTCACCGATGCTGTGTGTATTTTATTTTCTACCCCTGCAGGAGGAGACTGCTGAGTGTGCTGCTGCCCTGTTTGCTGGGATGGAGGCGGGTTGGCTGAAACCTGTTGTTGGGCCTCAGTACCCTCTTGAGAAGGCATCTCAGGCCCATGAGGACATCATCAACAGCCCTGGTGCTGCAGGCAAAATGGTCCTTATCATGTGAACGCAGGGTGAAAAATGTATACAACACTGAAGTGCAGGACTTTTAAAAATGTAATTAGACATTTAACAATACAATTTCATCATTGCATAGGATTTTCTAATGTAGCTTTTTATGCAGTAATCTGAACTGTACATGAAAAACGGCTTAGAGATATAGACGGAATCTTAGTACTTTGCCCAGAGGTGTTATAACAGAGGAGACAAATCACTGAAGGGAAAATGGCAGAGAATCCCTAACGCTAATCATGACTTATTTGTAATTGGAAGTCGTTCCCTTTATTACAAAGAGCCAATTGTGGGTATCATATCTGCTAGGTATTTTATTTGCATTGGTACATCATAGAATGTGTCTTGACTTAATTTGTCTACGGAGCGTTACATTCCCCTACTTTATGGCAATCACAAACAGCATAACCAACGTTCTATATCGTTCCTACTGACCGCCAGAGGCGGTGCTTACAGCACATGGATATTATCAGACGGAACGTGCAGGTCGAGACTTAATAACAACAAAGTCAAACGTGACCTGGGTGACGTTACCCGGTGACCCCGCGACAGGGGTTAAGACACCGGTGAACCCAGGAAGTGACCTCTTTCACTTCTCGCATTTGCGTTTGCAGGTTTTGAGATTGATCGTGGACTGAAGCGCCGAAGTTTCGTACCTTGTTGGTTGGGGCCGTGATTTTCACCCCCCAAATAGACTGCGTTTTGGTCATTTGGTTTATTTCTGGATTATATTTATTTTCACTGCTTATTTCGCCGTTGCGCCGTCTTATATTCTGGGCTGGGGCCGGCTGCCTGGCCCTCCGAAACGGTGTGTCCCTCGCCGCGGGAGGCTGCCTTGGCGTTGCATTGGAGGTAAGGTTGTTTTCTTACCAGTTTGTTTGTAGCAGTGTTTCTCGCCGCTGTTTGATTTATTAGCGATATTTAGTGGCGCCCGGCGCCCTTTTTGTTGCCTTGTAGCTACCTTGTTTGTAGCCTTCTTGGTTTGCCTGTGGGCTGCCCTTCTTATTAACCTTAGCTGTACTACCACTCCGGGGCGCTCTCCGTCTGAGGCCCCCCCGGCGGGCCCGGGTGCCCACGTGGGATCTGCCTTTGGTGCTGCAGGCTCTCTGCGATGCGCCATTTGAGCCCTTGCTGACAGCAGATGTTGCATGGCTCTCCATGAAGACGGCGTTCCTTCTGGCTATTACATCTGCCAAGCGCGTTGGGGAATTGCACGCGCTGTCGGTTAGTGGGGACTGCCTGCAGTGGCACCCCGGCGACAGTGGGGTCACTCTATGGCCTAACCCCTCTTTCCTGCCGAAGACCCTCTCTTCCGGCTTTGTTAATCAGCCTCTCAGCCTGTCTGCGTTTGCAGCAGATCAGGGGGAGAGGTCAGAACTTTTATGCCCTGTTCGTGCCCTCAGGATGTACGTGTCTCGTACTGAGGGCTTCCTTCTGAGTGATGCCCTGTTCCTGTGCCACACCGGACCGAGGAGGGGCCTGGCACTCTCTAGGCAGAGACTGTCCAAGTGGATAGTGGAGGCCATACGGCATGCCTACGGGCACAGTGGCTCCGCGGTTCCTCGGGATGTCCGGGCGCACTCCACTCGTGGTATGGCGGCCTCCTGGGCTTCGCTGAGGGGCGTGCCCCTCTCTGACATTTGCAGCGCTGCGTCCTGGGCGTCCAGCTGCACGTTCACGCGGTTTTACAGGATTAATGTTGTCCCTCATAATCCTGTCCCGCTGGCGGTGGTTCCTGGCCCGTCCCAGCAACACTGAGTACGGGTAGGCACTCCTCGTGACTTTGTTGGTATTGGTCATCCATGTGCTGTAAGCACCGCCTCTGGCGGTCAGTAGGAACGATATAGAACGAGGGTTATGTATATAACCACGGTTCTATGAGTTCCGGATGACCGCCAGAGCTTGGCAGTCGCTCTGATTCTATGCGAGAAGACTTGCCGAGAGGTCACTTCCTGGGTTTCACCGGTGTCTTAACCCCTGTCGCGGGGTCACCGGGTGACGTCACACAGGTCACGTTTGACTTTGTTGTTATAAAGTCTCGACCTGCAAGTTCCGTGTGATAATATCCATGTGCTGTAAGCACCGCCTCTGGCGGTCATCCGGAACTCATAGAACCGTGGTTATATACATAACCCTCGTTTTGCCTCCCCTGCACATTCTGTTTATTCCACTGATGCCATAGCTGAACTGTGAATTGTGGTGGTGCCAAGATGGCTGCCGAGTGGCAAGACTTTGCTATTATGACTGCTTTCAGCATAATATTCCTACATACTACAAATTATTTTTGACGAATATTGTACTGGTGCGCTGAAGTGTTATAAATTATTGTTTAAATGATTAAAACGGTTGTGCAACCTGAAATGTGTATTGAGAACACAATACCAAGTGTTCAAGACTTCCTGTCATTTGCTAATTTTTAATGCTGTCAATTGATTAAAAAAAATAAATAAATGTATCGCACAATTTGCTGTCACGATTAATTTCTTTTTTTCTTCTCTAGACCAAAGCTTGCAATAATGGATATTTCATTTAATGTGAAATCATGGAATTAATGTTGAATCAACACAAAAGAAGGACATTTCAATTAAAATACTATTGTTTTGAACACAGATTCTCTCATTGACTCAGATTTCCAATAAAACTATCAAGGCCATCAAAATTAAGGCACATTATATGTGTGTACAACATGCGCTGTTTGTAGCCCACAAATGCTAAACATAAGTTTGAGATGAAGTGGAAAATAACAGAGACGGGCATTGAAGGAGAGAGATACTTTGGTGGGTGGTAGCGACTTGGTAAATTGGTTTAGTTATAATTTGAAGTACTCAATAAACTTGCAAGCTTGTGAATTCAACTAAGCACTGTGTCAGGTGTATGCTAGTTGACCCAGATATTCAACCATATATTCAACTCAACCATCACATAACAGAAACAACACCAAAACATGTTAAATATTTCAAATATTAATACCAAATAACAAGTTCATTTTGACAGCAATAGATATCAGCTTGTGATAGATGGAGAAAGAAGCTTTCTGTTGGTTAAATGCACCTAGGGTTAGGGTTGGCTGTAAAATATGGGAGCCTGAATTTTTGTATTCGAGCATTGTAAATTGTAAAAGTGAACAAGGATAGCGTCTGCAAATTCTGACACCAACCCATCTCAAATTTCTAACTGCTGAAGTGAGCATGCGCACTCCAAAGGTAACTGAATACTGTGACTCCCTTTTGAGAGTAACCTCTTCCATTGTCAAGATCAGAACCCACGTCTGGAATACCAGGTAGAGAAAATACTCTGAGCTTAAATATCTGCATTATAGCCTGGGAATCTAATCAGTTGGAGTTGGCATCCGGGGTGAGTGTCTGATTTTACAGAGCTTCTCATTTGTGCTTTACCTGTCTGTCTTTGCCTGTCTGTCTTTGCCTGTCTGTATAATTTGCATACATATAACATACATGAGAAGCGAGTCTAACAGTTTTTACATAAAGCAAGAGTTTATTGTGTAATTATTTTAATATTATGACGAAGATGGGCTTTTCTACACTTTGACTTGAACTTTGAACTACACCTTTTCACATTTATCCATCTAACCTGCTGAAGAGTGAACTGTTGAACAATTACTGTTTCAGTTACCATCCCATCAGTTGAAATGAGACACTCGTGTCTGTTATCCAAGTCACATTAACCAGTCACTGAATCCTTTTGCTCCTGTAATTAGACCTAACCTGCAGACAGACAATTTGGGGACACAGAAAAATATTGATCTTAGCAGAAACACCCTTTATTCAGTTTAACGGGGTAATGTGTAATTCAAAGAGAACAGCTTTTGCAAAAAATAAATGGCTTGAGAAAAAAAAAAGATCTTGTCCTTTCTTACAGGTTCTGAAATTAAGGGGAAATTCAGCAGTAAAGCCATGTAAGCACCCATTGTGATTCTACCTTCTCTTACGCATCGTCTCTCTTTCGCCATTGTACTCTATGGTGGCCCTTAAAACCGCATGGTAAAAGGGTTGGAACTCTGGCACACTGTAAAGTAACAAGTGTTGCAAATTCCCACCCGACTGTTTTTAACTACCCTATGATAGCTGTCTCTTAGTAGCTTAGTGAGTCCTCTTAACAGCTGTCAGCTGCTAGCGTATGTTAATCTGAGTTTGACATATGAACTCGTTAATATGAAGATGCCCAGGCACCATGAGGGTTTCTAACTTTTCCTATCATAGTTTTTAGGTTAAATTGAGGAGATTGTACCATCAGCTAGATAATAAACTGTTATTTCATGCAAATGCAACTCTGCCATTTAAACTGTTTAAGATTATTTAAAAGTTTCCCTAGCTAGGTAGCTAGCATAGCAGCTAGACAACCATAACAACCCAGAAACCCTGAAGCAAGGTTTATTTTCTCAAAATCAGCTCACCAAAAGAAGGCAGTCTTGGGTGATCACAACCACTTGCAAATGATGGTAAACAGGTTCATATAGACATCATATTTTTGAGCCAGCCAGTAAAGAGCCAGTTTATAAAAAATAAAAAAATCTTTGTTTGGTTGTAGTTATATTGCTTTATATCAACAATATAAATTGTATAAATGTATTTGTGTGTTGTGTGTTATAATTGTTAATATTAAGTTTATTACTAGTTTTTAATTTGTGTTTCTGTTCAAGTGCATTTGGTCACACCTTGCCCAGGGACGAATATGACACACATAGTTTTACAGCGTAAAAAAACAATAAGAGTCCTTTTGGAGTGTGTGGGCTAGATCTGGGCTAGAGTAGATCATCTGTGTTAGTCAGTGTGGGGGCCAGCATTGGGCCGGCAGTGTGGGGGCTCTTCAGGCAGTTGGTGGGTATTATTAATTTGGCAAGTGTGCAGCATACTGAAAGGAGGTAGACTGTGATATCTAAATCATTTGTTAACTCATTGCTGATGTTTGTGTGCAGAGACAAATGACAAGAAACCATGACACTTGATGGCCAGCAACCACAATGGAAGAACCATTGCAGAATTCTACAACCTGTTTAGTAGCGCACGATGATGAGTAAGGTTGCATCACAAATTTGTATGAAAAGTATTTGACTGTAGATTTAAAACTAACCTGGAAAATAAATATGTTTTTTTTCCCCTTCAGGTATCCCTGTTTTGGTGCTTTTGCTGGCAGAGACATCTAGCTTAGCATCAACATCATGCCCTGCCTCCTGTATAGTCTGCTCAGAGGATGCCATCATATGCCACAAGCTCTCTAGTATTATTGGTACGTAATGTCAGACTGAGTCAAAACTGTATACAGAGCATTGTGCAACAACATGCTGGTACTGTCAAGCTAAGAAGGCACCGGATGCCTAAAAGAGCCCGGGTGACGTAATGTTGATTCTTGAGTGACAGTTTCTATGCCAACGTTAGCATTACGTAAGCCGGTCACCGCGTACCCCGCATCTATATTGCTAATAGCAATTCCTCCTTTTGTGCGACAATATTAAGCGACTAAAAAGTAGCTGATGGCTTTCGAACAACTCTTGAGACTCTCTGACTGATAGCCAAAAAGTGTCGGGGGTACAAAGTGTCCGTTTAGGCACAACATTAAGCGACTAAAAAGTTTTAGCTACACCTGCCTGATGGTATTCTGTAAGTTAGCAATGTCCGCTAGCATATCAAAGCTAGCAATCCCCCGTTATTCTTTAGTAAAATGTTGTGCAAACAATGCCCTGTTTTGTTCAAATGTAACTGTGGGTGCCGTCAGATATGTCTAAAAATCACAACACATTAAGGAGTGTCTTAATTTAAGCACAACAACAGATGAATAGCTTCAAGCTAACAAGACACTAGCACGAGCTAGCTAGCTGAGTAAATCGCGTTATGAGCGATAAAGACCCGGGTGACGTTTTGGCGTTGGCATAGCAACTGTCACTCAAGAGTCGAAAGTCAACATTACATCACCCGGGCTCTTTTAGGCATCCGGTGCCTTTTTAGCTTGACAGTACCAGTAATACAAGCGTCTCAAGAAACATAATTGTAAATTAATTAAGTGGCTTTAAACAGTGCTTCACCAAAAATAGTGTCAGAACAATTTATTTTAAAATTTGCATTACAAAAAAAGTGTATTAAGGTAAACTATGCCTAACCAACTAATGTGCCACCTTCCCTCAGGTGTTCCTAATACTACTCGTGCCTTGATGTTGACAGATGGTTGGATTGACCTTCTGGATGACACCATGCTGTCCCATATAGGCAATATATCTGTGCTGGGGCTAAGCAACAATGCAATTACCACAATTAATGAAAATGCCTTTCAGAACCTCATTGAACTCAAAACATTATTACTCGACCATAACCATATCTCCAGCCAGACCTTGAACAGCTCCACATTCTCTTGGCTTCCTAAGCTGAAAAGCCTGCTATTGGGTAATAATGCTATTCAGGAGATAGATGGCTACTGGTTCAAAAACAGCAAAGAGTTGAAGATCCTTCAGCTGGAGGGCAACCTGCTTTCCACACTGAATTCCAGTACCTTTTCCTTCTCTACTCTAAGCAGCCTCGAGTCCCTTGACCTCTCAGACAACTTCATCACACACGTGGGAAAAGACAGCTTCCGGAATCTACCACAGCTACGAACGTTGGACCTATCTCGCAATAGACTTGAGAATATCCCTGATGCTTTCTCCTATCTGTCCTGGCTCTCTTTGCTTAATCTAGATTTGAACAGGTGGAACTGTAGCTGTGAGCTACGTGAACTGGCTTCCTTTCTTAATAGTTACCTTCAGGCCCCCGATAAAGTACTGTATAATGGACAAAGGATGATGTGCGTCAGTGCAGACAATCCAGCTGTGAAGATTGTGCTTGACCTGACTGATACCAACTGTGTCCCACCAAACAGAAATATTACAGTGAATGTAGAATCCAGAAGTGGCATCACTGCCCAACAGTACACACGTGACATAGCATTAGTATCCGTCCTGTTCTTTGCTGGTGAGTGAAGTATAGCCTACCTGTGGAATCGTTTTTTATGAACTATTGAATTATGATGTATTGATATGAAAATACTAGGTGCTATTATATCTTAAAAACCATGCCTTAAAGGTGAAATCTGTGATTCTAATCCAATACACATTTTGAGAAATTCTTTAAACCTTTAACAACCTCTGGTTTATTGATTCTAGGTGGAGTCTCAGTTGCCCTGGCAGTCGTGTGTATTGTTCATCCTAAATTAGTGATGAGGAAAGGTTCAAGGCCTTTGCAGAAGGGCAGTGAGATTGATGACCTGAAGCACTCCTCCCTGGAGTCTGTTAATTGGAACTTCACTGAAGGGAAAGAGGCCTTGTCAGAGGCCCAAAATGCTAAACAGCTGTATTTCAGCTGTGCCAACCACAAACATCAGCCAGCCTGGGACCAAGAGATGCTCGCATTACCAAACCGGGTCAATCAGACGGAACCACATTTCACCTGTCAATCGTGCCTGTCAGCTGCTCTCCACATCCCTGGTATGAGACATGGAGAAAGGCTCAGCAGTGAGACGATCCTGCATTTGAGTCAGCAGGCTGAGAATCAGGCTGAAACTGCACATAAATGGCCTGTCAGTGATGAGAGGTTGCCACACACTACATCCATGCTCAGAGGTAAGTACTATCTGTGTCTGTTGCATGGATACTGTTGTTTTAATCAATCTGGATATGGATAACTAACACTATTATTTGATGTCCCCCCTGTAGATTTACTTCTACATAGACAAATTCAGAAGCCACCTGTTGGTCGAAGCGGAAAAATTCAAAATCCTGACGTTATGTATCGTGGAAACCCAAGGCAAGATACTTCAGTAAGACAAGATAGACATCTTTCAAATCAGAGCTATTTGTCCTTAAAAGGTTTAGCAGACACTACAGTTAGATGTCATGGACACCACCTGAATGGCCCTCCTCTTCCAACCATCAGCTGTATACACTGTCACAGAAAATATGAATACAAGCAAGCCTGGAACAAAGGTAATAGTACTGAAGAATTCAGAGCAATGCTACAAAAAGAGACCTTAAATTACAATCAGTCAGGTTTGCCAAAACAAGCCAAAGGATTGAAACCGAGCCTTCACAGAAATGTAACCTTTGATTTAACTGAGTCTGCAATGCACACCATTGATGTGCACAAAGTGAAGTATTGTGGAAAAATTCCTAAATATAACCACAAGCTAAGCCTCAGCCAAGTCTCAGCCAAATCTATGAAAGCAAATGTATTTCAGAGAGATCAATCAAAAAGTCACAGATGTACAATTCATACTAAAAGGTCATTGAAGGTTAAATTTAATCTTAACCCTCTCAGGAAAGGTAAGGTTAATCCTAACACAAGCCCTAGACATAACAAAGATAACCCGAAAAATATAAAAAAGGCACATAAATATAAACTAAAAGGCAAAGTGTCAAGGGACAAAGGTGATGTGGAACAGCGAAGCCCTAGAAACAAGAATAAGAAGGGGCAACAATGTGAAGATTCTAAGGACAGCACAAAAGCATCTTCAAAGAAGACCTCCCAACTGGATGTCCGTAATGGGAATAGAGATGACACAGAAGGCACTGTTTGTACCTTTGATAATAAAAAAGAAGAAGGCCATTTGCAGGAGCCAGACCCTGCTGGTAGTCTCCCAATTGAAGACTCAAATGAAGCGCTCTCAAAGAGCTCTGAAACTCTTATCCAGCAGGGATTTCTCCCAGACCAAACAGACCTGCAAGCCAATGTAAGCAGCTCCGAAGTGCTAAAGGGAGGTGCTGGTCTTGTGCTTGCTGTAGGAATAGCTCCAGGGGAAGATAAAAGAGAGCCTATCCCGAGTGGCTCAAATCAGCCGCCTTCAAGTCAGCTTCATCTAGCAAGTGCAACATTAAATGAAGACATTCAATCCACTGGCAACAGCACAAGCCCAGAGAAGCCAAAAGCTCCAGCTGTTGTTCAGGAATACCTCTATTCTCCAGAGGGCTCACCAAAGAGAAAGATCAGGCTGATTATGCCAGAGAAGACCACTAACAGACCAACATCTTCTCTTGATAAAAAAATTCGATAGCACATTTTTCATTACACAAACAATGCAGGTCACACACTTTTATAATGGCATATGAAATGTGCATTTGCATCTGCAGTGTTTATATTGTATGCATTCATTACACTTACGATTTAAACCTTAAATAAAAGTGTATGTATTATTTTGCTTTAATCTACCTGAATTCTCCGTCATTGAAAATGTGATTTAAGCAACACAATAGCAAAAAAACAGTAACAAATGGATTGTGTTTGGTTGCTGATTGCTTCTGACAACCATTTGCAAGTCCTACTGCCTTTTAAATGGCATGTATGAGAGCTTGGTGTTAGACCTTCTTCTACCCTTGATCTGCTGCTTACTAATCCAACTCCTTCCACTGAGAAAACTCCACAATCTCGAAAAAAAAATGTCAGCTTTGCAAATTTGGGCACCCCTGATAATTACCATTATTCCAGATTATAAGTGGCTTCATTTGGACATAATTTACACCTAATGGGGAAAGTAATATTTCAGATTTGTAATTACATTTATTGACTCGACAGAAAAAATGCAGTGTGCGTCATAACAAAAACAGATACATGCAAAAATGTGGGCATCCCAGTGGACTAATAACATCAATATTGGGTAGAGCCTCACTTTGCTGAAATAACAGCCTGTAGACGCTTCTTATGCCCACTGATAAGTCCCTGAATCCTGGCTGCAAGTATTTTAGACCATTCCTCCTTTTCATCTGTCTACAGTACTTTATTCCAAAATGATTCTGGCTTGTCCAGATGAGCCTTTGCATAACTCAAGCGACTGTGCTTGAGGTGAGTATGCAGGAAGGGCCTTTAATGCATTACCCTTCCATTGGGCAGTCCTTGTGCAAAGTGTGCTGGACTGTGGAACTCTAACACTTGATGCACACTTGATGCACCTTAATATGGAGATATGGAGATAGATTGCTTTTATTATTTTTATTATTATTTTATGTATGATATTTTATGAATCTATTTATAAATTGTTATTTATTATTATTGAGCTGTGTAATAAGTCTGGTTGCCTCTACTGTCTCGTTGTCTTTGTGGCAATGACAAATAAAGTACTTTCAACTTTCAACTTTCAACGACACCACCAGCAGCCAGATGTTCATGGAGCTCTGAAGAGGTGGTCTGTGGTTTGCTGTGACTCTTCAAACCATTCTTTATCTTTGCCTTTCAGATATTTTTCTACCACATCTGTCCTTCATGAGGAATGTTCCTGTGGCTTTTCATTTTCTTATAATTCTTACTGTGGAGACAGACACCTCAAAAGACAGACAGACATCCTCTCCTAATTCATATAGACTAATCATCTTTGTTTTTTTGGACATTAGAGAGATATTTTGAGGTTCCCATGTTGCCACTTTCCAACAGAGAATGAAGGACAAGCACATCTAGCTTTTTCATGATTGGTTGCAACTTTATTTGCAGTTTAAGGTTAAATCAACTAATTAAAAGAATGTTGTGTTTCAATCAAGCAACATTAAGTGACTACATGTATTCAAATCAACACACTTAAAAGGTTTCCCACATTTTTGCACAGCCTATTTTGCACATTCGCCATTTTGCACTTTATTTCATACAACTCAATACTTCTACATTAAGATGTTTTTTTGTCTGAAAAACATCCCATTATCCAGCTTTCTCCAGAAAATGAATAACATGATGCTATGATGTTTACTTATAAAGACAGAGCAAGTTAACATGCAACCTCAGAAGGGTGCCAAGACTTTTGCATACAACTGTTTTCAAACTGGTCATCTGACACCTTACTCAAGTACTGTAGCGGTTCGTTTAACCAGTTGTATATGCATTGCTTTTAACTTGTCAAATTGATGAACAGACATTCTGAGACAAGAACGCCAAACATAAACGTCTAGTGGCATCCCCAGTGGTGTAGTCCAGGGTATACGCACGCAGGTATACGGTATACGGAGTATACCACTTAATTTTCAGTCTGCATTGCGTATACCCACTTCTCAAAAAAGGCAGTTTATCCTGTGCTGTATGGGCTGCTTATCTAGAGAATCTTTCTATCTTCAAGAATGGCGTTGTTTTGTGGGGTATTTCGAAATAACTTTATTTCAATAACTGTATTTATAAACACAAGTTTAATGGATATTTGCAAGCCAGAACATGGAAATACACACTTTGGGAATTCATTTGTTATTTGTTTATTTGTGTAGAGTGGAGCAAATCAATTCCCACAATGTGTATTTTCATGTTCTGGCTTGCAAATATCCTTTAAACTTGTGTCTGTATACAGTTATTGAAATAAAGTTACCAATTGGCCAGGTGCTAATCATCAACACTAATAAAATACGGTAGAGGAACAAGTTTCAATATTTTTATTCAGGCAAACACAAACTATATGACAAGGTTTATGAAAACTTGCACTGCTTATGCAAATTCATTAAGTTATCCTTATATATAATATTCATCGCCCGTCCCAACAAAATGGCCGCCACGATTTGCGTATATGAAGTAGGCTACTTTGAAACGGGATGCGCTATCCAGTTTTTGAGATCAGTGGTTGAAATACACATAGAGATAAATAAAAATACATGGGTAATGGAAATACATGGGTAATGAGGTATGTCTTCCCCCTTTTCCCGGTGGATCGGCCATCTAAGAGGGCCACGCTACTATTGGTGAATTTGCAAAAGGCCTTCATTCCTATTGGTCGACAACCTATAGAGTGATATGGAGCGATCGGGAGTGACGGGAGTAAAACGTAAAAGCTAGCAGCATTTTCAACACGTGCATGTCAAGAAACTCAACTAGCAGGTAGGTTTGAGTCGATAAAATGGTAGGTAATATTGTTTGTACAGCCCTTTCATCTGGGGACTAACTATAACTTCAAAAAGGCAATTCACCATTTGTTCGCAAGCTAGATGAATTAAAGGCACCCAGTGCAACTTTCGAGGCTTAAAAATAAACATTCAATTTCTAGTCTTTTTTACACGTAGTAAGTTTCAATAACTCCATACCATTACATACCGACATTCAAGCAGCAAATATGAGACGTCGTTGTGTGGTGAGAACTGATAGAAAATCGATAACAACAACAATCGCCGCCATTATCTTTATTTTTTGGTAACCTACAATAAACAAAGCAGGTTCCAGTCAATGGAAAAATGGCTTCTCCCCACCAGCGATTGTTGTTGTTTACGATTTTCTATCAGTTCTCACCACACAACGATGTCTCATCTTTGCTCCTTGAATGTCGATATGTAATGGTATGGAGTTATTGAAACTTACTACGTGCAAAAAAGACTAGAAATTGAATGTTTATTTTTCATTGAATGTTTACATAAAGTTGCACTGGGTGCCTTTAAGTTATGGGGATTTTTTAATTTCATGTGGTGATTATGTAGGCTATGACTATGTTTCTTTGATCTGTTATATGTATGTATTTGTTAATTGTTCGAACCCTGGAAGATTAGCCCTTATACTTGGCTAAAGGGTGTCGCCATAAGTCTTTATATTATAAACCAATAAACCAACAAGCTAGTGTACAGGTAATATTTGTGCGCCCCTTTCATCTGGGAACCAGGTAAGGCATTGTACAGGTAATATTTGTCCGGCCCTTTCATCTGGGAACCAGGTAAGGCATCGTACAGGTAATATTTGTGCGGCCCTTTCACCTGGGGACCAGGTTGCAGGTTACAGGTAATATTTGTGAGGCACTTGCATCGGGGAAGTTGCACGCAAACCTAGACATGTGACTCTTTCATGTAGGCATGAGGTATTTTTTTCTTTGGTCATTCATTCATTCGTTCGTTTCATCTGGCATCCCACGAACAAAAGCGCACACGTTTTCTGCAGATATCGCGATCAGCACCAAGGACAGTTTAACACGCATGTAGCCCTAACATGCATATTATAGCCTACTGTAGGCCCTGCAGCTTTTAACTTGCCTACATTGAGACCTGACTTCCTTTTTTGATACATGTAGGAATGCGTCGTCGATGGGTTATCAATGATGGTCCTAAGTATGACTTCTCAAAAATTCCCAAGAAAAGAAGACAGCTTTCCCCGACAAGCACGTCCTCATCCATGCACCGTGAAGAAAGAAGCAGGACCACTGATTCAGATGTTAAGGATCAGGATGTAGGGATTGTTCATCCAAGCACAGTAACAGTTGACCCTCCTGTGAGTTGTGTTTCTTTTTACCCTGAATGTGGCAATTTTATTTAGTAGATATTTGTAATCTCTTTTATTGAAGTAAAAATGGGTAACAATATGGCGAATGATTCTTCCCTTACGAAAACGGAGGACACAATGTAAACATAGCTTTACCCTTAAAAAAAAAAAAAACAGTTAAGTGGTCTAATCATTTTAAGCCATCAATAATATTCAGTAATGCCATTGTTGTTTTTGCAATACATTGTTAGTTATCTTATAAAGACCACCAATGTGGGATTATTAAAAAAAATAAAAAGAACCTTCGCTCTCCCTAACATGTGATCGTATCACACGTGTCACGTGATCTTGTTATCCAATAAGGAAAAAAGACATTTCATAACTCGCGGAAATAACTAAACCTGCTTCAACAGCTACTCGAAGCAATAGGTTTTCAAACTTCATCGTAGGCTGAGATTTGTGTGGATAGGGCTATCTGGTTTTACACAAAGGTAAGACAAGGTGAACGTTATTTAATTTAGATCCGTTCAGATACCGCCAAAGTTCCAGTATTGTCTTGCCCTAATTCTTTGCATTTTAGCACTGAAACATATCAGATGTATACAACAGGATAGTTAGTGCAAACCAAAGTCCTGTGCAAACAAGCAAATAAACAATATTTTTTTAGGATCTCTAGGCTTGATAATACTGCCGGGGCAAATCATATACTTTTCTCCGGTTGTTAGACTGCGAGTAGGCTACGCTTGCAGTAGGCCTGGGTTATTATGGATTTTTACTGGGTTATTTCACTGCTCTACCAGGAGACGAGAGTAATAGCAAGTTAACTGTCTTGTCTCTGGCTTTATCCTGCAGATGTCCTTGTCTGTGACCGACAGAGTTATTGGGGCAATCATAGGCTCCGCTGTCGCAGATGCAGCAGGTAAGTGTGTGTGCAGCCATCACTACATTTCTGTAACGTTAGACTTCACAACTGATTAATTAGGTGCAGTTAGTAGGGGATAACAGTGACGAAAGAAACACTTTTGAATTTAACGTATTTATAACGTTATTCGTCAAATACGGTTGCATTTACACAGAGGTGGATAGAGAAAGCAAAAGCGGTGTACCCAAAAGCTTAAAGTAAAAGTACCCATACAGTAAGAGTACAAGTGTATCTCATAAAATTAATAATCAAGTAGTGGTGATATTTTGATTTATTAGGCATATGTTTTGTAGGCAAATGTGGGGTTACTCCCAAAATGATAAAAGGCTTGTCTAATATACACAACGTAAGCCATCTGCAAATTCAAGTAAATCACATTCATTCAAAAATGAATACATTATGTGTTGCTCCCCCCCCCCCATGCCACCGTCTAATCTATAATGAAGTATATTCATATATTGATGCTCTTATTTCTTTGCCAGCACAACCCCTTCATTGGAATTATGACCTGCAGAAGCTCAGTGCCCTTTTGTCACAAGTCAGTCACGCAGAATTCCACCCAGAGTCTGCAAATCCCTTCTACAGAAGGGAAACTGGCAATCAAAGTTGCTATGGAGATCAAGCCTATGTCCTCCTTGAATCCTTGTCAGAAAGCAAAGGTAATATTTGTATTAATTTGGGGGACATGTTGTGTGTTTTGTTTGTGTGTTTTGTTTTTGCTTATTCCATAACTAGACCCTGGTAATATTCTTAAACCACTGAAAGTGTCAGCACCCCTACATGAACTGCTGCCTCACGGTAGGGATACATGCCAGTGAAGAAGAACACTTCCCCTTTTGAGGCACTGCTGCCTCATTCTCACACATTGTGAGACTTCTTCTCTGTTAAGACTGCTTGGAGTTGGGAGATGTTTCGGTAATAATAGTGGCTACATTTGGCTTTTTAAGCCAGCGGATAGCTAGATGGAGTGATGTAATTTTCAACAGTGGAATGAACAGTGGAAATATTAAACTTTATGACCACTCTCCAAGGTTTGAACACTGATGACCTGAAGCAGCGGACAATGAAGTTCTTTGGGCCAGGATCGGAGTATGATACCCCTGTTAATGATCCATACAGAGATAGAGCAGGTAAATAACGTAATTAAGGTCCGTTTCATGTCTCTCCCACAATTCAATGTAGTGATTTAGAAACTTTTGTCGGTGAAAAACAGGAGTATATTACTTTTTATGCTCTTAATTGTTCTGATGTTAAAAAGGGACCTCTTAAAAATTACAATTCTTATGAATACAGAGAAACATTTGCACAAAGCCTTTTCTGATGACACTTGTTACAAAGTTTTTAATTTTTTTGTTGAAGTCTGTATGTGTTATATGACGGTGTGTAGATCCAATCTGGATAACCTATTGCTCTGCAGTACTAGCTAAAGTTCTTTGTTACTGTCCTTGAAGGTCCAAGACCGCAGCTGCCTATTGAAGGACCTTGGAGACATGCAAGTATTAAAAGCTTCATTAAAAATGTGGACGCTGGAAAGGCAAACACAGGTGATTTAATAATATATTGTGTTTCCCTGCAATTATTAAACTATTCTTCCTGCAGCACCCCGTAATGGATCTGTATTAGTTGATGTGCATACGGCGAAAGGAAATGTATAGCATTTCATTCCAAACTTTCTTTTAGGCTGTGATGATGACAACCAGATTGATGGAATTGCAAAGCTAGCTCCCATCGTGGCTGCATATGCTGGAAAACCTGAGATGTTGGAACGAGTAGAAGATGCAGTCCGTGTCACACAGAACAATGATCTGTGTGTGACGGAGACACTTGCAGCAGCCAGGTCTGTCTGTGCGGTCCAGAAAGAGATGTTGCTCAGAGTGAATGCCACTGATCTGTATAATAATGCATGTACCAGAAATGATAGGTCACTGAGTAAGGGCATGGCAAGTTTATTTATATGGCACGCTTCATATACAGAGGCAATTCAGTGTGCATTACATAGATACAAGCAAAAGGAACATACAAATGAAACAAAAAGACAAATAAGTCATTAAAAGAAAGTACACATTAGATATTTCAAGAATAAGTATTATAATTAAAGGTGCAATGTGGATTATTTAAGGGGATCTATAAGCAGAAGTGGAATATAGTATTCATAATTATGTTTTCGGTAGTGTATAATCACCTGTAACTATACATCGTTGTGTTATTGTAAGCTTAGAATGATCCCTTCATATTTACATAGGGAGGGGGTCATGAGTAAGCTGCAACCGTGTAATGTTTTTTTGAGAAGACCAGTGTCTTTTGGGGACACTTGACCCTTGATTCTGGCTGAATTATTAGGATGATAGAAGACTGTTCCAGTGATTTGCTTTGATATGGTTGGTAAAAGAGAGATCTGAGTCTATTAGAACGAAGATTTTGGACTTGGTCTTGAGCCAGGCGAGATGTTTGCTAATGCTAGTTCTCTGTTTTGTTGCCAAAGGAGAAGAAAGAGAAAATATCTTGATCATATTTCAGGTTCCTGGAGCATTTCATCTTGAAAGGTGCAGATCCCGCTGCCTTTGATGCTGTGATGACACAGCTCAATGACCCCAATCGAAAGAACTCCCAAGAACTGGATAAAGCTGTAGTTGGTATGTCCACTCCTCCACTTTTCTTCTTAAACATACTTTGTATCACTTAATGTAGTTGTGTGTGTGTGTGAGAGAGTTGAAGGTTTTTTTTTTTTAATGGTTTGTTGGATTAATAGGACACCTCTGTCAAGTGAAAGAAAATCTTTCCAAGGCCCCAAAGGAGTTGATTCCCACTGTTTTTACAAATGCCTGAGGTATGGATAATGTTTACGTCCAGAAAGTTACCTACTTTTTCATCATATACAGTAAAATCATTGTCACTTTCTTTTGAGTAAGCCGTTAACAATTTCATAGTCTACTACTGTTACTTAATGACTTAATTAAACACCTGGTGTTGAATCTTTTTAGGTTTGCCTGGTGCATTCCAAGCAGCTCTACATGGAGTTCTGACAGCCACAAGTTTTGAACAGGCTGTGCTAGACACCATGAGCTGCGGGGGGTGCACCTGTAGCAGGACCTCCTTCATTGGGGCTTGCATTGGGGCTCAGGTACGTCCTGGAGACTAATCCAACGTGATGTGTCAACTGAAATTCATTTTTAGTACCATGCTACTGATGTTATATTTTGATTTGATTTGTTTATTTGATGAAGAGGGACAGTGTGCATTAATAAACATTAACATGTAAATGCACCCAATTGTAGCCAAAAGCCTAGTTTTCATTGGCAGTCCCCCTGCCAGAGTGAAACTGGCTAAAGATAGGGAAGAATTACAGCATAACATTAGGGAGGGGAAGAGAGAAAAGACAACACCCAGACTATGCTCCTAGAGGAGTACAGTGTGGGAACAGTTAAAAAAAAAAAAAAAAAAAACACACACCTCAGCACATAAGCACATACAACTCACAAACAATACATACATGAATACAAAACACCAGCGCTACATGAAAAAGCTGCCATAATATGTATTATTATAAAAATGTAACCTTATATGTAAAGGTTTTGATTCACATGACATATGCATTGCTCTTTTATTTAGATCGGACTTCAGGGGATCCCAAATGCATGGAAGACCAAAACAAAGCGGTATAATTCCTTGCTTGAACTTGCAAAGAAGATTGCTGAACACCACCATGCCTAATTGTGCCACATTTTATATAACATGTGGATTTAAATGACATGCTTTTGTAACGGAATGTTGAGATTTTACAAAACACTTAATGAAAGTTCTAGCTCAAACTTTTGAAAGGCTGGAACTTGATGCTCTGTGTGCTGTGAAGTTGGGACACGCCCAATTAGCTGTCATTAAAGTTTGGGATTGAATTCATCTTGAGTTATTATGGATGTGGATTTAAATGACATACTTTTGTAACGGAATGTTGAGATTTTACAAAACACTTAATGAAAGTTCTAGCTCAAACTTTTGAAAGGCTGGAACTTGATGCTCTGTGTGCTGTGAAGTTGGGACACGCCCAATTAGCTGTCATTAAAGTTTGGGATTGAATTCATCTTGAGTTATTATTGTTTTCTGTAATGGTTAAGAATAAAAAATAAATATTTGAAATATGCGCACACATGACTTTGCCTGGCTGGGAAAACAACAATGGCTGGGTTCCTGATTAGCTGCAAGCTAAGAATGTAAGAACAGGTTTTTCAACACGTCTTTAAATGCATTGCCAAAACATTTGTTAGTTGACTATAGCTATCTCTTCAGTCCCTCTAGGATTTTGTGAGGGTTGGTTTTCGCTAAAAGCGACTCAATTTTCTGCAGGATATCATAAATTATTGCAATGCTTTTGAATGAAATAAAATCAAATGCCACGACTGCAGTGGTTTTCTGCAAAAACATTGCAGTAATTAGAGGACATTTCAACCTGCAAGTGTGAGAAATCCTAATATTTGAAAACACAAGACCACAAAATGCTGGAGGGACTGCTTCTGAAACTTGCTTGCATTCTATAAAATATTTTATAGATGTGAATGTTCCAAAGTCTAAACGTGATACATATCCTATAATAAAAGGTAAAAAATAATATTGTTTTAACAAACAGTTGTTTGTAAATTCACACGAAAAAAAAGCAAAAGAAAAGTGGAGTTTGTTTCCGCTCTATTCAAATTTCAGAAATGGGCCTACAGTTTTGAAAGAAAAATGTAAATTGTAGAAATATGTAGAGCTACACACCTGCGTAAACACAATACATCGTAGGGTATACAAGTTCAGTAGAGGTCACAGGACCTCCTCAGTAGGGTGAATGGAGTGCATTTGAAAACTTTGGAAATCGGAAACATTCGACTTCCGAGTTGTCACGAATCAAACGCATCATACGGTTCAGCGATGTCGGCAAAGGGATGACAACCAATGGAATCACTTCAGCTGCCTGACGTCCACCACCAAAACACAGATGATCTGTGCAGGACGGATGCATTATTGTTGAATGTTGAAGTACATAACACTGGACTTTTCTAGCGTTTAAGATATAGCAACAACGGATTGTTTGTTCAGTCACTCCATGTTATTTGTATCAAGGGATTAGCCGTTCCGAACAACCGAGGTCCCTGTCTTAAGCATTGACAAACATGGATTTCGATGTCAGAAGATTGGCAGCAGACGCTGGTACTTTACTTAGCCGTGCAGTTCAGGTAGCGCCATATATTCTAATATTAATGCGCTGACGATCTGACCTTGCATGTCGTTTTTAAGGGGTATAGGTTATTACGTGCAATAATGCTGTCTTTTGGTCTACTTTAAGGATATGTTTGCGTAATGTATACGGTAGCTGGCTAATATAATATTGCGTTAACGGTGTAATAACAGTATGTACTGTAAGACCAGTCGTCGTCTTACAGCATGTATTTTGTAAGTTAATTAAGCTATAACGACTTCACATGTGATTGTACAGTACACAGAAGAGGTTCTTGGACAGGCTGAAAGAACTGAACTGGATTGCCATTTGGAGAACCTTCTTACCAGGGCAGAGGCGACCCAGCAATGTACAGAGAAAATAATGAAACAAACCGAAGTTTTACTACAACCTAATCCAAGTAAGACCACCCGTTGGTTTTCCCAACCCATACGACCTTCGTGACACGCCCATTTGTGATAGTTACATGCATACATGTAACTTACATGTAACACATGAAGAGTGCACTTTAATTAGAAAGACTTATGTGGAATTCACAGTGTTAAATGATACAATACCTTGTGGTCAATGCTGTGACATACTTAATAGCGGTGGCAGCATCATACCTTTAAGCTATAGTGACCCTTAAAATGGCGTTAGCCCAGCTAAGTGTTAAGTAGGCTTCTCCATCTGTTCTTCAACTCACGTGCAGCTTCAGCTTGCTCTGTCCAACACCATATGAACAGGTTTGTCGTCTGGTAATGATTCCATTTAGATTTTACTGAACAAAATCTAACAGACATCAACAAAAACCACATGCAGGAAGGAATTGGAATTGACAGTAGTTTATGTTAACATAATTGACAAAAGCTTATGGTAGACCCAGGTTTTGAGTCATGTTGTATGCTCGCTTTATTAATTTACCTAATCTTTGAAAACACAGATGTTAGAATGGAGGAGTTCCTGTACGAGAAACTGGAGAAAATGGCTCCTGTAAGGCCAAACAACCTCGAGCTGCTTGGAGAATGTATGATTGACGCTGGACATGAGTTAGGCCCTGGGAGACCATATGGTGAGAGCACTGGCGCACCACATGTTGTTAGATTACACTGCATAGTAAATTAAATGAAACGGGAAGAAGAGGTCTAAGACCCCACAAATGACACAAAGATCATACCAATGAATGTGAGCTGAATGAGGAGTTGAGTACTGGTAACTGAGACAAAGGGCATTCTCCCATTGATTTCCCGGCTCCTTGGCCTTTTTGTGCTGAATACCAATGAACTGATTTTGATTTAATCCAGTTATTTTACTTGAGAATGAAATTACATTTCATATGATATTGGCTGAAACTCCTGTCTCACCATAGGAAACGCTTTAATCAAGAGTGGTGAGGCTGAGAAGCAGCTAGGGAGTGCTGAGAGGGAATTTGTCCAGTCGTCGGCCATCAACTTCATCGCACCTCTGAGAAACTTCCTCGAAGGGGACTATAAAACTATTGTGGTAATACAGATATAGGTTATGCTTTAATATCACTATTGTTTACATATAGGGTTTTAAGGAATGTTTTTAATTGGTAGCTAGTTTTTATAACAACCTCAACTTTATTTTGATGGTATTTGGTGATAAGTGAGTCCCCCGTCCCCCCCCAAAAAAAATATAAATGGGTAAATAAATTGTCTTTGCTGTTGTTGTGGTTTTACAAGGCAAGTCTGGTGGTTGGTAGGTAGTTAGGTAGTAGTTAGACAAAGAACTTCATAATGTTCCTTTAACTAGTTAAAGTTATTTTTCATTACCATTTATCAGTGCTGCTGTTATGTTTACAAGGCAAGTCCATTGGCTGTTAGTTAGCGTGCTTGTCTCCTTAGTCCTCCCCCAAAACTATTTATAGTAACTCCATGATCATAACTGTTAAAACAGTTTGACCGTACCTTATTAATCTACAATTTCACATCCCACTATAGGCGGAGCGCAAGATTCTGCAGAACATGCGTTTGGATTTGGATGCTGCTAAAGCGCGTCTGAAGAAGGCCAAAGAGGCTGATGCCAGGTCTGCAGTGAGTACCACATCAACAGCATCCTCATAATCAAATGTAGCAAAGGTAAAACTGTTCTTTTTCTCTGTTAAAAACTGTTCCATGATTGGCAACCATTGTCAGGACAAATGTCAAGAAATTTATATTTTAGTACAGTAACATGTGCTGTTTATAATTAACATTTTACCCTAAATTAACATCAAGGTTACAACAGGCATATTTTTTACCCAGTGAACCATGTATAGAAGCTGACTTTCATGGTCTGAAACATCAGCTTTTAAGTATTCACTTATTCTGTTTGTCTTTTCCCATTACTGGTTGGGATCTCATATTTTCCATCCTGGGATTTGTTGACATATCTTTATTTATTCATGTATCATTTTAGTTTCTGACCTTGATGTTGATTTATGTGATCTTTGGGGCAGTATAGAGCACCGGTGTCAGAATGCCAATTTAGTCATTAACCTTTTGCTGCTTTTGTATCTTCATGCATCTCAAACTTTCCTACTCTCCCTCTCCTGTCTTCTTGCAACTGGATGCCTTCCTGAAAGGCGTTTAACTCTACCCCTGCACTGGGAGAGGAGTATGTGGCTCACTTTTCTTACATGCTTGGCTTCTTGCATGTGAAATGGCTTAAGGTTTGTCTACTCTGTTATGTTTCCTCTGTTCTTATCACCTGTCTGCCGGCTCCATTGTTAGTTGATGCCTAGCCTCATGTAGCCAAGGATTGCAAAAAGTATGGTCAGCGTGGTGTCACCCTTATGTTAGGTGAAAATAAAGCCAATATTTGTCAAAATGAAGGCTGCTACCTTTTCTGCGTTTGTGTGGTGGAGCAAATTGGAGCCAGAGTCTGCACAGTAGGGCCAGTTTAGGGCCAGAGGAATGAGTTCCACACAGGTCTGTCTATACCTGTCCATCCTATCAATATTTAGTTCAGTCCCCACACTTCAATCCCGGTTAATCCAATTGTAAATGAGCTACTTAAAACATGTCCTAACATTATTGTACACGCGGCCCCTCTTTTCCTCAGTGCAAGTTTAGGTAGCTGGCTAGCTAGGAGATGTGAATTCCTTTTGGAGGTAGATAGGCTGGCAAGTAAAAATAAAAACTTAATTTGAGATGCCAAATAGGCTTTTTTACTTTTTTAACATAAATGAAAATGGGTGGGAAGGATTAGTGTCAATGGCCTTAAAAAAAAAAAAAAGTCAAATAAAAAAGTAAAATTCAAACACTTTGGTTGTAAAAAAAAAGATGGAAGGTGTGGGTGTGTCATCCAAAAAGGTGTGGGCGGAATCAAGTAAGTGTGTCTTGTGATGCGCAGTATACTATTTGCCCAGTTTAACATAAGCAAGACTACCATTCACACTTTTTGTTTCAATCATCACAGTTACAGTTTGTCGGCATTCAGAAGAGGAATTTTTCAGTTAGCCTAAACTTATAATGGAGAAGGTCCCTGTGCTTCATTTGGTCCTGTTTACACAGGAGGTGTAACAGTATGTGCGAGGTGTGATCAAAAAGTTACAAGACTGCGCCTGTGAAAAGCAAGACATACAAATAAAATAAAACATACCTGATTAGTTTTGTAAGCACCATCTGTGACTCGCACTGGATCAAAACCGTGACCATTCAGTTTGAACTTCGTTTTGGGGAACAAAAAGAAGTCTCCGGGAGTGGGGAGCGACAATTGTGTTGGTGCGGGTGAGAAACTCGCTGTGATTGGATGTGTTGTCATGTTGGAGAACCTTATTGCCATTGTAATATAGTTCATGTTGTTTGCGCCAAAAGTTCTCCATCTATTGCTTTACAAGGTCACAGTAGAACTCCGCATTGCAGTCTGACCCTGGGGGACAAATTCATAGTGCGCTCTTCGTTGCACTCCGGACCTGACATTTTCGAGGGTAGGGCCCATACAGGGTCTGCCCCTCTTGAACCTAGAATGCCACTCTAAGCACCTCGCCCAGCTCATTGCCATAGGCTTTCTGAAGCATTTTTTAGGGTCTCTGTGGAGTCGGATACAAAATGTGTTGTTCACTCAATTTTTAGGTTCATCGTAAAATCACAAATGCATATGTTCCAGTGGTAACAAAAACACATCTAACACAGGTGCTAATGTTGATCAAGCAACGCAACCTGCTACATGCATTGTGCTGTACTCTGTTCATAACAGGGACAGTCTCAGAACATTCTGATCACACCTCATAATGCACCTTTAGGTAGGATGACCCCCCGCCCCCATTTTAACCATCTATTGCTACAGCTTACTAACAAATACAGAATACTCATTCTCACGTCAGGCTGCCTCTCTTGTGATTTTAAACTGGTGTTGTAGCATTTGCAATGTTAGATGTTGAATAGCATGATATTCTCAGAGTCTTGGGACACGTTAGCACTGTGCACCGAGACACCCGGTTTGTCTCTCATAGCTTATGTGTTGTGCATTTGTGACTGTGGAAAGAGTTTGTGGTGTTTGTGTAATGTTGTTGATGTGGATGGCAAGATATCGCTTGTTACTCACTTGTTACTGCTTTGCTTGCATGAGGCTAGATTGAGGTTAATTAGGTCACAATGGCATGTAATTAAAGCGTGGAAGTGGATGTTGCCTGCCTTTTAAAATGTGTGTCTGTCTTTATCTAAAATGCACACCAGATGTGGACTGAGGAGGTCTCAAAGGTAAGTGAGTGTGTTTCTGTCTTTAAACTTTGTTGCTTTCCTCCAGTTGAACTCCTTGGAATCAAACAGTAGCTGAAGTCCTAGGAATATTCTGTTATTCCGGTGATGACAGGGTGTCTATGGAGGATCTTTGCAACTGTGTGGGTGCCAAAGCAGCACATCAGTCACGACTCACAGTACCTCTCTTACCTCTCACTTCAGCACCTGTGGAAACCTTTATCTGTGCAGAAATGTTGCAGATGTCACACCTTATTTACTGCAGAAATATTACTCTGATGATATTACACTTTAGGTGTAAGAAGTGGGTTACATATCAGTGGGCTACATGTACAATGAGCACCTGAGCATCATGCCTATTTTAGGGCTTTAATTATGCAGTTCTCAAAAAAGTGTATTGGGTTAGAATGGCTGACTGCACCTTTAAAGAGGGTGAATCTTGCATTGCAGTCCACTTTTGATTTTGTTCTGTCACTAATCTGGGTGTTTTATCTTTTGTTTATGGGTAGATGTGCTTCCCCTTCAATCTCTTAGTTGTGAATATGTTTGTGTGTAACTCGTAGCACAGGAGTCTGGTGGAATTTGCTCTTTTGAGATGTGTTGGGATAGGCATAATTATATAGTAATGGGAACTATTGACTGATAGGCATTCAATACCTCCAGCTAGGCAATTTTACTACTAAATGGCCTTTGGAATGTTTGTGGATCACCATGTCTAGTTGTGTTATGGACCTACTTTCTCTCAGGTGTGTGTGTGTGTGTGTGTGTGTGTGTGTGTGTGTGTGTGTGTGTGTGTGTGTGTGTGTGTGTGTGTGTGTGTGTGTGTGTGTGTGTGTGTGTGTGTGTGTGTTATCTGTTCTTGTTTGGCTTTTTGCATGTTAGGTGCTCATCCCTGATATTTATAATAATAATATAATTTTTACTTCTTTTATTTTAAAATCCATCTTTCCATCTACAATTCTGTTGGCTGTCACTGTTTTAATTTACAATCCATAAATAGGCTGTAAAAGTATGCTAGATGGATCTCTGGATCTTTTTCTATCCTAATCAATACCCTTAAGTCAGTCTTGCTTTCTCTGTTGGTGTGTCTTTGCATGGGTCAGGCGGAGACAGAGCTGAGAATATCACAGAATGAATTTGATCGACAGGCTGAGATCACTCGACTGCTCCTGGAGGGTCACAATAGCACTCATGTATGTAACTTCACTCAGCATACACGCATTATTGCCTGTCCATGTACGAGTGGAGGCCCACACAACTACATTCCAAACATTTGGTGTACAGATGATGTTCATGGTAACCTATGACCTTTTGTTGCCATGTTTCCTTATGTCAAACCCACGATGAGGCAAATTAAGTTCATCATATCTTTCCAGGAGACACAGCACCTTCGCTGTTTAACTGACTTCGTGGACACTCAGACGACCTACTATGCACAGTGTCATCAGTATATGGTCAACATGGAGAAGCAATTGGGAAGGTGACTGAATATTAATTTGCCAGTAAAGTTGCATTTTTGTAATTGTGTGTCAACACTGGACCCTTTCGCTGTGGATCCTTTTTCTATACATTTCTCTCATTCATGTTTCTAGTTTTTCATCTGTGTACTGCGCCAACAACAATCAACTCTCAGTTGCTGCTGCATCAGATGGTCTCTCTCGGCCCTCAATCTCTACTGCACCAGGGGCCGCTGATGGTGTCTCTCGGCCCTGCACAGCACCAGGGGCCACTGATGGTGTCCCTCGGCCCTCAACAGCACCAGGGGCCACTGATGGAATCCCTCGGCCCTCAACAGCACCAGGGGCCACTGATGGAATCCCTCGGCCCTCAACAGCACCAGGGGCCACTGATGGAATCCCTCGGCCCTCAACAGCACCAGGGGCCACTGATGGAATCCCTCGGCCCTCAACAGCACCAGGGGCCACTGATGGTGTCCCTCGGCCCTCAACAGCACCAGGGGCCACTGATGGAATCCCTCGGCCCTCAACAGCACCAGGGGCCACTGATAGAATCCCTCGGCCCTCAGCCTCCACAGCACCAGGTGCCACTGATGGTGTCTCTCGGCCCCCAGCCTCTACAGCACCAGTGTACACTGTCCTACCGCTTCATACTGCAGGCCAGTCCTCCCCTGCCGTCAATGAGCTGCACTTCTCCAATGGCACACGCAAGGCCCGTGTGCTCTACGACTACAGTGCTACATGCAACTCTGAGCTCTCTCTGCTGGCGGATGAGGTAAGTTCAACTTCCCCTCGTGTCCTACAGTTTAAGTAAAGACGTGATGTTCAGAGATGATCATCCATGACACTCAGCTTGTCAGGCCGCTCTGGTATGTATCTCTTAAAGCCAGAGCAGTGATTGTACACCCTGCAGATACTTGTCATACATGAAGTAAAGCTCCTTCATGAGGTGTATCTTCTGAACACCTGAACCTTGCACCGCTTGTCTAGTTCACCAGCTGATTTGAAGTTGGCAATTTCTCTGGGAGCAGTTTAACTGTTTGAATCAGGGGCGGGGCGCAGTTTTTGAGGGTTGTTTGCATCAGGTTTCGTCTCTCCAACTAGTGAAACAGTGAACAGTAAAACCGTGTCTGCCACTGTTTCCAGATTTTGTCACCCTGGATTAAGCCACTGTCTAACCATGCCTCGGGGCCTGGTTACGTGCAGTTCCTGGACCTCTATGGAGCTGAACAGTTGCGGCTGTTGCACCTTTTTCCCATGGAGCTGTCCGCACAGGCTAACACAGCTCGAGCTTGGTGGCCTGTTCGGACAGTCACTCAACGCTGTGCTGGTAGTGTTGTCTGACTTGAAAGCGAAGCACACGGAGGCGCTAAGAAGCACAGTACCCAGATGTGATGCTAAGCCCAGAGAATCAGTGGGTGCTCACCGACCTGTCGCCTCTCCAACCGGGGCTGATGTTTTCGGGAGACATCGCAGCCTCAGCCTCAGTGCCACCCAAGAGGTGACACTCCTCTTTTGTTCAGGGACCCAGTTTCAAAATGATTTGTTTGCCCCGTTTTTCGTGTATCCATCTATCTATCTATCTACACAGTCTCTCAAGCACACGCACATACACACACACACACCCTCAACAGTACCCACAGCCTGGTGGTTTTCCTCAGGGATAGGAAGTTTCTCAAGCCCCCAGTGTTAGTTGTTGCAACAATGCCTCAAATAAAAGATGTGCTTGTTTGATATCATTCTGATTTAGGCAAAAGTAGCCTAAATACATGCAATGTTTAGCCCCTTTTCTCTCCACAAGAGGGTATCAACGCCCTGTGTCAGTGGAGGAGGTGAGCTCTTGCACGTGATTGGCATTTGTGACTTTGTGTACTTCGTTCCACTCCTTCAGGGGACAGTGGTTGTATGCATTACCAATGTTTTGGATGCATGTTGCAGCATAATGGCAATAGTAAGGTGATGGAGATTATTTCCAAACACTGTTAATGACTAATCAAGTGCCTTGTATTAATATATTCCTTGTATTAATCATTGGCTTTTCTGTCTTGTGTGTAACTTGGAATATAAGGTGCCACTTATGTACAAAAGCATGTTTAGACCAGAAGTGATAAGAAGGGTCTAACTGTGCTTTTTCCGACCTTGTGCAAAACTGCCATCCTTCCAAGACAGGGAGCCTCGGACGTGAGAACTCCACCACGTGGTTATTCCTGCTAAAAGCTGAACTTCTGACTATATAAACCTTGTGCGATTGGTTTATTATTGCTTCACTTTATAGTCAGATACTCACTAATCTTTAATGATAATAATCTGTTGTCATTATTCTGCTGCTGTTTCTGAATTTAGGATTTACAGAAACTCTAAACTAACAGACAATATTTTGTTGTTTCTGTGTTTTTTTGCATGTGTGCTCAATTTAGGTGATAACTGTGACCAGTGTGCCCGGCATGGATTCTGACTGGTTAATGGGAGAGCGAGGTGACAAGAAAGGCAAAGTACCAACCACCTACCTCCAGCTGCAGAGCTGAAGCACTGTCATGGTGCCCTAAAGGAATTGGAACTTGCATTCCATCCTGTGATGTAAGGAAAAGTATGCAATTGATGAAAACAGACGCAATAGGACTCACCCGTAGCACTGCCATATCTTATGAATGAAAAGTATCAGTGTGTAGATATTGTTGGTGTGTTTTTTTTAATTATTATTAATGTGCCAAAAGATTTTTTTAGAGATAAAAATATAGTCTTTGAACAGACAACTGCCATGTGGTGATGTGCCTAAAATAAATATTTAAAAACTGTTGCTGACTGCTTTACCTGTCTTGTGCCACAAGAGTGAAATTGAATCGGTTGCATTGACCTGGACTTGAGCAGAAAACGACAACAACAACGTAGAACTTTTTAACAGCAAGGTTTACAACTGAAAAAATAGAATGCATAAATAAAATACACTTAAATATAAAGACAGGGTGAAATGAAAATCCAAATTGGACACTGAAAAGAACACAATATAAATACATTAAAAAATCCATCTGTACATACACAGCCACGTCATCATCTCTTGTCCCCTCTTTATTCTTCAGTTAAAGATGCAGTTTGCAATTTGGTTTCAGGCAAGGTTGATCTGCGCAATAACCACAAGAGGATATTAGGTCAAAGTAATATTAGATGGTTAATTGAGAGACAAGGGCTAGGCTACAGAGATATTTACTACAGTATAGTTCAAATTCATGTATATTTGTAGATTTAGCTGGGCTTGCCTATTCCTTTATATTTAAACTGAAAACTGCAGCTCACTGTTGGCTTGCTTTGGTTTGGCAGTCCGTTCATCTGTCTTGCCCTGACCAACATGTCGGACGCGTTAACGTGTCCGCCCATGTGTCTATGGTGATTTCCTTTTGACGTCATGAAGGAAAAGAAGAAGGAAGGCGGTGATAGGCTCACCCACCACAGGCAGGACCGACCAGTGAATGAACCACTACACACGCACAAGGTGTGTGACAGAACAGATTTTGCATGTCCTCTGTGAATACCGGAAAACTAGCTAGTCACCAAACATCATTTGTAAAGTAAGTAAGTAAACATTACAGATATGGAGAACGATCTGCCAACCACAGGGGACATTAACCTGGACCATGCTGTTAAGCAATGGCTGCAATTTGATAAGGTAAGATATGGCATGATAGTTAATGCTATTACTGTCAGATCTGGTAATAATAACTAGCAAGGTATCTCAATGATGCTTGGAAACTAACTTAAATGTTGCCCACCTGGTGCGGTGCAACAACGCAACACATTCTTACCAGCGTTAAGTTTACTTGTGTCTTAGCTGTTTTTTTGTTGTTGCAGCAGGTTTGTTCATTTAGGTACCCTGCAGCAAACAAGCTTAGATAGTTTACCTGCGTTCAGACTAGTTGCTTTCTAGATATCGCCTTGTGACTTGTGAGCAGGGAAGGGTTCAATCTAGAAACTGACAGAACAGCGTCAAGAGTCGCTTACTAGCTAGCCACATTAGTTTCACATACATCCGCTTGACTGGCAACTAAAGCATGTAGGCCTACGTTATGTTAAAAAACCGCATGAAGTTATTAAATTACATTGACTAGCAACTCGTTTTACCCCACGTGAAGTTATGTCATAGTGAATGTCCAACTTTGACTCCACTGGATTTTGTACTAGGTATTGTGTAATGATACAAAAATGTCTCCTGAAGTGGTATGACCGTGGGGTTGGATATCATAATGTTACAATGGCATTGGAGACATCAGTGTTGAAGGATTTTGGTCTTGTTAGATTTCATGTTAGACAGTTTACAGGAATGTGTAGAGAAAATTATATAAATATAGAACAGTAGGCTATTAAAAGCATTTAAGATATATTTCCTGTGAGTTTGTCATACCGAGTAGTATGGTGTAAAAAAAAAAGAAGCAGTATTACTACCACATGAGCATGTTACAATGTCTTAATAGAAGTAACGTGCTGTGCTGGCATCCCGTCTGCTTAGACACATGAGACACATTCATAGAGTCTAAAGGGAAGTAGGAGGCTGCTCATTAAGTGAAATTGGAAAGAAAATCAGATGATTTCCCCCTTAAGGCTGTGATGAGGTTAGGTGGTTCAGACTCACTTGGAGCTCTGTTAGTGGTAAATTGATGTGTGTGGGGATGGAGGTGAGGGAGGCTGAAGGAAGCCTCACATGCCTTTGGTACGCTGAGGCAATTTTTTTCATCACGAGAAATACTTTGGGGGTTGGGGGAATGTCAGTGATTGTGGCTGAGGAGAGTTTTCCATTGTCTTTTAGATTTCTTCATGGTAAATATTCTTTCATTTCTCTTAGGCTTTTACGTTCATAAGTACAAACATTGTAAAAAAGTAAGACCTGACATAAAGCATAATAATGTCCAGAATTCTTCTCTTTATCTATTTCTGTCTTTCTTTCTTTTTTTTATCAACTTTTGTCTTGTTGAATCAGAACCCGAAGACCAGTTCTGCCGTCAGGGGCTTGCTAAAAGAGGGGGCTGTACTGGAGCTTCAGACGTGCTTTGGGGTCCGGATGGAGTTTGGCACGGCCGGCCTTAGGGCCCCTATGGGACCTGGGGTTTCCCGCATGAATGACCTCACCATCATCCAAACCACTCAGGTGAATGACATGACATCAACAACATTTAGAGACCATCTTTCTCTGTCGTGGTGCGGTTTAGTATTGTTTGCTCTGTTTAGCTTCTGTCCATTCAAGTAATGTAGGAGGTTGGCTGAATGTCAATCCTCAATGGCAACTCAAAACCGAGTGGGCACTAGGAGGGGTTGGGGTAAAAGCTACAAATGGGATTGGATTTTATACATCACCTGAGAACGGATCTAGAAAGGGTTGCCTGGCAACTGAAACGGTATTAGCTTATGTTAGTTAAAAAAAGCTTTTGTTAGACATTTCACGAGGAATGAATGGACTTTTAGTTGGCTTGCATATATTAACAGAGCTATGTCGAGACTAGGTGTCAGAGACACTAGCTATCAGCCAATTTAACTGTCATCATCTTGCTTGTTGAAATGTATACTAAATTGTTACCCTTGCTATGCTAACTTTTCTCTCATATGTCCTGTGTTTGTCGTAGGGGTTCTGCAGCTATTTGGAGAGCACTGTTCCAGACCTGAAGGAGAAGGGGGTAGTGATTGGGTTTGATGCCCGTGCCCACCCCCCAAGTGGTGGCAACAGCAAGAGGTTTGCCACTCTCGCTGCCACAGTGTTCATCAACAGAGGAGTGCCAGTTTACATATTTTCTGATATAACACCCACACCTTTTGTGGTAAGTATTATTGTACTGTAGAATTGGTCTATAGGCTGTAACTGATGTTTTACCATGGTTGCAGTTCAGAGCTCATTGATAACCGATTGACAGACCCAATTCAGATGCATGTATGATGCCAGACCGAATAGTAATGGCTCTTGACAGACAGAGGACTTTGACCTTTTGAACCCTCAGGTCGGCAGTGCAGAGAAAAATGATATCAACTTTGTCTGAAATCTGGAATCCAATTTTCATACCAACGCAGTAATAGCATTGCTATAAACCTTCATACACTGAGAAATAAAATTTCTGTTTAAAAAGTACCTAAAATAAGTGAAATGTGCAGGTTTACACCTGTCTCTGTCACAGCACGAGTAGGACCGCGTAAACACCCACCCCTTCATTAGTTGTTCAGTTGACATTCTAAAGACTTTTGGCTTTCAGGGAGGGGATGGACCATGTGGCAGAAACTGAGGTTAACAGAAATCCAGATTTCATTTGAACATCAAGAGTGTTTGAATGTCGAAAATCACATCACCAGCAGTGATCATTACCGTCATGTAACACCAAATTCACTGCATGATTATGTACATAGGCCTGGAGTTCGAGCTGAGAAGGTCTTGGTAGATGACGTTGCCGATAGATTACGCCTAGAAATAGAACAGTTTGGCTGATCACACTGGTGTGGCTGTCAATCAAAAATTGATTTTTCCATTAACTGACAATGCTGTGGACTCACTGAGCTGTTTCCCCCCCTAACTGTCTGTTGCAATGCAGGAAATACCAGGAAAACTAGCAGAATCAGATAGATAATATTGATGTATAATAATTATTTCCTGATTTTGATTAGGCCTTCAGAGAAGGCTTAGCAGGCATGTGAAGTGACAAAGTAACGTTAACAAGCCTTGGCAGTTTGATGTTCACCACACATTAATGTCGAACAAACAACAGATACTTCAATGATTTTATGTAACAGTGAAAACATTTTCTTTACTCCTGATTAACCCATCTCATAATTTGCCTAAAGCTAGGAAGCTATGTGACATTAGACTACACTAACAACTAAACCACTGATCAAATCTGGCTAGCTAGCGAACACCAAAATAAAAAAAAACACGGCTTGTAATTGCCTCTCCTCCAACCCTTGTAGCATTATAACTTTGCTGCTTCTTCTATAAATACGTGTTGTCTAATTGGGAGCAGTGGTGTGGCTCATTGTCTTCTTGTAGGGTTGAAAAGCCCAGTATAGCACGGCAATGGAGTTTTGGCCAAATTGTGTTATAGTCTGCAAATGACATACCTGAGCACGAAAGCACCCCCAGACCAGCACATTTCCTCCAGCGTGCTCTAGTGATGGTGTCAAACACTCCTTCAGCGTCTTTTCATATGTTTTGCATCTCTTTCAGCCATTCGCGATCTCTCATCTTGGCCTCTGTGCTGGCATCATGGTTACAGCCTCGCACAACCCCAAGCAGGATAATGGCTACAAGGTGCCAAACTCATGATTTTGGTTCAAGCATATTTACACCTACCAGTGGTAACATTTTGAATACATTTTAAGAACGTCAAAGGTGTTCATGTTTGTGCTTATAAGCATAGGGATGGAATAACATGGCACAATGATTCACTCCATTTTGTGTTTCCATGTTTTAGGTTTACTGGAGCAATGGGGCCCAGATCATCCCACCCCATGATAAGGGTATCTCCATGGCGATAGAAACAAGCTTGGAGCCATGGCCTAAGGCCTGGGACACCGAAGACGCCATGAAGAGTTCACTACTAAAAGATCCCTACCAGGACATCCACAGCGAGTATTTCAGTGCAATACAGAAGCACTGCTTTCACAGGTAAATGCACGCATACCTAGTTACCTGTCTTTTTTCTATTAAGGCGATTTGTCCACAAGCTTAAGTCAGTTTTTCCTCTTGATTCAAGTGTATGATTTGTGTGGCACAATGGCAGTTAGGCACTTCGGGTGGAGTAAACCAAAAATCATTACACGTCTAACACCGTGCTTTTTCAGTTACACACCTCTGAGGTCTGTAGTTCGTCAAACACCACCATTATTATGCACGTTCAAATGAATTTATTATTATATTATTTCTATTAACAATCTAATATAAGGTAACATATTAGGGCTACACAGGTAACATGGGGGCGGGGGCATGTTGTAATCACGTGAACAAGCCTAAAACATTAGTTCTATTAGAATAAAACTCCACCCACCACAAATGTTCCGACCTGTATTGGATATACTGCAGCTTAGCGACACACAGTACATCCACTGTAAAGCCATGTCACCTGGACAACTTTAAAGTCAAAGTTATCATCCACATCGTCAGTCCTTTCAGAGAGTGGTTAGTGTGATGCACATATCTCAGGCATAGGTGGCGAGGTGTTTGATTACTTGATTACTATTTCATGTTTAATATTAGGCACTATTTAATGTTTAATATTAGGCACTATTTAGTGTTTAATAATAGGTTATGCAACATGGGTTTAAGCTGTGACATAGAAACATGCATTTTGATGTACCTTTACCTCAACTGTGGGTTTTTAAATCATGACTCTCAACGCCGCTGACACATCTTCATAAACGGGCCTAGCAAATATGTGATTTGGTTTTTTACTGTATTTACTGATAATTACTGATATTTATGTGATTCATAGAAACAAATGCTTTCATTTTAGGCTCTTTGTTATACAGTTCCCCTCTTGCTTTTATGTTGTCCATGGATTTGAATGACATTCAGAAGGCTAATGCTAAAGTCCACATTCTATGTTTTTCCTGACAGCCAGAATAAACGTTGACTTCTATTATACATAATTCGCACCTCATGAGCCCAGTTAATTCTGAAGTGAAGCACTGTGGGCGTGATCAGAGTGTGTAGGGGAGAATGGGAGGCTACTGCCCTATCTGACTTTTCTTACTAATATCACTTGCTTTTATTTGAAATAATGATGTAATCTATCTAATAAATAAAATCTACCAATTTTTCCCTCTTGACAGAGAAATCAATCAAAAGTCCGAAGTGAAGATTGTGCATACCTCAGTGCACGGTGTTGGCCATACTTTTGTGCAGGCGGCCTTCAAGGCTTTTGACCTTAAGCCACCGTTTGCAGTTCAGGAGCAAAAGGACCCTGACCCTGAGTTTCCTACTGTCAAATACCCAAACCCTGAGGAAGGAGAAGGGGTCTTGGTGAGTAGAGGCGTCCTCCTCTCCCTATAGAGAGCTGTGCATTACATGAGTGTTATGGCACTACAAGTATTTCCCATGCCCTTTGTGTTGTACTTCATTACATTTATCTATTAAAAGTGTAAAGAGTTACTATCAGCTGGTCGTGATTTATTGTAATGTGTGTGTGTGTGTGTGTGTGTGTGTGTGTGTGTGTGTGTGTGTGTGTGTGTGTGTGTGTGTGTGTGTGTGTGTGTGTGTGTGTGTGTGTGTGTGTGTGTGTGTGTGTGTGTGTGTGTGTGTGTGTGTGTGTGCACAGACTCTGTCGTTTGCTCTGGCTGACAAAGAGGGGGCTACTGTTGTGCTGGCCAATGACCCCGATGCAGACCGTCTGGCTGTGGCTGAGAAGCAGACGAGGTGAACTTAGTACTGTAACACAAACACGATTCTGTGGTAAACCAATCTAAATGTAATAATTAACTTCAATCTAAATAGCTTTATCGACTTTCAGATCATCAAATTAGCATTACAAGGAATATTCCTTTGCATCATTTTCTCGCTCTCAATCTCTCTTTCTCTCTCTCTCTCTCTCTCTCTCTCTCTCTCTCGCGCACTCTCTTTCCCACTTTAGTGGAAAGTGGAGAGTGTTTTCAGGAAATGAGTTGGGAGCTCTTTTGGGCTGGTGGGTCTTTCGGTGCTGGAAGAAGCAACAAAAGGCTGAGCGGTTGAAAGAGAACGTGAAGGATGTCTACATGCTGGCCAGCACCGTTTCCTCTAAGATTCTTCGAGCCATCGCCATAAAAGAGGGCTTCCATTTTGAGGTACAGTGAAAAGAAATGATGACGGTTGCCTTTGGTGTACCAGCATAGTTTCTGCACTGCTTTTGTGGCTAGTTAAGGGCCTGTTTTAAACAAGGTAAAGCATATTAAACCAAAATAATTAACAGTATGAATTACACATGGATCTACAAATGTCAGCGTCACGTGAACGTTAACGTCTTCCTGTTGGAGGTGTGTGCCTCTTATTTGCATTTTTGGTTTAAGGTGTTACAAGGCTTATAGTCATTTTTTTTCAGTCATAATATGATCTATTATTATTGACAGTTTTCCACAAAATGTCACTTCTAAATGGTTCAATCACTCTGCCGCCTGTTGGTCTTAAACGTTCCTCCTCTTTGATTCACTCTTTCAGGAGACCCTCACAGGCTTTAAGTGGATGGGGAATAGAGGGAAGGAGTTGCTGGAGCAGGGGAAAACTGTGCTCTTTGCATTTGAAGAGGCCATAGGTACACACATAAAAATACACACAAACACATACATAACTTAAACCTCAATTCAAGACATTTACATATAATATTGTGAGCGTCACAAACCTCTTGTCATTCTCACTAGCTGTTCAAAAGACAGAACTATGTTCTGCTTCTATTTGTTATTCTTTTTCTCTGGGCCATTACATTTAAGGGAGAAAAAAACGGATTCTCTAAAAAAAGGGTAAACAGTCATTAAATGATAAGTATTTGTTGATGAGTATTTACTGGTCATCCTCTTTAGGTTATATGTGCAGCTCTGCAGTGCTCGATAAAGATGGTGTGAGTGCAGCAGCCATCGCAGGAGAGTTCACCTCCTACCTAGCAGCCCAGAACACCACACTTTCACAACAGCTCAAGGCTATCTATGAAGAGTGAGTATTCATTTTTCACAACAGCTAAAGGCTATCTATGAAGAGTGAGTATTCATTTTTCACAACAGCTCAAGGCTATCTATGAGGAGTGAGTTTTTTGAAACATCACCAACCAAGACAGAAACTTCCCAGGACTGTGAAGACAAGATGTTTTTTTTCCCAGATACATTTTCCAGAGTATTTCAGTAATCACTTTCAATGTTTGTGTTAATTCTTTTAGGTATGGCTACCACATCACCAAGAACTCCTACTTTATCTGCCATGATCAGGACACTATTCGTCAGCTGTTTGAGCGGCTGAGGAACTTCAGTGGACCCAACACGTACCCTAAGGAGTGTGGAGGCATTTCTGTCACTGCCGTGCGAGACTTGACCACAGGCTTTGACAGTAACCAGCCCAACAACAAAGCTGTGAGCTCCAACTCCTCACTCAAATGCACAGTTTCAAAGCACTTGTTGCATTGTAGAGTTTCGTCAGACATAAAACTGTATCTTCCCTTGTTCCTTCCAAAAGACTTACTTTGTAATTAATATGTTGTGGGTTGTCTATATCCATAGACCTTTTTTAAAGTATAAAAGTAAATTATAAAGATATTTAATATACTTTATAGTTTCCTGAAATCTACTTAAATAACCACGTTGATACCAAATTGGATTTGCATTTTACTTTTGCATTTTATGAAATGTGCCAGACCGCACCAGCCTTTCTTCTGGCCCACTGCCTCATCTTTCTGTCTGGCCTAATACACAAACTTACCGTCACTCTTCCATGATTGCAATATGATCTAACCAGTTACATTAGTCATGAACTCTGTATTCTTGGGAAGATGTAGTATGGTCACGATAGCTACTGAAGTAATATGCTATAAGTAGCCGAGTTGTAGTACAAGTTCGAAATGAAAGGGCTGTGAGCGTTCTTTGCCTCAAAACAGCATGACATTAGACAGTAGACATGCACTCTCAGCTGTAGCCTTGTTTGTTTTGGCTGTCAGTAACCCAAAAGACTGAAGGAATATCTGATATACTAAAGTCTTATTCAAAAGATGACTTACACTAGAAGAAGGTTGTCATCTCTGCCCTCTCAGCCTTTACCTTAGACCACACTTAAGCCCTCTGGTCAAATCTCTGATCAAGCATGTGCCTTTATAAAATGTATTGTTTTGTCATCCTTCTCTTTCTGACAGGTTCTGCCTACCAGTAAGAGTAGTCAGATGATCACCTTCACATTTGCCAATGGAGGAGTGGCCACCATGCGCACCAGTGGAACTGAACCCAAAATCAAATACTACACAGAGCTGTGTGCTGCTCCAGGGAACAGGTAATAGCTGCAGATCAAATACTACACAGAGCTGTGTGCTGCTCCAGGGAACAGGTAATAGCTGCAGATCAAATACTACACAGAGCTGTGTGCTGCTCCAAGGAACAGGTAATAGCTGCAGATCAAATACGACACAGAGCTGTGTGCTGCTCCAGGGAACAGGTAACGTGCAGAGATGTAGAGAGACGTTTTTTCAAGATAAACTCTTGCTGTCCAAGCATGTGAGCAAAGGTGGTTGCTGCCTGGGGGAAGAAAAATCCAAACAATGAACTCTGCCATGATAAATATAGTATATTATAAAATAATATATTGCTCCAATATAGGTTGAACACATTTTCATCATTTCGCTCCTTTTCTGTCATTTTCAGTGATGTGAAGGAACTAAAAGCGGAGCTGGACAGACTTGTTGACGCGATTGTTGAGAACTTCTTCCAGCCCAAGAAAAACGACCTGATTCCACAGCCACAGTGAGAGACCAGGAGAGAGCCAGCCAATCACAGACGACCATAACACTGAGACCATTGCCCTACCACACTGCTACATTCATACTACTCACACTCAAAAGATTTTATTTAAATCATCCATTATTGTAGAAATCACCCATTTTGAGAGTATATTCAATACACTTTAATATATATTACATTATTGACATTGTTATTTATTAATAATCATGTAATTCTAATGTTGTAATGATGCTGGATTTTCTATGAATAATGATCTAATTACTGTGACTTAAGTCTTAAAGCAACTGCCAGAGCCTCTGACCTTTACACTGTCATTGCATAAGGGATCAGTTCTTAATGACTAAATGTTAAATTGCTGCTCTGAACCACCATACAAACATATCTGTATGAGCAGTCTCTTGGGAATGAACATGAATTATGTGCCAGTAGGTATAATGCTAGATTATGGTTGTGTAGTTACCTATATTCATGAAGGTATACACATCAATTCAGGATTTCGTAACTTTGCCAACTGATAATGAATGGTTGATATAGACTCGCTTTTAGTTTGCTTTTGTTTTGCAGTTTGATAAATTATCTCAGGTAGAATTTCCATTTTATCACCAGCAGAATTCCAGCATTCTTATGTTGTTATATGCTGTTTTATTTGTTTAAATTCATGGCACCAGAAGTAATATCACAAGATGCATTCCAGACATATTTACATGCATTTCACAAGAAGCTTAGCTTATGAACAGGTTTCAAATCAAAGCCATTCCATATACTCCCAAGAATTTAAAATTGCTGTCTAAGTGTCTAGAAATTTTTATTGACGAATCAAATTGAGGACAATATATATTCCTTGATAATATTCGCATAATATTCTTTGAGGACGAGGCTAATGCTGCCGCCTAGTGGTAGTTGTATTCATGTGCAATCACCAACAGGTGCAAGATCAGTACTTTATGGATTATGGATTGACCTTGGCTATTTGCCCCAATTGAGTCAATTTAATTCCTTGCGGTGTCTGATTCCCATACGAAGAACTAGGTGTTCTGACCTGAAACAAGCATTGGCTACTAAAAAAGAATGATTATGACACAAATAATCGCTTATTTTAGTCGTTTAAGACTTGCTTTTCCCTCTTCAGAAAAATGCTGCCTATAGGCTAATAAACACATAATTATTAACCAGAAGGCCTACTGTTTTATTTATCCTCAATTGGTTATGAGTTCGATTACAGAAAAATCGTGATAATCTAATGTAAGGCTACGTCCGGATACAAAATTATAGGACAATTCACTGGACGATAAGCAGTGTTACTCGACCAGATCAAGGCCATGTGCAGAAAATCTGTATGGCCAAGCCATCTATTGAAAGCCTTCTCCCATTGCCTCGAGTTATTTTTATTCTGCCAATCCGAGTGAGTCGTTACCCATGTGTTGTGTTTGGGGAGGGGAGGGCGTGGAGAACGTAATTTTGAAGTAGCCCTAGGCTCTGAAGGAGCATTCGCGTGCCCTTGAACTCCTACACCTGCTCCATGGCGCAAGAGGGAGGACAGCAAAACAAAAAGACTACTAAAGAAAAAGGTAGGCTACGGGAGCTTTATTATCTTTGGCAAAGATATAGGAAGCTGAAGAAACTATCCCTTTCTAAGGATAATAGATACACTTTTACAGATAGCCAATAGAGTATTGCCTCACAAGGAAAACTGCTACAGATCCCGAAGTTCTTCACAGTTTTAAACTCATAAATTAGATAAATACCGGTTGATATTTACGACACCAAAATCGACACAACTTTAATTTGGATGACAACATGGTGATGCACATTTTTACATATTACTGTAGCGGTAAAAACATTCATTTTGACAATGAAAACAATGCATTCATTTAACCAAGTAGCTCTTAATCCACTGAAGATATGTATTGAACACCAACAAACGTTGTTTAAGAATACATATCTTCAGTGGATTAAGAGCTACTTGGTTAAATTAATTTAGCTCTTAAAGACAGCTCAGATGATGGGCTATAACAGAAATTATGAACAGAAAATAATAGCCCTAATGGTTTAATGAGGTTACAGAAAGAGTTCCTCTGAAATTCTAAGAAATGTAAAACAAAACAAAAAACCTGCTAAATAACTTTGTGTTTACACTGTGTGTGTGTGTGTGTGTGTGTGTGTGTGCCTATATGTAGGGTTGCTCTTCCTGCAGACCCTGACAGCATGTTGATAGCGTAGAACAGGCACTTCATCTGGTGTCCTGACCTGTGGGACGTATGAACCAAAATAAATGCTGTCCACATAGTCCAAGATGCCCTTCCTAACCCACCGATGACCCCATGCACCTCAAGCAGACTGCTGCTGTAGTCATGTTTTCACCCTTACATGCTTTTAGTTTAAATTAAAGCCTTCTGATGTGAGCACATTTCTAACTTGTCTCTCTTTGGACTCACATGTTGTTATAGACATGCTGACAGTTATCCTATGAGCTGAGAAATCATGGAGGGAATTTGCTTCAAAGTCAACAGGCAGAACAATTCATCCCGTGTTGTCTCTGCGTTGACCCAGGTGAGACTGGAATACAATGGAATTCGCCCATCTTCAGAAAAGTTTGGCATTTGCCATTTCTATCTTTTTTCTTAAAATAAGTCACTTATTTAGGATGAGATGGAATACCACCAGACACAAGAAATGTGATTTAGATCTGTATGATTTGGTTTTCAATTTGATGCTCAAAAGCTTCATTGCTGTTTTCAATCAAATATATCTTTAGTCTTAGGTTTGAAAAGTTAGATGGCATCCTTTATAGTTGATAGAGATGCCATATCACTTTCTCCTTTGCTGTGGGAATTTTCAAAATTGTGGTTAAAATTGCTATGATTTTGAGTTAAGTAATGCATGACTTTGCATTTGTTGTGGAAATAGAAAAAGTGCAACCCACAATAACAATTGTGGGAAATCCTTTAAAAATCCGTGCTGCAGTGATTGGGTATGTAAAGATTCACGGAGCAATGTGTGCCTCTTTGTCTGCACAGGTTGAGACTGAAGATGCAGAAGAAGTCCAGTACCACCTGTGCCTGGTGGGCTCACTCCCTGTCCACCCTCTCACCACCATGTCCATGTTGCCTTGGATCCTTGCTGAAATAAGGAAGCCACAGCCTGCAGAGAGAGATCGGTCAACATGTCCAGGATCCCCAGGATCACCAATGATGGACCAACCAGTTGTGCTCCGCATAACCGCTACCTCCGTGAGGTGTGTTCTTGACATGGCAGGCCCCGGCAAACCATGGGATCCACTGCAGCATGCAGTCCTGTGGCAGCATCAACCACATCAAATCACTAAGCTGATCCACAACAGCCAGGATCCCAGTTACTTCTGCTGCCTTGCGAGACAGGAGGCGCGTGCGGCCTGCTACGTCTTCCACTGTGAAGATCATCTTAAGGTGAGGACAACGGGGAGGGAGTGGAAAGGAAAATTAAACTATCAATAAGTATATTGTTTTTTTTTGGTCGAAGTTGTGTTTGAGTTTCAATTTATGAATGGAAGAAACACCCCACATTCTGGATAAATGAAACAGAATTTACAACCCTTCTTTTCTTTCACAAAAAGTAATGCAATGTGTTGCAGTAACTTCTGGTAGAGCTGTCAAAAGAGGGGTAGTGCTTGTGTGCGGTTGTATTTGACCTCCATAGTATTTGTTGTGTGTGCAGAGTCATAGTTCAGAGATCTTAGATTAGAATGCAATGACATGTGGGCACCATAATTAACACAGCTTCAGCTGTGTGTGTGTGTGTGTGTGTGTGTGTGTGTGTGTGTGTGTGTGTGTGTGTGTGTGTGTGTGTGTGTGTGTGTGTATCGCAGCTGGAGTGAAACTGGAGTATCATGTTTATTTCTTTTATTTAGCGTCTGATCTTTTGGATCACAGCATGGCATTGTAGGTATTTCAAGACTTTTTTTGGACCAGAATTAGAGCGTGCATGTGACAGTCTGTCCAGTGAATAACATGCATGCAGTGTATTGTTAACATAAGGTTTACAGTAAACCAAGTGTTTGGTGTATCCACTTTGTGTGGTGTGAATGTCAACTCTAAGATCTTGTGTTTTCACATCTTGTCACCCTGTTTTTATGTTATTGGCTTTATTTGGATTCTAGTACAGACATCATTTTTATCCAGGCCAGTTAGTCATTAGTTTTCTTTTTTGTATTATTCTGTTGGATTTTCATTAGTTCAGTGAAAATTGTGGGTTTTTCTTCCTTTAACGGAAGGGTACCATCAATGTTGTCTGCATCTGTAGATATTAATACACAGGTATAGAGATTAAGAGAAAGATGTATGGTTACGAGTGTGTCTGGGTATGAACTGCCAAGCCAAGAGGAGTCAAGGTTAAACAAGGATAAAGTGGTATTCCAAAAGTGAAGTTCAACGTGTGTTTATTTAATGTTCAGACTTCATAATGCTTTCAAGGTAATAGTGGCTTTAAAATTCCATTTAGTTATCTGGTCATTTGCTCTGCATCAATTCTTATGGTTTACTCATCTGTCACACAAATTAGTCATTTTGCAGATCTCTTTGACCGACGGAAGACCACAAATACAATGAAAGAAAAGTCTATTTTTGTGCATGCATGTGCGTGGGTGGTGATGTGTCAGTCAAGTTTGTTCCTGTTTCAGGCATTTTCTGCCTTTTGTTAGTCAGAGCCATACCTCTAGTGAAACAAGAAGCCGTTTACAGTAATTTCTTTATCACAGGTTATTTTTACTCTTAGCAGTTTGATTTTTAAAATCCTTTATAATCGTTGCATGTGCTCATGTATAATAGCATTATGGCTGTTGTGATAAAGGTTTGACGGACAGCTCATATCTTTGATTGTGAAATAATATTAGTGCTAGCATAATATCTACGGAAAAAACTAAAGCAATCTGGCAACTGCATAATATCTGCGGAAAAAACTACGTGTTTGATGGCAGATTGGTGGTTAGGTGAATAAAGGTGCACCTGTTTGATGGCAGATTGGTGGTTAGGTGAATAAAGGTGCACGTGTTTGATGGCAGATGTGGGTGGTTAGGTGAATAAAGGTGCACGTGTTTGATGGCAGATTGGTGGTTAGGTGAATAAAGGTGCACGTGTTTGATGGCAGATTGTAGTCGTGGTTAGGTGAATAAAGGTGCACGTGTTTGATGGCAGATTGTAGTCGTGGTTAGGTGAATAAAGGTGCACATGTTTGATGGCAGATTGGTGGTTAGGTGAATAAAGGTACACGTGTTTGATGGCAGATTGTAGTCGTGGTTAGGTGAATAAAGGTGCACGTGTTTGATGGCAAATTGTAGTCGTGGTTAGGTGAATAAAGGTACACGTGTTTGATGGCAGATCGTAGTCACACAGGGTTATAATTAGCCTATAGCTTTTTCATTGTAGCCTATAGCTTTTTCACTGTATATGATATCACTTGTCAAGAGTTTTTCTTTGGTCTTTCATGAGCACATTTAGAACAGATTGTTAATCCTATTACATTATATATATATATATATGTATATATATATATGTTTTGCATCTATATTTTTTTCAAACAGGGCTACAGGGCTTCATCCTTGCTAGGCTTTCTTAATGATTAAGGAATTTGAAGGACACAAAGTAACTGGAAATAAAAACAATCAGATCTTATTTCTATAAAACCTGCTTCATTACTTGTTGTTAATGACATAACAAAGCTGCAACTGATGGCTACCTTATCACCACCTGCAACCAACGGCACCACAGATATGCAGTTCCAGAGTTGAGGAGATTGCATACTTCCACCTTCCACTAGATCATGCTAGAAAAAGAATCCAGTTAGGCTTTGGTAAAGGTGTTGTCAGAATGGGGGATTTGAGCTCAGAACTCTTTTCGATCTGTGAATCAGCTTACATGTAAGGTGATGAAGCAATTAAAAAGGTCCTGTGTGTTTAATTTAAATTAGTAATATGTGTCTGATTGAAAGGTAGGCCATATAGATAGTATGGGTTGAATAAAAAGATTAAAAGTGATATAATGTGATCAAATAAAAGCACAACACAGTGAAACTAGGTGTTCAACATAGCTGTGTATAATATGACCGCTGCGTAAAGTGAGAGAATAAACAAGAATTAAATGAAATAGATATTTTCCAAAAGTCTGTTATCTTGAACGATTACATTTCTGGCAACTATAGACTTAAAAATGTGTTGTCTAAGTGAAAGTTCAAGGAACTATAGTTTGTGGAGGTGGCGTCTGTACACTGATTGGGTGTAAAGCGGTACCTGTGAGTTACGTTCTGCTATTTTGTGACCTGTCTGGTTAATATAAGGATGATTGTGACTTTATAACAGATACATTATTGTGCTAAATTTGAGGATTTTGTGAAATTGACATGCACAAATAAGCAACAATATGAGAATTGTATAACTATACTGTATTTGCCATTTATTTACAAAGTTGCATGCACGTCTATATAAAATGTAGGATTATTAGTTGAGGGCAAGAATATGTTTGAAAACAATACTCAATGTAGAGTAAATGCTATATATAGGCCTACAAGTATTGACAGGACAGGGATGTACACCATACACAACAAGTATAGTCGCAAGCAGCGACCATCGGGGTCCAAGCAGTGATCATCGGGGGTGCAAGCAAAATATGCAGCTCCAAGTAGCGAAAGGTTGAATGATTTGACCACTTCAACTGGTGAAAGAGCACCATTTCAATTTTGTTAATGTTTTTAAGGATTACAGACACAATTCATTTTGAATGGCTTATTTTCCCATTTAAAATGAATGGGGTAAATAATATGACCCTTATGGCAATCATAAACATAATGTAGACCTACACGCAGAACTCACAAGATAACAAGCTAACACCAATACTGCTAAACTAAGTTAGCCAGTTGATTATATTTAGACTTGCAGCACAAACCAGATAGAAAATTACACTTGTATGTGGCTGTCGTTTTGGTTTGTAATTGAACAGTCCATACTTGTCTCATAGCAACCAACTCGTAGTGGAGTAGCTACACTTGAATTGAATTGAATTTTTTTATTCCATTTTTTAAGTTCACAGTAGCCTCATCATCCACATTCTCTGCTGATCCTCATCAAAATAAGTAGCGTCCTGTCTGTCCTTGCATCTGGGTCCTTTCAAAGGGTGGCTGGTATTATGGACATATCAATTAATTTACAGTCCTCCGTGGATGCAGAGAACAATAAGATACATTTCGTCTGGAACCTCGAATCCAACCTATCACACAGACGCGATAATAGTGTTGCCATACACCTTAAAGACTTTTCCTTACAATTAATACACTGACAAATACAATAACTGTTTAATAGGTACCCAAGATAAGTGAAATGTTCAGGTATACACCTGTCCTGATAGCCTAAGAGCAGGCTGGCACAAATGATCACGAAACGGATGGATGGGCAAACCGGGCAGTTGCCCAGGGCCACGGCCACCAGGGGGGCCTCGTTGTATTTCTGATTTTTTTTATTTATTTTGCCCCATGTAAGTGAATAGGAGTACATAACTTTTTGGTGAGCTCTTACAGAATGGTGAAGTGCTGTATGGTCATATAATTAGCTGGGTTAGCTGTAAAAGATTACCAGTCACAACACATCAGCAAATCAGATCTAATTGTGGAGTCACGTAACGTGTTTACATGCTTTCAGCTTGTGCCCCAAAAATCGTTCTAAGTGTGATGTCATGAAGGACGTTTGAGTGTGGAAGTTGACTGGAAGTTTGTCGTTTTTAGTGTAAGCATCTTAACGCTTCCTGGTTCCACAGACAAAAATCCCTTTGGAAATATCAGAATCAGAATCAGAATCAAGTACATTTTCATATTCAAGGAATTTGTTTTGATGTTTAGTTGCTGTCAATTTACTTAAACTAAAAATATGCAGTATATCACAACAGTTTAGGATCAAATAAATAAATATAATATGCAGTACGTACCTGGGGAGATAATATAATAATAAATTGTCAACTGTTCATTGCTGGCGCTGGGCTGGCTGGCTGGTTCATTAGAGTGATGACAAGGGGGAAAAAACTGTTCCTGTGTCTGGTGGTTTTGGTGTGCAGGGATCTGTAGCGCCTGCCAGAGGGGAGGAGCTGGAACAGATTATGTCCAGGGTGTGAGGGATCTGCAATTATTTTCCCTGCCCGTTTCCTAGATGGTGGGCAGGTCGGCACCAATGATCATTTCTGCTGACCTGACTCTCCGTTGTAGTCTGTTCCTGTCCAGTTTAGTGGCCGATCCAAACCAGACAGTGATCAATGTGCAGAGAACAGACTCAATGACTGCAGTGTAAAAGTGGATCAGCAGCTCCTGAGGCAGGTTGTACTTCCTGAGATGGCGCAGGAAGTACATCCTCTGCTGGGCCTTTTTGATGACTGATCTGATTTTTGGCTCCCACTTCAGGTTCTGGGAGATTGTGGAACCCAGAAACCTGAAGGATTCCAAAGCAGACACAGTGCAGTTCAGTATGGTGAGGGGGGGCAGTGATAGGGGGCTCCTCCTGAAGTCCACTATCATCTCAACCGGACTGAAAAGGATTCTGGATGTGTAAAGACAGGTGAAAAAGTTGAATGGGTTCTTGCAAAATAAGGTGGGAAGCATTAGCTTATTGACTTGCTTTGTAATGTGTTATTTTTCAGCTCTTACAAAAGGGACAGCAACCATTTTAGAGATGGGTCTAAAGTGTTTATGGAGACAACGTGCATTTCACTGAGCAGAATCAAATGTGTGGTCTCTCAAGCAGCTCTTTAACTACCATGGGCATTATTTTCCAAAACCGCATTCAATCTCTCATAGGGATTTTCTACTTTAAACCAGAACTGGCAAAAATGCTAATCCGCCATAAACAAAAGGACGTGGGTCTAGGAAAGAAAATAAATGAAAATTCTGAGATGGTCATGGAACTATTCTTAGGCTAATCCTATCGATTTTTCCAATCTCTTTTCCTTGAACTCGATGGAACATCATGAGGAGAAGGAAATATGTTAAGTAGGATTCAGAAGGACTTAGGAAAAGACAACCGCAGTGCCAAGAGAATCCTACTGCACTTACAATAGGCTACTAATTATGTGAAGGCAGATGTTATTGACATGGGTCATGTTGATTGGGTTGTTGTTGCTGCGGCAAGGAATTGTGGGGCAGTGCTATCTCCTTTCCCTTTGAAAAAAGGATGGTCCAGTGTATCCTGCGCTGAAGAGATAGGAAAGAAAGCATTGAAGCACCTTTCAGAATCAGAATCAGAAAAGTATTTATTGCCAAGTAGGTTTACACCTACCTGGTATTTGCTCTGGTGTATAGGTGCGTACAGTGAACATAAAACATACAAACACAAAGTATTACACATAAAACATAAAAACCCACTAAGTACTACACATCAGATAAAACACAGTATTTAGGATAAAATATATATATATAAAAAATGTATATAAAAAAAAGCAAATTAGAAGGTAAAACGCTAAATGCAGGGCAGGAGTGCAAAAGTGAGTGTGCAGTGTGCAATGTAACATGACATACTAAGTATTTCTAAGTTTTTAGAGAATTCAACCAGCTCTTATGATGGCTGCCACTCTGGGTCATTTAACTCAGTTTGGAACCTTCCTCAGCAAAAAATCTGGATCTAGCTTTTGGGTGTTCTTTGAGGGAATTGTGTTTACCATGTGAGAGGGGTATCGAAAAGTTTAATTCACCTAGTAGGCCTACTTCAACCAACATTTCCACCACTCCCGACTTCCCTCTTCTGACCCTTCTCATGCACAGTCTGGCTGCGTCTCACATGCTATTGGATGAGGAACAACGGGTCACTGAAACTTAGTGCTCGAGGATCTGAATGGCATGGGAGGAGACAGAAAAGTGTTTGAATTTAGAATTGAATGCAAACTAAACGGTGGACATCGCTCTTGAGGAAATGTCCCTAACAGAAGGGATGAAAGCTCGGCTCCTAAGGTTTAACTTACGGCGCAAAGATGACAAAATAGAGCAACAAGCCGTGAGTATTTAATGTTAGCCTACTTCTGTCGGGCGGTTCCATTATGTTTTAGGGCTAATTTAGGGCTAACTTAGCTACTGTATTAAGTTATGCTAGGTAGCTAATATGATCATGTTTTCGGAAATAAGGCCAACTTACACTAAGTTAGTTTAGGAACAGTGTTGATTCATTGTGTGTCATCCTTGTCATACAGCTGTGAACATTGTTTTCCAGTTTCATTGTCACATTGCTGTCAGAACCCGGAGCTTGTTGTCCGACTTCATGCTAACGATTCAAAGCAATCTAACTTTAGCGAAATGTCAGCAAAGATTAACAGGGTAACTATTGGAATTTTTGGAAGTTAGCCTATCTTATGGGGACACAGATTTCAACAATTTAGCTAATGCAACTACGCGTTTTCGTTTCGTCAGCAAGGTAAAAGATAGCGACGATGTCAGAACTACACTCTCTAACGACATAATTGATGTTATGGAAAATTAGCGAGGAGTGTTTATATTGGACAGTCAGTGGGATATTAAGCAGCCCTTGATTTTAGTGTGAGCAAAGTTATGAGCGTCTTAGTCTGTTCATTGCTGAATTCTTCCTACCTTGGGTGAAGAAGTCTATGGAGCCTTGTGTTGCCTTTTCACTCTTTAGCCAAGGTGTACGCAGATCATATTTGTAGTTAACGTTCTGACCTTCACTCAGAAGATAAATTAATGCAGTCTTGCAGCATCTGCCTCTTACCATGTCTGATTCTCAAAAGCAAAAAAAATCCAGAAGTTAGACGGTACAATTCAGACCCCTTCCTGTTAATGATGTCTTTTATCTATTTTGATTGTAACAAGTTATATAAATCTATTTTTAATGAAGGTTGCTGGATGTTATTCAATTTTCTGCAAGCTGTAACACGACTTGTAAGATCCCATGTCAAACTTGGGTAGGCTACCATAGGTGCCAATCATAATCGGCAAGTAGGAAGTCTTGTTTGAAGTTTTTTTTTTTCACTCTTAAATACAGCCACACCATATTGAAATTTTAGTTGCAAGTTGCAGAGCAGAACAATAATGTGTTGCACTGGAAGGTGACACTGCTCTCCACTTGCTACAGTCTCATTCAGGGCTAGACCTGGTGTGAGTCTATGCTCACATTCGGACTTCAGGCTAAATGTCCCAGTTTTTTTTTTTTTTTGCTCATGTGACTCAGATATGTTTTTTTTCATAGCAGTGGCCAGTGGGAACATCTGGATCCGGATTTGTGTACCTCCTTGCTGGAGGTCAGAAATCTCGGATTGCTCTTGTTAAAAATGTGTCTTTCTCCTCATCCTAGACGTTGTTGTCATCTGCTCACAAATGTGCTGGCGTCCATAATGCACATCAACGTCTAGCCTACGTGGAACTGTAAACGCTGACCTCAGAGGTCTGTGTTTACTTCCGTACCATCATGTGAACATACCCAATAACGTCATGTGAACGTAGCCAAAAAGAAGGGGTCAGACTATGTATATCACCAGCAGTCATGTCCCCCCCCCCCTCCACCCCCCCCCCCCTCCCTCCCCACCCCTGGTTGCCTCTGTTTACTTGCTGCTTCTGACCAGCCTGACATTACAAGCATTCCTCTGTGTGACAAAGACCATGTTCTATAACTAACTCACTGTTGAGGTGTTTACTGTTAACATTACTCACTGTTAAGGTGTTTTTGTCATGATGTGTGCAGCCTCTGTAAAAAGTTGTGAAGTCATAGTGTAATCATGAGACTATGTGTGAGAGAGAAAGAGAGAGGGAGAGAGAGAGAGAGAAAAAAAGAGAGAAAGAGAGAGAGAGAGAGAGATTAGAAGAGGATGTGACGGGGGGTTGGTCTCTTTTCGGAATTTCGGAAGCTTATTGTTGGAGGCAGTATTTCACATGAAGGTTAAAAAAAAAACCTCTCTTCAGTGTTCAGTCATTTCAAATATTTGTTTTCATAATGTTTAGCTGTGTTTTTCTTGTCTTGATGAAAACATCACTTTGCATTATTTTAAAGCTCAAGTTTTGCTTTTTACTGTGACGTGTAATTCAAACACGGGTCATGGGTATGGAGATGGATACATAGTTGTCTCTTTTCTCCCCCTCCTACTCTAGACTATGGTGGAATGCTGCTATAGTTTTTCCACCTGATGTACTTGCAGAAACCCTCTGCTTACAGCTGCCCATTCACACCAAACTGTTATGCACACTTTGTATATCATACATATTTTTTGCAGCCTATTTAATTATAATAATAATGCATTTTATTTTAATGCACTCTTAATTAAAAAGAATCTTAGAGTGCCAATGATATACCTGTAAATAATGTAATTGAATGCCATCATAGACATAGCTTTCTACCTCCATAGCTCTTCTTTTGCTCATAGTGGTAACCCTATGAGCGCACTGTACACCCACTAAGTTATTCTGCAACTAGTAGTTTGAGTGGTGGCTACTCTCTCCATTTCTATCCTCTATCAATCTTTCGTCCTTGAGTGTATGCTGCATACATGGGTCTGCTTGATTCTCACTTCTACTCCCCTCCTCCCTTCTGTTTTGTCAACTTTGTTGCACAAATGAGCAGCTGCAACTAGGACTTCCAGTAATCATTGGAAAGTACTGCCATTACCTTTGATAGGTGATTCATTTCCAGGCAATGAGTACTCTGTGAGTTATTCAACCAGGAAGAAGGGTGTGAATGTCGTAGTGAAATGTGTCCCGTCAGTCTCTTAAGGGTGGATATTGTTTTAGTTATCGTTCCATCTAGATCTTTGTGGTTTTGGGAACCGTTTTGTTTCAAATTGTTGCAGAAAGCACCACCAACAAATGAAAGTAGTCTACTTTTCTTGGTTTCATCTATCATTAAAGCTGCAATGAAGTAAATTGAGAACTGCTTGATTTGGTTAGAGTTTGTATTCCTCAATTAATTTGCAATGGTAATCTTGGGGATTAATTGTGAACAATATTTGTTGTAATTTACATGTAGCCCTTTTGGCCGCAGTTTAGTCAAGACTACATTGACTATGAAAAGCTTATCTTGATGGTACCTCAGCAGGTCAGTGTTTGGGCTTGGCCAGTATTTACACACTTAGGCCTACTGGGTATTTGAAGTAGGACATTTTGATGACATCAGAGACCGAAGCCCACAGGCAGGCTCAGATATCCAGAAAGAGGGAAGAGAGGAAGCTATTTAGCACAGACATATCTTAATGGCCAAAGAGTTGAGCCTTGGTTGTCTTACATAGTATTGAGACATGCATCCATTCTTCAGACTAAGGTGAGAGTGTCGGGGAGAAAGTGACTTGTGACTTGTACTTGAAACAATGCATTTGATTGTTTCAGATGGTCTTAACCATAGCTGTAATCACATGCTCCTTTTTAATGTGGAATAAAGGTTCACTGGGTTTCCACAATGCATAACTTGTTGTCAAAATGTCCCCAAAGCCCCTTTGTACTGTGAATCATTCTGGTTTTTCTTTTCTTGTTTTTAAGCAGGGAGGGACCACTAAAGCAGTCAGGTGCATAGGGGGGTGCTCTCTCAGCCTTTATGACGTGACTGGTACCGGTATGACTGGACACAAATGCTAACAGGCCTCTAATGATTTTTATTTGATTTCATTGGGCCATCAAAGATTTCAAAGAAAGCTTTTAAGTTTAAGTGAAAAGTATTTGCTGTTTTTGCCCAAAACGACTTACAAAGCATTTGATGCAAATGTTATACTGCATACTACGACAAAATGTGTCGCTTTTGTCCAATACGACTTACAAAGCATTTGATACAAATGTTCATGCATACTACAACAAAATGTGTATAACATTTATAAGATATCAGTTATTAGAACAATAATTACAATAAAAGTATTAATAATAAAATATTAATAATAATTAGAACTATACCAAAACTATGATTAAATTAGATTTGACGGTACCAAATAATCTAGCAGAACAAATGCGTTTAAATAGCTGAGTTTGTAGATACTTGAAAAGAGTCTCCACTGCATTCTATGGCGATGTGAAGTGGTCAAGAGGAGAGAAGTGGTCAAGAGGAGGAGAGAAGTGGTCAAGACGAGGAGAGAAGTGGTCAAGAGGAGGAGAGAAGTGGTCAAGACGAGGAGAGAAGTGGTCAAGACGAGGAGAGAAGTGGTCAAGAGGAGAGAAGTGGTCAAGAGGAGAGCAGTGGTCAAGAGGAGGAGAGAAGTGGTCAAGAGGAGGAGAGAAGTGGTCAAGAGGAGAGAAGTGGTCAAGACGAGGAGAGAAGTTGAATGATTTTGACTGTAAATAGACTGTTGACTATCCAGTGGCTGTCCTATTGGAGTAAGAGATTTCAATTTAATTCTAGCAGCTACAGGTAGACGGTGAAGGTTCACTAGCAGATGAGTTACCTGCCCTTTTTTGCTGACGCATGCAGGCAGGCAGACACACACACAATAGTAACACTGCAATAGTCTACTCTAGAGGTAATCAGGGCCTGCACAAGGTGTGTAGCATGTTGTGTGAGAGAGGTGGGATGTTCAGAATATTATAGAGGTGTGTAGCATGTTGTGTGAGAGATGTCCGATGTTATATTAATATTATAGAGGTGTGTAGCATGTTGTGTGAGAGAGGTCCGATGTTATATTAATATTATAGAGGATGAACCAAGACCTCAAGACAGAAGCCACATGCCCGGAGGAATGATATTGTCATCCTGGGGCAGTTGTTGTCTGTCATCTCTGCTCCATTCAGCTATGCAATAAATCTCATCTGCTTCAGCATGTCTTTCTGATCTCACATTTAGCCTAGGCCTAGGTACGTATCTTTTTGTTTCACCTGGCTGTGTGTGTAGGCTTATAGGTCTTCTTTGGCTAACTTCACTCAAAGCTGTCAATTGTCAGTGTCTTCCCAGCCATTAATAGACGTCCCCCCCCATATAAATCACCATAATATCCAGGTCTGGATTAATGCTAAACTGCACGTTATCTCTGTGTTTCAAACAATCCAGAGTAAGCCAGAGTACAGTATAATAAATCAAACAACATTCACAGCCGTCCCCCTCCCTTAAAGTAATTTACATTGCAAGGTTAAGCACTGGCTCAACTGTCATTAAAGGTGGAGTCTGTGATTCTGGCAAAAGGTTGTTGATATTTTAGGTCAATACCCAATCAAGTAAAAAGCCAACCATGGTGCTAAGAGAGTCTGACTGCACTTACACCAGGCAACGCAATTTTTTATAGTAAAAAATAGTTTTATAAAACTTTAAATCTTTATCAATCTTTAAATCTTGTTCCTGCAATAAATAGTTGGACAGCATTATCTTTTCCTTTTGTAAAAGATGGTCCAGTGTACCCTATGCTAAAGGAGATAAGAAGGGAAGCATTGAAGCATCTTTCCTAAGCATTTAGAGAATTTGCCTAGCTCTTATCATGGCTGTCAGTTAAATACTTCTGGGTAATTTCACTCAGTTAAGAACCTTCCTAAGCAAAAGATAAGAGCTATCAGACTGCCGCCCAGAAGTTGCTATTGGCTCACTGAGATATTAATAAAGGTTGTTAAAAGTCATCATATCTAGTTTGCATACGTCACACATCCGGTAAAGGCCCTGGAATGTGTTTGTGGCCCTCAACCCCCCAACGGTTTGCTTGCCACATCATGACCCAATAGCGATCACTGAATAATCATTTCCTTATCATATGAATTGCTGTCATTTGCTACTGGGCGGGTTGTTAGGAGCTGAACCTCATTCAGAGACTGAAATGTGCAAGAGATTAGTTCTATTCTCCTTACAAAGTCCTTATTTATATTTTAGTTTTGATGTTATTTTTATGTCTCTACGACAAAAACTGTTAAAGCTTTAAGGGCAGTTGTCCATAAAAAAACACATTATTCCCGGAAGGGAAGCTTGGACTTCTAAGGGTTACTAGCATCCTGTGATCCTATAAATCTTTCCAACTCTCTCTACTCACACAAATCTCTCCACGTTCTCTGCACTGTGCTTGCCAGTAGCCTAAAGTAGTGCTGTTGGATTTTATGTTCATATACGTAAGCTTCTTTTATATCCCTTCATAGCGACCGAGTTGCTAAGTTGGCCACACTGACCGGAGTGAGGGGAAACCTATCAAAACTCTTGGTCAGTATTCATAGTAACCATCAAAGTGACATCAGCCACTGACCTCGCCTCCAAAGTCTCAAAATTCAACCTGACGAGCGAGCGAGAGTTGAGCACACGTGAATACTAGGGGTGTGCTAAATAATCGTCATGACGATGCATCGCGATTCTAATTTTCACGATCTACTGCATCGATTGTTGACGCCAAGTATCGATTATTAATCAAAATTTTTTTTTAATTGCATGAATGGTTGGCGAACATCAAGCATTTCCGGCCGCGCGATACTGCGACAAGTCATTCATAAACAAAACATGCAGTGTATCCAGTAATAATAATATTTGTGTTAAGTAACCTCCAAAAGTCGTTTAAATAAATACAGCTATGTATGAACTGAGTTGCTTTGAGTTATCAATTGAACACACTATCCAGATCATACACAGCCAGTCAGCCACTGGTAATGGCTTCATTTTTTTCTAACAGTGTTCAGTGAAAATTCGCAATGCATCGCAATGCATCGCAATAATTCAAGTATCGCATCGTGGCATGTGAATCGTGATACGAATCGAATCGTGACTTCTTTGGCAATACCCACCCCTAGTGAATACGTAGGGAGGGTTGAGCAAGCACTTGACAGGTCCATTCTCACAAGACCACATTGGTGCACGCTGAGCAAAAGATGCTTTTCTGATCAAGGGTACTGTTTGGTGCGCTCGCAGAGCAGAAAAGTTCTCTCGTGATGAAGGTTTTCTCTTTCACCGATATTGTTCTGTGCACTTGTATCATGTGCGTGCACATGTTTGTTTATGTACGAGTTTTAAGACTTAAAACAAAAACTATCATATCCTTGGTGGGAATCCACAAGATCATTTCGATTTTGAGTGTAAATGGAGCTAGCCTCAGACACAGGTTGAGCAAAAATAAAGGTTGAGCAAAAATAAATACAAAATAGTACTGAACAACACCACCTTTCATGCTTAGCTCACCTCTGCCTGAGTGACTGCAGTAAGGCCTCTCATGGCAGGCCAGCATTGGCAGCATGCTACCGGTGTGGTAAGAGGGTGTGCCTCTGCACTGGGACACAAAGACCACATTCAGACACAGTGTGTGCTCTTGATTAGGCCAAAGTGTTAGACTGTATGGAGATGTTCCTGGCAAAATGGCATTAGACTGGCATCAAGTGTTTTCAGTAGCAGAACACAGACAGCTCTTTGTTCCTAACCTTTGCAAACGGTAGTTCTGTCATCAACTTGAAATGTCTTATTAATGTCTTGTTACGGTGTAGGTTTGTTTATGGACTGGCCTATTTTTGCTTGTGCCAGTGCCTTGTAACATGCTACGTTGACCTGCAGCTTATGGAAACAGTTATGCAGAAAATATAGAAAAGTAGAAACAACTCCTCAGTTTCAGGCAAGATCCAGCAAGCTTTACCTAAACATCCCTCCCACCTGACTGACCTGATCAGTGAGTTGCTTGTTCATTGGTTTTTCAGTGTTCTTGTTTAGCAGGTCTATCTTTCTTCATTTTACCAGTAATGATGCTCATGTTATTGTGCTATTGTGCTATCTTATTTTCTTTCTTCCTCAGTTAACCAGATTGTTCTTTCAGAAAAAGAATAGTTATTCAGTAGTAAAGTGCACTTTGTACCTTTTAGTGCTCTGAGTGTTTGTAACTACACTCCAGCATGTTCACTGACAGCATAGCAGCACTAAAAAGGTTGTTGCACGGATGAGTAAGGGCTCAGCTCAGCTCAGCATAGGTTTTGCTCAACCAAGTTCTCCAAGATTTCAGATGCGCAAGTGCAGTCATTAGATCTGGAGAAAATAAGTAAGGGATAACGGCCGACGAGCTGTACAGTTCTACAAAGATAATGGACGCTGCGGGGCAAAGAACTCCACGACACGCAGCGTCTTTGTAGAACTGTACAGCTCGAAGGCCGGCGATTTCACTTTTCTACTGGGACTAAGTCCAAGGTGTCCGGTTATACGAACTTAATGTACACCCCATCAGCCAATCAGAAAACAGTATTTCGTTCCAGAGGGAGATAACTGACTTTAAATGCCTGTTTTGTTGTGGGTGCAACTTTAGACATGGCTCACTGTAGCCTGCTGTTTTGTTCGTCTTCACTTGGGCCCCTGAGCCGATGTTTTAGAAAAGGACAACGGCCAGCAGAAGGTCATGGCAGTGTTTCCCCTAGGTTTACAGCTTAGGGGGGGGGGGGGGTGGGGAGGGGGACGGCGGCAGGGGCGCGGCGCGATTTATTTATTTATTTTTTTTTACTTGACCTTCCAGGGGGGGCGGGCGGGGCCGTTGGGGGGGCGGGCCGCCACCCTAATATCATTGTAGGGGAAACACTGCATGGTATGGGTTGCCTCCTCCAGTGCAGGGGAGGGCAGTGTGGGTAGACCACTCAATCTCAGTCTCTCTCCCTGTCTCTCCCTCCCTCTTTCTCTCCCTCTCTCTCTCTCTCCCTCCCTCTCTCTCTCTCTCCATCTCTCTCTCTCTCCCTCTCTCTCTCTCCCTCTCTCTCTCTCCCACCTTCTTCTAGGGTTAGCTTCCAGAAGGATGCAACAAAGGTACTCAAAGGCAGAATATTCAATCTCAGACTCCAAAACCAAAGAGGCCACAGTGAAACAAAACAACACAGACATTCCCCATCATCTGTTGCAAACCTAAACAGTTGTTTTTTATTCTAATGTAATATGTCGCTACGTCATTGTAATTAATAACAATTAATAACAGATACGAGGTTTGACCCGCATGTTAGTTTGTCTCCTTGTTGGAATAGCCTAGATTTCATCCTCATTAGGCTGTCATGATGAGTCACGCTTCTGATTGAGAGCAGAGACAGTGGAGGAGGAGCCTGTGTGGGGGGTCAATTGGTCATTTAAAATTACTGATGTCATGCTCTGAATTTGGGAAAGCCAATGATGTTGTTGATGAAGGCATACATGATGTTGGGTGAAGGCTGAATAGGCTACTCTTTTGGACAGTTAGCAAACTTTTGAAAGGGATTTACACATCGACTAGAAATAAGTGTTATGAATGTCAGTTGGGTTATTACATTTGGAGTTGTAGTCTCCCAAGATAGAAGACTGTTCTTGTTGGCTGAAATAAGTGATTTTCTGAAGATGGCTGCTGAGTGGATAGACTTGCATGTAAGGACTTTGCGAGGGTCACTCTAAGATGATCACTAACAGGAGAACACACTAGGAACACAGTAATACATCTCCTTCCCCAGCCTTTGCCGTCTTTTACAAAGCTTAATTAAATACTTTCCTTTCACTGTGAACATTTGTTGAGTCAATTTTACATTCATGTTTAATATTATTTAGTTAGGTGGCCTAAAGGACAGCTATATTCCTAGGTTATGGTTTCTGTTGTCTTTGACGACGCTGTCAAGTGAATGTTTAACGTTTTTATGACGGCCGAGTAAACCAAGTGAGACCTGGAGGCATTTTCAGGCAGACCGGGAGAGTAGAGGAGGAAGGTCATTAAGATCTTTTTCTCCCAAGGGTGACGAGATTACATGCACAGGGGAAGCCTGATATCTCTTCCATCTCTGTCTATTTTACTAATTTGCTTGTTTTGCTCGTCTCTGTCAGTCTGTATTCCTTCTCTTTATTTGTATGGAACAAAATGTGTTGAGTAGTGATTTGAGTGGGTTAGTTATTGGTCTGGTACATTTTTTCCGCCATTATATATTCGCAATGTTTTGTAGAATTGAATTGTTCCTTTTACTGATGAGATGACCCCTAAATAGACTGTAACTCGTAAATGGCCAATCCAAACTCTGTCATGGTGGAAATGAGATGTGGGAAGTTTTCAATAATTTCCCCTTTCCTTCGCAGAGTACCATATTCTGAATGTGTTTTTTCAAATCGAAAATGACTAAGCTGCTCAACTCGTGGTGGTTGGCAAGATTTTCCATATTAACATTACAGATTTTATTCTAGAGATATCTGTCGGTCTAATCTGATGTACCTATCTATCTAAATTGAAATGTGAAAACAGTTACATAGGACTAATTCTGAGGAGCTGTGTAATAAAATATATATATTGCAGTTGTTGTGATTATGAGGAACGTTTCCCAACATGGAGCAATCCATCTATATCTATGTTCTCTCTCCTCTCTGCAGGTTCCTGAGATCATCAGTACTCTACGTCAGGCCAGTAAGAGCTCTGCACGGCAAGAGGAGTCCGCTGCTGCTGCAAGCGCCCTTTGCTCAAGTTGTCATGACGACAAGCATCATCATGACATGGGTTCGCCTAGTACAGTCTCGTTCGCCAAGAAATTCGAGGTGTTGTTCTGCGGACGAGTTGTTGTCGCGGACCGCAAAGCTCCACCTGCTCTAATCGACGAGTGTATTGAGAAGTTCAGCCGAGCCAGTGGAGGTATCGGGGGGCTGGCTGCCGGCATCAGGCGGGCGCTGTCCCTCCAGCCCACTGCTAACGGAGTCCAGGTGGGAGAAGGCAGGAAGATTGCGTTCTTCCAACGGGACCCCAGCTTCCCGTCCCTGCAGGCCCTGGATGAAAACGGCCTTTCGCCAGAGCTACGAAAACGAAGTGCCAATGGAGCCTGTGGAGTCCAGCCCACCAGTATACAGGAGAATCGCACCATGCTGTTCACGGTACACCATTTTATTGCTTATTTTTTATTTATTTTTTGGCTTTTTTATGCCTTTAATTGATAGGTTAGTGAAGAGTGGGACAGGAAATGAGAGGGAGAACAGGTGGGGAGTGGACTGGAGAAATGACACCGGATTCGAACCCTTGTCCTCAAGCCCGAACGTGATCGAGGCTCCTGTGTGAGCTACAGTGCCCCCATTATTGCTTATTTTTAGTCACTTTAACTATAGTAGTCTTTATGGAACTTCCCCTGCTTACCTAAGAGCTATGAAATAAATGCCGCCTTATAACTGGTGGAAACTTACAGCTTTGTTTAAATAAACTGCAATTGTAATAATAATGAGGAAAATAATAATAATATAATCCTTTAATTTATGGAGCAGGTATCAAGTACAGGACTACAGAGCACTTTAAAACCCATTCCAAGAATTATAATGGGGAAAAAATAGCAATACGAAGCGACAATGACAACTTACACTAAAAGGCATAAAAAATAAGAAACAGCAAAGAACAACAGAATAAAAACAATACAAAATTATAACAACAATAGGATAAAAAGTTAGATAAAATCGAAACTTTACTACAGCCTTATGAAATCTATTTAATCTTGGAGTTGCCATCAATGAGGTTAATACATAAATACATTCCCAGCTTAAAAAAGATATATTTTTTTTCATAGTTAGGTAATACTGGTAGTTAACAGATGTAGTTTAACTATCACCATTCAAATCAAATTGAATGACATTGGATATAATTCAACAGAGAACAGGATATAATAATCTATCATTTACTTCACATACTTTTGTTTGTGTGTCTCAGCCCTTTTTTATGATTTTTGTCTGGGTCCTTTAAATGGTCAAGAAATGCATAAAAGAGCACCTCAAACGAAACACCAACATGCACAGAAGGCATGAGGAACACTTGTGAACTTCAAATATTTGCATTTCAACTTTCCTAAACCAAAAACCCCTCAAAGAAGTCACTGACATTGTTAACTGAGTTGTACGTATCATTATATGGGCATTGCATACCATATCTCTGTGCAGCATAGTACCCAGTATGGTCAGGGGTGGCATGTTATGTGTTCAGGGGTTGGCATGTTATGTGGTTAAGGGGGATGTACTGAAGGTGATTTATGTTGTGTTTAACAAAAGGTGACTGTATGTATTGGAAACATCTTGGCATGCACCCATAGTTATCTGTCCACACAACTCTGTCTCTCTGTGTAAGGCTCTATCATTGTGTTGTTTTCTCCTCTCTCTCTCGCTCTTTCTCTCTCTCTCTATCTATCTCTCTCACTTAGTCAGCCTTAATGGCTGAATTTTGAAATTAATTTATACGAGTGCGCACTTAAAAGCTGATTGAGTAGAATACACACACAAACACACACATATTCAAATAAATCACGACCAGCTGATAGTAACTTTTTACACTTTTAATAGAATAATATAATGAAGTACTACACAAAGGGCATGGGAAATACTTGTAGTGCTATAACACTCATGCAATGCACAGTTCTCTATAGGGAGAGGACGCCTCTACACACACACACACACACACACACACACACACACACACCAACACACAAACACAGCCGTAGAACACAACACATCTTTTCACTGCATTTACAAAGACTCACTTCTGCTTTTTAAATTATTGTTGTGTAGTTCCAAACAGTTGTCTGCCCGTGACAGTGCATTATACATGTTGGCTTCTAGATACATTAGTTGCTAATGACTCCTGAGCACTTCAGGAACAGGAACACTATGTTTTTGTGAAGGACTATGCTTATTGTTACATAATGGCCTTCAACAAACCTGACAATGTGACCAACATAAATTACAAATGATTATAAACTCATTCTACATTATACACTTAACAGTCTTATACACTTATACACTTTATACACATTATACTCTTAACAGTCTTTCTCCCAGAAGCACACACACCATCATCACCTACACACTAAACTCATTCTACATTATACACTTAACAGTCTTATACACTTATACACTTTATACACATTATACTCTTAACAGTCTTTCTCCCAGAAGCACACACACCATCATCACCTACACTATCCATTTCTGTTGACTCATTCTGTAACCTCATGATGTCCTGGCCGGCCCTGTGTCCCTCTGCCCTTGTATTGTTAGGGTGGCAGGAAATACTCAGCATTTTGGCAGGAAGTAGGAAGACTTTAGTAAGTCTCATCTAAAATTTTCACTGTTTAAGCACAATTCACGCCAGATTCTCTGACATTGGCCTTACTGACAATAACACCCAGTCTGAGTATTTTCTGACGGTATCAACACCACTTCAGCAGGTTTGCGTAGGAGTAGCCAGTTTGGGGGGAGGTGCAGCAGGACCCCATTCTTCGTACACTGCTTAACAAATATAAGGGAATGTCCCATATGCATGATCAGTTCATGGAGGATGAAAAGCTGTGGCTTACTTGGTGCCTCGAATGAAAGTTTGACCACAATTATACTAGCAGGATTAATGATGGGATGAAAGTTATCTACATAGGGAGTGGGTCCTTTTCTACAGAGTCCACCATGTTGTGCCACCATTGTTCTAGAGTAGCCCAGAATGGACTAACCAATTGAACAGTTACATAGCTAACTAATCAGGATTACCAATCGTTAGTAGTATTATAATAAAGAGATGTACACCTGTTAGTATAGTTTATGTAAGTTTGTTAGGTATATGTTATAAGTCATTTCCACATTGGATACATCAAAAGCAAACAGCTGATCAGGTAGAGAAAATAAAAAAAACAAAGCGACATGAAACCAAGCTTAGATGAGTAAAGGAGACTGACGTAATGGCTGTAAAAAGAGGACCCTGCTTGAGCAGTCATACTAACCTAACCTACCAGTGCCTTTATTTGACCTGGTCTTTATTACTGTCATTGAGACTGTCATTCACTTCACTGAGTATGACAGAAGAATCAAATAAAATAAGGGTTCACTAACATGACTTAATAAACCCCACCTGCCGAAAACATCGACAGTAGAGTAGAGGGTCACCAGAAACATCAGGTTAGAATTAGATACTAGAAGATTTGAAATGACAGAGTGCAGATGTCTGGAGTTGAGATTTGAGGGCTGAGAAGGAGTAATCACAGATATTTTTGTGAATTCTATAGTTGGGAGCAGTGGTGATTTTAATATGAAAAATATGGCAAACAAGATGGAAAAAAACTAATATCTGCAGTATGATACAGCAGAATAAATCATTCCAATATCTCAGTAGAGAAGAACCACTGATTTATGTATGATTCATCAGTGTTATACATAATAAATAACAATAAAATGTTGACAAAATAAACTAAAACATCTTCATCTGGTCATTTGCAAGTCACTTCTGGTTTTTGCCTCTCGACAAGTACTTGCAACTTCCTCAAACAAGCCCATCAAAACCAAACCACTTACTCTGCAATGATGTCATCCAGATGGAATCTCCCGATTATCCACAGCAATGGATACAACAGGATCTCTCCCTCTCTCTTTTCTCTTTCTCTGCCCCCCCTCTCTCACACACACACATTCTCTCTCTCTCTCTCTCTCCTTCCCACACACACACTTACACAGACACACACACACACACACACACAGTCTCGGTCTGTGCAGCAGTCGAGATTTGCCAGTGTTAATGGAATGGAAGTGAAACATGACTGACTGTATAAAGATTTTTATATCTTATATGACTGATTTATATGATGTAGTCACACCACAATAAGCATCTTTAAAAGGATGTTCACCTTTCACAATGTCTTTCTTCAATATAAGTCCCTTACTTCATTAATGTTGTCTGAAAAGAATACTTGTTACTCAATAATGCAGGATAACATGCCTGAACACCCCGTGTGTGTGTGTGTGTGTGTGTGTGTGTGTGTGTGTGTGTGTGTGTGTGTGTGTGTGTGTGTGTGTGTGTAGGTTGGGAAGTCACAGATCTTCCTGGTGAGTCCTGACAGTAAGAAAGTGGCCATAGAGAAAAGCTTCAGAGAGATCTCCTTCTGCTCCCAGGTAAGCAAATACAAACACACATCAGGGTTTTTTCTAAACAAGGGAACAGGGGCGCTGCGCCCCGATACTCCCGACGTGCGCCCTCCTACCGAAATGCCGACTGCACCTGTCAGACTGAGACTTGGACCTGTACTTACATGCTGCCGTTAAACATACACTATTTCTCAAAACGATCTTTTCTCCTCGAAAATATCCCAACACCACCTCCTGACAATGTGTCTGATCCTCAAATAAGTTATCATTACTCGAAAAATATGTCTGATCCGAATTGGAGTTTCCCAGACCGAGTCGACATGTTGACATGCTAACGTTAAACTTATTTAGTATTCAAGACCATTCCAGTTCTCTCTGCACAAAGCGGTTTCAATGAACGACAACGATAAACAAATGCTGAGTGCTGATCAAGAGTTTAAGGTCGCGATTCTTGTCCCAAATATGACCAGCTTCATTCAGTGATTGAAACAAATATTGAAGTTTTGCAGTATAGAACAGGGGTGGCGAACCTGCGGCTCTTTGCCGGCTGACGTGCGGCTCGGCTCCAGCTCGAGTGCTCACTGACTTTTCTCTTGGTGTACAGAATTTTCAAATTGTAAAATAAACATCTAAAATGCATATTTTGCACGCAATATATTTGGAAATACTGACAAAAAGCTGTCCGATTTGAATGGGGTATTTATTCATGTATATTTTGTCATCACGCGATCTTGAGAGACAAGTAACGTTAATGTTCAAAACATGAAACATTCTAATGTGTGCACCCAGTCTCAGAGAGTAACTAGTCAGACTAGCAGTACTGAAAGAATGCCATGGCTTAAAGCTAAACGAAAATATGAAGATGAACACCGGACATCCTTGCCTGAATGAGAGGAATTATTTGGAAAACCCCTTAATATGCCAGACGTCACGGTCGCATTTGAAAGCCTCAAACTTGGGGCGCCGTCTCTCCACACACAATGCTTACAAAGCCAAGGAGTTCCTAACGGCACAGATCTGGGCAAGCACAAGGTACATACTATGAAACGTCAGTCAGAGAAACAGACTCGGCTTTTTTTGGAAATGTACGAAGTACTCTGAAACGGTCACGTTGGCATCGTATCAGGTGTCATGGAATATTGCTCGAGCAAAAAAGTAATATAGTGAGGGAGAGTTTGAAAATTGAACAGAGGATATCTGACATTAAATATAATTAGCACCTATCTCAGCAGATATCTTCAATATGATTATTTTTGTGCCATATTTTAAATCTAAATTTGTTAATTTCTCTTCCTAAAACCCACTAGAGGACACTATTAAAAGGTTATTTTAAAAAAAAAATCTTATGGGGGAGCATGCCCCCAGACCCCCCTAGTTTTGCTGGGTCACTGGAAAAAAGAATAGGTTTTATGTAGGGGCTTATCCCCCCCAAAAGTGGGAACCTAGATTCGTGTGGCTCTTCAAAATGGTGTTGCGTCGCTCCCTCGGCTTTCGTGCGGGGGTGTGCTCCCTGCTACTATTTTTTTCTAGAAAAACCCCTGCACATCATCTTGTTAGAAAACACCTCGAGTTTCTTGCACATTGCTCACATTGTAGCCTCTTCTCTCTTGTTAATTGTAGACAGGTCCAGTTCTAAAATCGTAGAATGAGGGTCAGGACTTGGTGTGAACGCTATGGTGTTTTCCTTTGCTGACTGTTTTATAATCCTAGGATGCAGATAAAAGCAGAAAGATTAAGACCATGCATTACAGAGTGCCACAGGGGGGTGGGAAGGGCTCTCGCGTTTACAGGGTTGTTAGGTTAACGCAGATTTCGAAATGCAATTTTTTTTTATGTAGTATTATTAAATGACACACACCCTCCCCTCTCTAAGTGAAATGATGACATCTCTCCCCAGGGCATCAGACACGTGGATCACTTTGGCTTCATCTGCAGAGAGTCTTCAGAGAGTGGGACGTGCCAGTTTGTGTGCTATGTCTTCCAGTGTACAGACGAGGCCCTGGTAAGGTCAAGTCAAGTCTTTTATTGTCAGATGCACAGAACAACAGAGTCGGACTGGGCACTGAAACTCTTAGGACAGGACACCGTACCACACTACCATAACATAACAGGACATAACATAACATATAGGTTCTCCACATGATATAACATAACATGACTTAACATAGGGTACTAAACATAAGATATACCTATGAAAGACAAAATAGTAGACCTACTAGATAAACAATAAATATACAATATAGATACTAAACATAAATACACATACTAAACAGATACACATACCTACATGAGGTAAAGCGGATGGGTGGCTTGTTTGGGTTGAGTTGGTGGTGTGGAGGTTGGATAAGTGGATAGATAGTTTGATGGTTGGATGGCCGCCTCTTCTCTGAGCGCTCTGATGAAGGTTGTTCTCCTCAGGTGGATGAGATCATGTTGACTTTAAAGCAGGCGTTCTCCGTGGCCGCCCAGCAGCAGATCTCTCAGACTCACGGCCAACAGTGTGAAAGCTGCCCGCTGCTCACGCTGCACAGAGTGTGTGAGAGGATAGAAGGTGAGCCCTGCATATGCACACACGCACACGCACACGCACACACACACACACACACGCACACGCACACGCACACACACACTGTATATGTCTGTGCAGTACAGGATGTGTCTCACATACACACACACACACACACACACACGCTACTGTATAAATACACACATGCTGAAGAATGATAATTGCTCTGCAATGAGCATCAATTACATACACACACACTGTGCACACTCATGTTTATGTGCAGGTAGCAAAACTAGCACCTGCCAAGTGCCAGTGGCGTGTAGGGTTTCTGTGTGTGGGTGAATGATGGCAGTGACTTCACCACTCTGGCATGTAGAATAAACGTGTTCATCTTCAAATAAAAAAAACCCATCTGATCCTGTTAAACTGGCTTGCCATATCTAAGCGACAAGCAGAGGGGGCAGGGAGGAGAGAGAGACACAGGCAGTCCCTCCATGTTTTGCGATTCTACGATCGCAGGAATCCACATACTTTTTTCAGGATGCTGCATATTTATACACCGCATAAGTTGTGCATGAAATTGCAGAAAATAAGCCTTGTCATTAAATTCCTCTTCTGGTCTCCTGATGGTGGTATGAAGTACTGCACAGTCTGTCATCCCTGATTCCTTGCCACTGCTTCATGTCCCATTTGTTTGGTGTCGCCTGGTGATTACATTGATTGGCGACCACGATTTGCATGGTCTAGGACATTCGCTTGACAATGACATTCACAGCATAGCTGGATCTAAATCTGTTATCTGAAACTGATTGCACGTTATGTTATTTCTGCATTGTATTCAGTTGCGAAATTGAAATTGTCTAACTTCTTAACACCAGTCAGTAAGTGGTTTACAATTCAATGAAATTACACATAAAGGTAGTATATTACTGATACATAAAAATTTTGTTAGGTTAATCATTGTTTAATTTTGGCGGGTAACTTTGGCTGGTATGCTCCAAAAATGAATGTTGTGTCCTGTGTTTGTGTGTGTGTGTGTGTGTGTGTGTGTGTGTGTGTGTGTGTTTGTGCTTGTGTCTGTATCTGAGTGTAGGTGTCCATCCATCCAAAGCCAAGCTTGAACTCCAAAAGCATCTGGCCACACTGGGCAGCCTGCAGCAAACAGCGGTGTTTGGAATCACCATGGTGATTATGCCACACATGCCACATATCAGGACCTTCCATTCACAACAAACAATGGTGCAATCATTCAGAAAAGGCTTGATTTGATTAAGTGACCAATAACACCCTGTTCACCTTTCCTGTTTACCTCAAGATAATCCAGTGTTACTTGTCATGCATTCTGAGATTTAACTAAAGTAGTTTTCCACAGTCTTCATCGATCTGTTTTTGTTTCACAGCCAGTTCATGCACGAAAGCGTATTTCTTACCTAAGTCAGATTCATTAAGGATCACATTCCAGATAGACCTGGTGTCAGGTTCCGTGAGTTGGGAAAGATTAGAGATGGGCTATTTAGCCTATGTTATTTGACTAGATCCAGCTCTTGTATAGGGATATATAGATATATATATAAAGGATCACTGACTATCAGCACTGAGCACAATACTGTGTTAATTATGGTGTTAAAATGCTGGATCAGTTGTTGTTTTTTTGGTTTTGTTTAATTTTCCATTTCGCCCTGCTTATCGTAATTTCTCATTTACTACAACCTCTTTATGCATATAAAAGACTTTTGTTAAATTAGCCTCTTGATAAAGTCTACATCTTAAATGGTGTTCTGCGAACAAATAATGAAAACAGCAGCATTCATTCATGCCACATTATTTGAATATAGGCCAACAGTCTCTGTTCTGTAAGGCAGAAAAGATAATGATTTCATGAGATGTTAGATATCAGCTTAAACTAGGAGCCAGACGGAGCAGAACCTGTTCTGTGCAGTCATGTGTAGGGCTTTCTCAGGTGACTGAATATAGACATTTGCTTTCTATTCTTTACTACATAGTGCATAGAGTTGGAACGAACGGTATGTTTATCTGTCCTTCGCATGACCATATACCATGAAGATTCGTTTTAAGATCATCCCAACACTAGTGGCCTATAAAACCACGCTTCAAAGAGGCATACCGTCTCTTTAACGTTCCCTATTCTCATACTGTGACCTAAGTAGGAAGTTAGTCATTGACTTCCTATTAGCTATGCTTATCCGCAACAACAGACACAGCTCAGCTGCTCTCTGATGTGGTACAGTAGAGGTAAAGCCAGCTGACAGCTGTTGGACTAGGGTTGTTCCTGTTTGTGTTGACTGGTCCAACACGTGCTTATTTTGTAGATGCCATCTCTTCACAGGTTAAGAGGGAAATTATTTTAGACATTGAAGGAATCACTTATCAGTCCAGTTATTCACAGTTTGCAGAGTTTTCAGACACATGCAGACAACAAAAGTAGATTTAGTTTTGGAAACCTTCCACAACCTCCAGAAAAACTAGTCCGGTAACGTTGGCTCTTGGAGGCCACCCAGTGGTGATATAGTGTAATTGCACAAAAGAGGGGAAAGTGAAATGAACACATTTGCGTGCAGTTGTCAGGAGTTTGTTGTGTGTGTTCCAGAAAGCGGGACCTAAGTCAGACCGGGAGGAGAATGAGTTGCTGGTGTCATGGCTGAGGAGATGGTATGAGGAGAAACAGAGGAGTCACACACACGCGTATAACAAACAGGTACAAACATGGAAGCAAGGTGAAGAGGTACACGCATACACTGGTGAATACAATCATGGATAAATTATTTGCAAATCAATTATGAACCTCCTGAATTGTGTGTGTGCGTGCTTGTACGTGTGCGTGTGCGTGTGCGTGTGCGTGTGCGTGTGCGTGTGCGTGTGTGTGTGTGTGTGTGTGTGTTGTTTGTTGTGTTTCTATAGAGTGCAGTGGGAGAGGAGAGAGGAGACGCCGGGTTGAGTGGCAGCAGGGTGCGGCTGGAACAGCTGACGAGTCGCGCTAAGAGGTCTTTAACAGAGTCACTGGAAGGCATTTGGAAGGTGCGTTTGTGCATAAGTTTTATTTTATAAACTATATTTTATTGTTATTTCAGAACTTGTAGGCCTACTGCCATTGTTAATAAGCTATCTCAGACTGAGTGATCACCTCATCTCTGAACAATTAGTACAAGTTTTAACCAATAAAAAACAATGCAATTGAACCAGCATTATCCAATGCCAAGTGCCTACTTGGACATTAGATGTCGGCTATGAAAAAAAACAACATACAGCCCATTTCTTCTTCTTTTCAACATTAAAATTGAACCAGCAATATTGGAACAAAATATGAAATAATTACAAAAAGATTACAAATTATACAAAACATGTCTTAACATTTCAACATTGCAAACGGGATGGGTGGGCCTGTCTGCGTTTTTATAGCACGTTCCAGTCCGCGGTGCAAAGTGAAAGGAGAGTGAAAGAAATAAGCATAGAAATACTGGCCCTACTGCTTATCCAGAATGATGATAAGGTCACAGATCCATAGCTCTCGTAGATCATGTTCTTCTACGTGCTGCAACACAGTGGGAAACATGTAGTGACTTGGGTCTGGCCTTCTGAGTCGTGCAAGCCACAGCTTCAAGTAACTTTGGAAAGCCTGAACATTTGTCCAATTGAGAAAAACTTTGTTGTACCGTCCCTGTAATTTCAAGTTCAGTTCGTTGAGGGATGAGGGAAGATATCGGCCAGATAAGCAAATTGAGAAGCCAATCATCAGTGAATAATTCAGCAAGAGTGGACTTTTTCTGGAAGAGGAGCGCATGGATTTCATGTCTTAAGTTCATAGAATCTGGTCAAAACTCTGCCTTTGGACAACCAGCGCACTTCAGTGTGAAACGGTATGAGCGTATGTTCTGCCCCCATGTCAGTGCACAGTTGATCAAACAGCCGGTTGTTAAGTGCACTGGCCTTAAAGAAGTTTATAACGCGACCTTGCTCAGTGTTTTGTCGAGGGCGGTGGGTATGCCCTTTCATGCCAATGCCTGGCGGTGTATGAAACACTGATTCCTGGTCATTTCCTTGCCTGCTGCCTCCTTTATGGGGCATTCTACCGAATTCGTGTAATATGCAGTCCCTCAACAATAAAAACTATTTACAAAACAATTAGGTATTTAGGCATAGATATTTAATTAGAAAATGTTATGGTCTATATAAACCCAATGCATTACATGAGATAGTGATAAGCTAAATATATACAAAATCATCATTTATAGGGTACTTTCTATTGGGAAGTAGCTGTCCCCAACCCTGACATCTAAATTTCAATGCCTTTAAATAACACTTTTCAATTTTTTTAGATTTTTTTCAATGATTTAATTTCAAAGATCTTTATGATTGGGTTGAAACAGAACTTGGAATATTTAGATTTATTGTGGGTTTAATTTTTAAATCAATTTTCTATACTCAAAAAATCATGTCCCTAGTTTTCATGTCACTACCGAAACACAAGAGTTTTAGTCCATTGGCTGAGCCTGTGTTTTAGCCACGACTCTACATTTTTGACCATGCAGTGACACTGCATCTCTGTCCCTCATGGTTGAATGGTAAGTAGCTAAATCCCATAGTTTTTATATAAATGTGTTCCAAAGTCTGAAAACTGACGTGTAACCTTAAGAATTGTCACTACCGAAACGCATGTTTTCTTCAATTAAGTAAACCTTTTGGGGTTTCATGGAAAATCTTATGTTTGTATGTGTGTTCACCTCTTCAAAGATGTGTTTGAAAGCCGTGTGCTTGCTAGAATTCTTTATTTATGCTTAAAATTAGCTAGAATTGTCACTACCGAAACAGTCACTACCGAAACATATGGTAGTGACCTGATGATTTCAGTAGTGACAAAATGAAATGGTAAGTAGTTCAATCCGATAATTTTTTTAATAAATGTGTTGTGTGGACTAAAGGGCGGCCCAGAGCACCTTTTGGAAGATTTTGGGAGAGAAATGAACATCTATCCAACAGTGCAGTCACTACCGAAACACTGGATGTCACTACCGAAACAGTGCAGCACTACCGAAACACAGGATGTTTTGTAAAAAATTAAGTATATTGAGTAATCAACTAAAATGTTATGATACTGATTGGATTAATGTATGTTCAATTTCATCAATCAACAACTCTGGAATCAATATGATCAGTATTTTGCATTTTACAAAGAAATATTGCACTTAGATTTTGATGAATTGTATAAATTGAACTTGAAAATTTGGTAAAAAATTCATTTTTATGGATTTCATTGTGAAAACCTTCAAGAAATATTTGTAAAAATACTCTTCAGAGAAGGGAAGGAAACACAATCTGAACAGGTCAATAATAATACTTTTTTACTATAGTTAATGTGATGTTTCGGTAGTGACAATTTTTGGAAGAGGAAAAACATTCCAACACATTCTGAAAATACAATATAAAAATTGACTGTTCTTTTACTAGATAAGTGTACTTTAGATATGGTACAATATACATACGGACAAAGTTTTGGGAATAAAACATAAAAAAAAACAAAATATTTCCGACCTGACTTTGCACCAATTCGGTAGAATGGCCCTTATACGTTATTACTCCGCTTTTCCTGCCTGTCCTATTTGCAGCCCCATCGCTTGTTACGCCTTCACAATTGCCCCAGTCAAGTCCATACGGCAGGCAAAATTATTTTTTCAGCAATAGTGTGTGGCTGTTTCTCAATGGCCACACGGTAAGCAACCATGTAAGAGGCGAGTTGGGCTGTGTCATTTAATGTGACATTTCTCCGGAGAACGTTTACAGATGTTTTAATCTCCTGTGCCTTTCCTTTGAAAGAAATCTAACGGTTTGTCCACGAAATCGGGGTGCAGTGTTTCATAATGTCTCTGAAGTTTAGTTGGCTTCAGACTCTCGCTGCAGTTGACACACATTGGCCTTGCATCCTGGCTAGGACCAGCACAATTGACAAAGCCATAATTCAAAAAGTAGTCTTTGTACAGCCTTGCGGTATTTTTCTTTTCTTTGCAGGAGGCTCCGATCCCTGCGCAACAACAGCGTTAATGCCAGCCTCATTTTCACACACACCCTCTTGTATTTTCAATGCTAACACTCGTCGCAGCTTCATAGCGGATTGTCTCCTGACTTCCCTGGCATTCCTGAAGTGCACAGACCTTTACTGATTTATCATCATTACCCTTCTTTTTGGACAACCAAGCAAGCATTTCTGAATGTATGTAAACCTAGCTGCAGTCACTCTCGTTCAGGGCAGGCAGATACGATTCGCTGACTCACTAACTCCCTCATGTGTCAGAAAGGTATATTGCAGTCCTACAGATGCAGATCTTGACAGGCGACCCAAAAAAAATCACTTATGACCCAGTCTTTGGGAAACAATGCTCTAGAACAGTGGTTCTCAACCCTTGGGTCGCGACCCAATTTTGGGTCGCCGGAGTTTCTGAAAAGGTCGCGAGACGAATTCTAAATTGTAAAACCTTTTTTTCAAGCCATGCTCCCTCTGTCCATTAGGGAATCCCTGCCCCCAGTTCTGACATTAAACTACATAAGCCGGTAATGGTTTTGCATGTAGGCCTATCTAACGATAACATGTTCGAACATTCAGCCAATCAAATTTGTATATAAGATATTTCAAATGTATGCAACATGACTGGAGAATGTCTATAGGCGACAAGTGTAGGCAAAGAGTATCTTCGTGTAAAACGAGTACCAGCTCAGATATGACTTCTTCTGAAGAACCAAAGAGGGAGTTTTACAGGCGTGTGACCCGGTATTTCTGAAATATGGATTTGCGTATTGCGTGAAGAATGGTGAGCACCCGCCGTTGTGTGTGCTATGCAACGAAAACCTGGCTAATGAAAGCCTGAAGCCTTCGAAATTGCAGATACATTTTGAAACAAAGCAGGCCAACTATAAAGATAAAGACTTTTTTTTAAACGTATGAGCCAAAACCTCGAGGCATCCCAAAAAAAATAAACAAACTAAAAAAAAACATTTTAACGTGCCATCACTGTTTAGGAGCAGGCACTGCGTGCCTCCTATCTGGTCTCCTACCGTCTAGCTCAGATTAAAACGTCCCATACGGTTGCAGAAGTTGCCATCGATTTATGCACTGCAAAAAAACACACATTTAGCAGCTGTTTGTTTCATTCAGACTTGTTGGAATAATTAAATATTCCCGGAGTGGTGTCCCCAATCTGCACACAACTTAACAGCGTCTTTAATTAGCCATGGTCAAATCAGCTGATAGGAGAATATACCTAGAATGTGCACTATAAGCGGGTGTGATGTAGGCCTATAGTTCATTTAAAATTCTTTCACATACCAGGTATTCCACTTCACCAAAACAAATTGTTCTGCAATTGTATTGATTCAAAATAGTATTAGTATCATGCCACTGTTCTTTTTTGTAATGTTAAAATGTTTTTAATAAAGGAATGTATGTTGAGCGCACATTTTTAAGCGCTGTGTTGAATTTGGTATGGAAGATTTCACTGGTATTGGTAGAACTTTTCTGGTATCGTGACATCCCTATTTCAAACAATACCATGATAATAGTTATCTTATGTGTAGTTGGTGAACATATATAGGACACTTTATGCTGAAGGAATCATCAAATGTATCATGACTGGTGTGAGGAGGAAGATTGTCAATTCAAGTTGGTATTATGAGAATAAAGCAGAGCTATGAAGCTGAAAACTATGTCTATGATGGCATTTGTTTCATACAGAATATATTTATAGGATGTATCATCAGTAGAGTACAAATTATGTATAACAGTTTGGTGGGAATGGGCAGCTTTAAAAAGAGGGTTTCTGCAAGTGGAAAGAAAAACTGCAGTAGCATCCCACAGTGCAGATAGTCCAAAGCACAGGGACGTGCACAGGAATTTTGAAGGACAGTTACTCTGCCCTGGAGAAAAGGGGCAACACAATATTTTTTTTCACCACCGCTGCCAGGCCCCCTCCATGTAATCGCAAATTTTCAAAATATAATTTTAAACTGTCACTTACCGCGAATGCCACGCCCCCTCCATGTAATTGCACATTTTCAAAATATCATTTTGAACTGTCACTTACCGCGACTGCCACGCCCTCGCCATGTAATCGCAAATATTATTATTATAAAATATTTCCTTCGGAGGGGCAACTTCAGTTGAAGAGGGCAAACGGGCAGTTGCCCAAGCAACCTTAGCACACTCCTGTGCACGTCCCTGCCAAAGCAGGTGGGAAAAGAGAGACAACCATGACTACGAATCCATATTAGGGTTAGGGAAGAAACTGGGATACGAACCCTGGTCCCTTTTGTGGCCACTGCATCAGTATCAACAGCATAGGATAATATGATATTTAGAGAGAGATAGAGGCAGAGGGAGAGGTTGCCTTTCATGGCGTAAGGGAAGCAGATTGCGATAAGATAGTTGAGAATTCCAATGATTCCAAAGTGTAATGGCTCGTGTCCAGAGCGTCATGGGAGACTTTCTCATGTGTGACATCATTTATGATGTGGAACATGGATGTCTTTTCAAAGACACACCCAGATGTGATCTTTTTAACAGTTTGAAAGCTTGCTGTGCAGAGCTGTGTATGCACAAATAATTGTAGACAAGTCCGAAATAGTTTACAGCAGTGTTGTCATGTAGATGTTGTTCATGGATACTCAAGGTGACTTAGATAATACATGTAGTATGTTGCAGAATGCAGGATGAATTGATTGATAAAAATTGATGAATCGATTCTGAATGTATGCATGCATACTGTATGTGTATGTGATATACAGAGTGTGTCTATGTTTCCCCCTACTCAGGGCAGTAGTAAGCCTAAAGGTCAAGATGAAGGAGATTGCAGCTCCTCTGATTCTACGCTCAATAGTAGCAACAAGGTAACACACACTGAACATACACACTGTTTGTGTCAATCTCTCCGTACCTGAAACATCCAAACTCTCTCTTGTATTTCTATGAATGGGTGTCATTTAGAATTAAACCCAGACAAATTGTACCTAGTGAAATACACTGTGTGTGTGATGAGGTTTGTCTCATAATGCTGCCTTGTGTTGTTCTGTCAGGATCCGTCACTGGACGACCCCTTGTGCTCCCCTCTCCCACTGTCCAGCCCGCTGCGCTCCCATAACTCCACGGGAGACCTGAAGCTGGAGGCCTGCTCCCCACTGCAGGAGACGCAACCGCCAGCCTTCCGCAGAAGGGCCAGCACCATCAGCCACTCCCCCACACAGTCCTCCCCCTCGGGGCTCATGGGACCTCCGCAGCAGCCTTCAGCGGCCACCAAACCCAAACTGGTCCGACACTACTCCGTCAGCACCGACAGCCCACACCAGAGCAAGTATGAGACTGAGGAGTTTGAGTGTGTTGGGGAAACACAGCGTACTATTTCATGTTATAATGATCGTGATGATGAATAATAATAAACTTTATTACAGGCTCAAGGCCCATATGGAAGATGTACAATCCATATAATCAATAAGTTACATATAAATATACATACATACATACAATCAAAAATACTGTGGTACTGGATGTATAGGACAATACAACACAAAATATTGGTTTTGTGATTTGATTATTATTCATGTTCCAAAGCTGTATAGAGTGAATTTTGGCAAACTGTTCACACTACATTTAAAAGCAGAATATAATTTGGAAAATGATAATAAGTATGATGTATTGGAGTATGTGTTATTGAAAACACATGTAGAATCAATTCGGGGCAAGCATTGTGAGAATGGCATGATATTAGTTTGATATCAAACAGTAGGTGGTTGACACCCCTACTGTATGCTGTGGGAGAGAAATATAGGTGCTTTTCCACCACAGGAACTCGGGGCACTTCCTAGGTGGTACACACGCTTACAGGAGTCACACCCTAATCGGCCCTTCAGCCTCAATTTCGGTGTGCAGGAACTTTGGCCCTACAACTACTGACGTAGTCTAATATTTTGCCCTTTAGTCGCAACATCAATTCCGAGCATGACAAAGGAATTAGGTATTTCTGCAGCGGCAGCACCAACATTAAACGCTAAACCAGAGCATTTCAAAACATCGTTAGGATCAGGCTCCCCTAAAGCGGCTTGCAAGTTCCTGCAGTGGAAAGGTGTCGTATGCGAATGAGCTTTTAGCGCTGAAGGGTTTTTTCAACTCATCACATGATGAATCAGTCAGTACTATCTGTCTGTACTATCAGAGCCATACTACCTGGGCATACTTTAATTAGATGAGCACTCCACTGCCTCCCTCATCTCCTGTGCTAATTCTACTGAAGACGCAGAGGAGAGAGATGCCGTTCTCTCCTGCTGGCATTCATTCAGCCCTGCTCCTCCATCTCCATCTCCATCTTCTGTTCTCCGTCTCTTTTTGTGTTACTGTGCTAGGTCGTTGTCGCATGTTGATGTCACGAGCACTTCCTCTTCCTCTCCTTCCTCCTGTTCCTCATTTCATTCTGCCAAGTCAGTCAAGCTGGCAGTTCCTGCGGGTGACGCACTCGTACCCCGCACGCCCAAACGCAGGTGCGTCTCTCTTCTCTCTCTCCTTTTACTTCTTTCTCTACCACCCTCTCCACTCCACTCACATTATGACTGCGGCATGATTCGTCATAGACATAGAGATGTCTCGTTTCCCACCAAGCAACTATGACTACGTTGCTTATAGTTTGTCTATCTCTTATCATTCTATGTGTCCTTTTCATAGTTTTCCCTCCCTGTCTTTCTTCTCCTTCTCTGTGTTTTTCCCTCGTGCTCTGTCTGTCTGTCTCAGTCTGAGTGGCTTCAGAGTGAGGCTCCACTCCTCCGCCTCCGTGCCAAACTTCCTGAAGTTGTTGGCCCCTGTAGAGGAGAGTGAAGATGACCTCCAGAAACTGAGGTATCGAGAGAGAGAGAGAGAGAGAGAGAGAGAGAGAGAGAGAGAGAGAGGGATGGGTTACTCATCAAGGGATTCCTGTTGTGGCTTTTCTGGTGTTGACGGTACTGGAGTACCGTATTCCAGGCAAACCTCCTGGCTGAATTGCCAGGGAAATAGAACCGCATTAAAGTTTACTGTAAAAAAAGGCTAGCAATATTGAATGCTTTTGTGTTAGAAACGGTATACTTAAATGTGTCAATATGGCTTTCATCTAATGTGTACACTTCTCCCTGTGTGTGTGTGTGTGTGTGTGTGTCTGTGTGTGTGTCTGTGTCTGTGTCTGTGTCTGTGTGTGTGTGTGTGTGTGTGTGTGTGTGTGTGTGTGTGTGTGTGTGTGTGTGTGTGTGTGTGTGTGTGTAGTGATGTGGCTGCTCTCTCCAGCCCTGGGGCAGTGTGTGTGGTTGGCGAGGACAGTCCAGTGCGATCCCACAGGTACTCTTGGAGGCAGCAGATCTTCCTGAGAGTGGCCACTCCACAGAAGACCACAGACACTGCAGGTTGGACACACAATAGCACAAACACACACACACACACACACACACACACACACACACACACACACACACACACACACATTAAGATCGATCTCACTGTAGATTAGGTGTCCTTGTGTAACAAAACTCAAATTACTAAACATTATTTCGAGACACTGTAGAGGTGCAACTTGAAAACACACAACAAACAACTTCCTTGATTCACTCAACTTTAACGACATACTTCACAAACCTTAGCAAACATTTTCAATACTAAACAACAAAGGATTTATACATAACAAATTATACATCAAGTCCCTTGAAGCATTGCTTCAATTATGAGATTTGGTAAAGGATTGTCCAACAAAAAAAAGTTTGCCTTAAAACCATGTGCAACAAACAAACTAACAAACTCCTCTTCTCTTGCCAAAAATAAAAGTACTGTATATTCCAATGAAAACCACAAGTAGTCAACACAGAGAGGTTATAGTATTCCATTTAACTGGCCTCAGGCTCTTTTCAGAATCCCACCATACGCAACAAACAAAAAAAAAACTCCTCTTCTCTTGCCAAAAATAAAAGTAACGTACAGTATATTCCAAAGAATTCCACAAGGAGTCAACACAGAGAGGATATAGTATTCCATGTAACTGGCCTCAGTCTTCTTCACCTGCACTCGAGATCTCAGGTGTCCTACACATGCACTCACTCCCTGTTTCCTCAGGTGTGCTCTGTTAAATGTCAACTTAAAAGTAGTACTCAGTAACATTCCTGATCACCGTTATACCTAGGGATGAATGAGATACAATTGTACAGAAAAATAACTATGCAGAAAATAAAAAATAGGCCGTCACCATATCCAGTACAATACTTAGAAAAATGCGGATTTCCCATTTCCCCCTCCTGTACCTCAAGTGTTTAGTGTAAACTCTGTTACTAACTGGGGTCTTTTGTGAGGGCGTCTTAGTCATAATTCATCTGTGGCGGTGCCACACTTGTACTTGAATGGATAGTCCGCCATAAAGCAAACCATTATTAACACGGCACCGAACTTTCGTACATTTAGAAGAGTTGACGGTTTGTAGCTATTGTTGTTAATTTCACTCAAAGGCCAACTTTGTCCTTTGTGTAACAAAAGTGTAGATCTGACACCCAAGCATTCACACAGTCATATCAAGCAGGTTCACTCAAGCAGGATAAATGCCCCCTTGAGGCAGTTTCCCAACCCTTTGTAAATGTCACTCAGCATGCTGAGGACATGCACAGTCATAACCACTGTGAACCATGTCACGCGGAAGTCTTTTTAATGAGACATTCAATAGCAAGTGTAAGATTGTAAACATAACAAGACGCTGCATGTAGTTTTTTGGCCAGCCCTCAGAGAATTGTATTGCCCTGTGATTCGTTCTTAACAATTACAAATAAATAAACACAGATAACGTTCATGATTGCTAAATTGAAAGCAGGCTCCCATAACTTCACACTCAACTAAAACAACTGCTCACTATTCAGGCTGGATTGAACATTTCCTGTCCTGTCTAGGTTATAACAGTGTAAAAGAACAAATGATTCTCATTCTGTGTCTGTGAGAATGATAGTTTGTGTACACTTGGCATGTTGCATGTTGGTCTCCTCTTCTCCTCCTCTTTGAAAAGTTAAATTTTTCAAGCTTGATCTTAAAGAATAATTGTTGTGTTGAGAACAACGATAATTATTACTCGTAAAAATCAAATTGTGAAATTATCGTTAATACAATGATGTCAGAATCAGAATCAGAATTGTGTTTATTGCCAAGTAGGTTTGCACCTACCTGGAATTTGTTCTGGTGAATAGGTGCATACAGTAAACATAAAAATACAGGCTCTGGGCTCTGTTAAGCGCCGAGAGGCAATTGTATTGTTATGGCGCTATACAAATAAAATTGAATTGAATTGAATTGAATTGAAATTGAATTGAATTAAAAATATACAAACACAATAAGTACTACACATAACATAAAACATAAAAACGCAATAAGTACTACACATAAGAACAAAAAAACACAATACATACGATACATTACATAAACAATGGGGTAATGTAAAATGAACCCAGCGCTGTGAGCGGTCACATGGTGTTCGTATGCATAGGCACAAGTTCAGGATGTATAGTTCAGCCTGTTCCTTTTTTCGCCCGTTGTGATGCAAGACATGATGCAAGCTCGGTTCAGACTTGAGTGGAAAGTCAAGTTTCCAATGAAAAGGCTTGATTGAGGCTGAGTGACAGCGTAATCCTGTGGGTTTCCAAGAATAGAACTAGAAACATAATTCCAAACTATAGTTCCAATGAATATGATAGTTTCGATATGATTGTGTGCGTGTGTGTGTGTGTGGTTGTGTGTGTGTGTGTCTGTGAGTTTGGGTGTGGTTGAGTTTTCATTGTGTGCGAATAGGTTGTGCCCAGTCATGTTGACCTAGTTGGAGTGGTGTTTTTTCACTGGGCGTTGGTTGGTGGGACTGGTTGTTTGAAGAGGATGTCTTATTTATGGCGGTGCCTACTTACGTCAGCGGCGCTCTTTGTGTGATCGCTGTTGCATTACTGTTTTACATGGAGGAGGAGGAGGAGGGTGTGTATTTAGTTCATTGCAGAACAAAACTATGAAATACACCAGAGTTGGTCGTTTCTTTGTTTTGGGAGGCATCTTGTCCTTCACATGCTTATGTCACCACCATGACTCTCCCGGGCCCCGTGTCCTCACCATTGAACTATGTTTGCCTAGAGATGCTAAGAGTGTGACGTAAAGAGAAGGGAGAAACCGAGGGACACCGCCCAAAGAGGTTGCTACAGTATGTTATATTGAATGTTAACAGGGCTGATATGAGAGTAGGGATCTGTGTTTATTCAGACCAGCAGAGTGTGTGTGTGTGTGTGTGTGTGTGTGTGTGTGTGTGTGTGTGTGTGTGTGTGTGTGTGTGTGTGTGTGTGTGTGTGTGTGTGTGTGTGTGTGTGTGAAGATAGTTAGAAAAAAGAAAGTGTGTGTGTGAAGCTAGTTAGAAACATTAAGTTTGACGTATTCTAGATATACGGTTTGTAGCTGCAAGAAATAACTACGGATCTCTCACTCTCTACCCCCCTAGTGTGTGTGTGTGTGTGTGTGTGTGTGTACACTGAGAGATCACTGTTTGCTCAGTGAGTAAGTGTTTTCAGTAGAACTTGAAACAGTAGTGTGTGTTTGTGGAAGTCAGTGTGTCAGAACATGTTTAAACACCTTTTCAAATGAACCTTGGACTAACTGAGCCAAACATGACGATTGAACGTCAGTTAATTCCCTGTTCGCAGATCACAGAAAATACTGTCACATACAGAACATACACGATGGATTCTTACTTGACTTCTTTATTCCACACACCATTGGACGTCCACCGTCCTTAACAGGCTGTTTTAAAACCAGCTCTGGTCTATAAGATCTGAATAACGCTGGGAAAAACTGTGTTTTAAGGGCTGATGCCAAATGTTTCATATTTAATTAGTGGAGAAGCTTATCAACCTGACGTGTCAGTCCTCTTTGCACACTGCTTGATGTGTGCAGCACCGATGAATGTACATTTTCAGCTAGGAATAAAATGCCATTTGTGAGTTTAGGTCGAATATTGTGTGAGGACATGTGCTTTTACGTGTATGAATGAATGCCCACAAGAGCTTTGGCTATGTGGTTTGTGTTTGTTGATTTGTGTGCGTTGGTTTGTTTGCCCACGTCTTTGAGCGTCTAAAGTGTTGCACCACTGATGTACTTTGCACGAAAACAATATATATACATAATCTATGATTGCATTGGGTTTGAGTTGGTAAGCTTTGATGTCATTCCTGACATCCATCACAATATATGTTTTCTGCCGGAGATTTAACCCATGATGACCTCATGACCTCTAAAAAAACCTAAGGATTTTCTAAAAAAACTTTCACTAAAACCTCATTGCCCTGCTAGTCTGAAACAAAAGTTAATATCTTATAAGTAAATATGGAATATCTTCTTCAATGTAATAGTAATGGTGAGATTTTAAATGTCATTATTAAATGGTAAGATACAGCATTTTTTTTACCCAGTAACAAATAAAAATACTTTTCCACCGTCAGGGCTGTAAAATACTGAATTCTCTGTTTCTGTTTAATTTCTCTGTGATGATGGATTTATGACTGGCCTTGAATTATGGTCCTAAAACTTCATACTTCATACTAACTTCAGTTTAAATCCATTTATTAGAATGAAAATATGTTCAAATACATTACATTACAGTTCAACATTAACATAACAGACCAATCCCAGAAGCACACTACTATTTTTTCTCTACTCCACAACACTCCATAAAGTACAAAGAGAACAGGTGACCAGGTGTGTCAGGTGTGTAATTGGTCTCATAAAAACTTTAAAGGTTAAACTTTAGAGGTCGACCGATATATCGGTCTGCCGATGTATCGGGCCGATAAAAATATATATTTTTTTTTTTCTTGAAGTAACAACACATGAAAACATAAAATGTGACGGATTCAAGTTTTACAAAGAATTCTCCCTTCCCCCCTCCCCCGGCCCAGACAGCAACCCTAAAATAAAGACAAATCATAGTCAAATATGTATATACATTGAAGAAAAGAATAACTAAAATAATAATAACAAAAATAATAAATAATACATTAAAAAAAAGGGGGGGGGGGGGGGGGGGGGGTTCTCTGGATTCCTAGATTATGGATGTTTGTAAGTATTAGGCTGCGTGTGTGTGTGTGTACAGGGGCACGGACTTCAAACTTAAGATACTAGTAGGGGAGTGAAATTGTGTGCATCTACTTATTATTAGTGTGACGCTTTAGCATGCAAATTAATGGGAAAACTTTTAGATATCGGCCCTAAAAATCGGCCAAAAAAAATCGGCAGCCCATATCGGCTATCGGTTAACCCTGACCTCTAAGTATCGGCATCGGCAACGGTTATAGAAAAACCCATATCGGTCGACCTCTAATTTATACCCAAGCCAGCCAGTTGTTAGTAAACTTTGACGTCACTATATCAACTATTAAACACAAGTGACTGAAGCACGAGTCAAGTGATACTACAATGGAATATGGAGTAGTGTATTATGTCCATTATACAACTGGAGAACTCCCTTCACTACAGTGTCATGGCACTGAGTTGTACATGTGTTTCTTAATATTTTTGCTCCTTGACTAATTTGCTTTTCCATTCAGACTGTGCTCTGGATGTGGGCGGGGCCATGGCCCTGGGAGTGGGCGGGTCTGGGAGTGGGCTCAGTGTTGATGGACAGCTGGGCTCCGTGCCGGAGGAAAGGAGGCGGCGGGGCGGGGCAGAGATAAGAGAGCTGTGGAGGAAGGCCATCATGCAGCAAATCTTACTGCTGAGAATGGAGAAGGAGAACCAGAAACTACAAGGTAATAGAATAATAATAATAATTATAATTCATTTTATTTTTAACGCACTTCTCATTCAAAAGAATCTCACAAAGTGCCTACATATTAGAAACTAACTATAATAATACAATAATATAAAAAATTAGTTAGAGAGATACACATGAACACGAACAAAGACAAAAGCCAGCAGAAACCACAGAGCAACTTAGTCCATGGTGTTTCCCCGCCTTTTCCCATCTGAGATTAACTACCTCTGTGAAATTCTGACACACCCAGTGAGCCACACCCGCTCCTAATAAAAAATAGGGAAATTATAGGGTTACGGGGCGGTTTACCTCCTCCATCATAAAAACAACATTAGCATTTTATAGCTCAGACGCCAGCCCTGGCAGGTCCACTGACCTTTAAAACCGAGTTTGGCAGCCTTCCAAACTTTTGTTTATACATACCTGTCAATATTTGCCATTTGCCCACCTGTACTGCAGTGTACCTGAGGCAGCTACCCAATCCTAATTCCTAACCCATGATCCAATCCAAAACGGTCCCAGGTGCTACCTTAAAAATACCAGCTATGCCATCGTGCAAAAACAGCTGAACTTTGCCTGGGGGATATCCCAAATAGTAGGTTGTGCTAATGCTTTTGCGCATTTATATCGTCATTTATACCGTCATTTTTTTTATAAAATAGAAATCTTTTGACCACAATTCTGCCAAATGAATGTAATTTACTGTTTATCTACAGTGGACATGTACTCACTGGATCAAGGCCAGTGATTCTACTATTTATTTTGAGACAGTACTAATTGCGGAACTAAATGTTTGTATGTCTACAGCCTCTGAGAGTGATCTTCAGAGTCGACGGCTGAAGTTGGATTACGAGGAGATCACTCCCTGCCTGAAGGATGTGACACTCGTGTGGGAGAGGATGCTGGGCACCCCTGGGAGGTCAAAGGTCAAGTTCGACACAGAGAGCATCCACATGGCTGTTGGACAGGGTACGACAACATCTTGCGCCAGTACAATCACTGTAGGAGTGTGTGCCAACTGAAATGATAAGTTATTGTTAAGAACTGCCTCAAGCATTACAAGAACTACTACTACGGTTATTATTATATGTCAAGCATCAGAGGTCTTAATGTGTACATGTACGTACATGTATTCGTCCCAACCCATTTTGTACAGGACAATTAATTTCCTGTCACATTTAATTTATGATGGCATCACCCCAACGAGTCAACTAGCGGAACGAGTCATCCCCACAGCGCTCTGAGAGCCTCGCACTGCAGATTCAAACCGTGACAAAAGTCATAATAATGATATAAAATATTCTACTTGGTTGTAGAAAATACAGATTTAAAGCATATGGTCAAAGTGCTTGAGCCCCACTACATTGTGCATCTATGTGTGTATTCATTTCTGACATTTGTGTTATTAGGGGTCCAAGCTGAAATAATAAGTTGTTGTTAAGAACTGCTAGCCTGGATACCAGAACGAATTTAGCCCCGCCCACAACATTTGAGGTCTGGAAGTTCGGTCTGGCACTGCTCCGTTGGGGAGAAATGATCAGATCTCAGAAAGCTGACCTAATCAATCAAATTGTCAGGGCAGGCTTTATACGATGATCGACAGATGATTAACAGTAACGTTATCAACCACGTCACCAAAGACCGCTTGGTTTGAATTATTTTTCAACAAAGATGGATGCCGCTGGAGAGCTGAGATGTGTAGGCTAGATTCTGCCATCAAATCTGTTTTAGAAGACATCGTCAGCGCATTCATACCGAAAGAGGAACAGAGAAACGTGATCAATGCATTTGTCGATCAAACTTCCTACCCTACGGGATTCAGTAAATGTTGAATTCATCAGCTGGCCCTGGTCACATACTATGTTGCTCTGATTGGGTCTAGGTATATGCATTTGAGCGAAGAGGCATTTTGTCCCCCTGGTTGGTTGAAACACGCCCCATAATCACAGCCCAATGGAGCAGAATCAGACACATATTCTGACTAGAATTATGAGTGTGACATCGTCAGGCTAAATAACTGCCTCAAGCATTGCAAGAACTACTATTTTTATTATATGTCAAGCATCAGAGCTGTTAATGTGTACACGTACATGTATTCGTCCCGACCCGTTTGGTATCAGACAATTCATTCCCTGACACATTTCATTTACGATGGCATCACCCCGATGAGGCAACTAGCGGAACGAGACAAAAAACAGAACGGGAGGCAAGTCCTCCCCACAGTGCTCTGAGTGCCTCGCACTTCAGATTCAGACTGTGACAGTCACAGAAATGATATACAGTATTTATGGCTGCGGATATGTAGCCATTCTTGGTCGCAGTAAAATACAGAATTTAAGAATATGGTGCTTGAGCCCCACTACATTGTGCATCTATGTGTGCATTCATTACTGACATTTGTGTTTTTAGGGGTCCAAGCTGGAACCCTATAAGCCTTTTTCACATTTCCAGGTTTCACACTTCCGTTGTTGCCTTGACTGGGTAAAGTGGTTGAGAACGATCGAGAGATGAAGGGATGCAGTTTGTCTGCAGTCAGCACTTTTTTGCAGCTGCAGATTATAATATAGGGAGCACTCAGCTAAAGATGGATGCTGTCCCCAGTCGTTTCAGTTGGAAGAACATCAAAACTAAACCATCCGTCACAAACTAAGGGTTCCAGATGAGAGAAGCACCAAGGAGCACCAAGGAGCAGGACTACGCAACCCCCCCATTGGGCCACAGACCATCCTAGGCAGATTCTGTGTGTCTGATTAGAACATGAGGTATTACATGAGGTTTCTGGCCTTGGAGGTGTTCCAAGTGTTTTGAGAGTCCCTCTACAAGAAATATTGTTTACTGGACCAAGGCGCAGAGGATTGGATAAGAAGCATTTCCAGCACCAAGACCTGCAAGATTGCAAAATTCCAGTAATAGAGATTTTCATCTGCGGCTGTCGGGTAGCAGCTCGCCTTAAAGGACAGGTAATTACGACACCTTCCAGATGAGTGAGCCACACCATCATCACCTGGGCGAACTAGCTTTACCTGCTGTTGGTTTCAGTGGCCTTTCCAAAACACATGCGTGCGTTACGTGGCCTTGACTTTATACAGTTGATCACTTGCTGTCGTTCAAAACGCCATGTAACACAGGGCTCACTTTCACTTGACACCAATGCTTCAATGACACAGTGAGTCTTCACGCCGGTGTTGTCTTTTTTTGCGCACTACGAGTCCTCACGTGCTGCACGTCATTGATGCTGATGCATGATTTCCAGTTCATGCCGTTTTCACAGAAGAAGGTGTTGACCAGGGACGTGCACAGGAATTTTGAAGGGCAGTTGCTCTTTAATTGAATTGAATTGCCCTGGAGAAAAGGGGCGATACAATATTTTTTTCACCGCCACTGCCACTGCCCCTCCATGTAATCGCAAATTTTCAAAATATCATTTTGAACTGTCACTTACCGCGAATGCCACGCCCCGCCATGTTATCGCAAATGTTCAAAATATCATTTTGAACTGTCACTTACCGCGAATGCCACGCCCCGCCATGTAATTGCAAATTTTCAGAATATCATTTTGAACTGTCACTTACCGCGACTGTCACGCCCCAGCCATGTAATCGCAAATATTATTATTATAAAAGATTTCCTTAGGAGGGGCAACTTATTTCCTTCGGAGGGGGCAACTTCAGTCGAAGAGGGCAAACGGGCACTTTCCCAAGCAACCTTAGCACACTCCTGTGCACGTCCCTGTTGTTGACAACATCAAAAATGTCCTCTCCTGTTGTTTTCCCCGCCAATGCTATGCAGGATAGTATGTGCTCATAAATGTCGTCAATATCGATGTTTCTTACAAAAGCAACAAGTTGTGCATTTCCACTAACATCTGTGGTTTCATCCAGCTGGAGAGAAAAAGAGTGGCTTAGTTTTCCCACAACTTGCTCGACAATGTCTGTTCGCATTTTATCTACTCTGCGGCACAGAGTATTTGACAAAGGCACAGTCTTTCAATCCTCTGCTGCGGTTGAGTCCAGCATGGTCTCAGCCAGCACAGCGGCGGCGATTAAGAAGCAGGTTTTCGGCTATAGTGAATGGTTTCTTGGCTTTCGCTATGAGCAAAGACACCGCATGAGAGGCACCCAGGGCTTTGGCTGATGTCTTGGAGGCTTTCGGCATCGTTTCTCTAGATAAGGTTCCTCTTAAAACAAACTCAGGTGACCTGCATGTTTTGTGTTGAGATGCCACTGAGTTTGTGCTGGCTCCATGCCACTGTTTGCTAATCGCTCCCTGCAGAACAAACACATCACCTTGGGTTGATGGCAACTTGTGGGCGTACACCCCATTAAAACATATTCTTCGGAATACTGAAGGAATTTTCCTGGCTCTGAGTTGACATTCTTTGGCACGTGTCCCTCCGTGTTTTCGGCAGCATTGCTGCTACGCTTCAACCATGACTACATAGTTTGAGTTTTCAAGGCGGAAGTTGAAAGGCGATGACAGGTAGCGTGTGCCAGGTTGGGTCAAACCATCCTGGTATTGGGGAGACTCCGGGTTTTTAATATAATGAAATTGAATAGCCTACTGAATGTAACATTCAGTTTATGAACTTACACTTATATTTTATTGAACATTTATTAAATAACTATTTTTGTGTTTTGAATGGATGCTAATTTGACACATGAATGTAAAATGTAATATGCATACAAATCTTACCAGACAACATGGCCACCAGTTTTACATGATGCATACAAACATAAATGGCATATTCATGATGCATATAAACATAAGATGGCATATTCATGATGCATACAAACATAAATGGCATATTCATGATGCATACAAACATAAATGGCATATTCATGATGCATACAAACATAAATGGCATATTCATGATGCATATAAACATAAGATGGCATATTCATGATGCATACAAACATAAATGGCATATTCATGATGCATATAAACATAAGATGGCATATTCATGATGCATACAAACATAAATGGCATATTCATGATGCATATAAACATAAGATGGCATATTCATGATGCATATAAACATAAGATGGCATATTCATGATGCATATAAACATAAGATGGCATATTCATGATGCATATAAACATAAGATGGCATATTCATGATGCATACAAACATAAATGGCATATTCATGATGCATATAAACATAAGATGGCATATTCATGATGCATATAAACATAAGATGGCATATTCATGATGCATACAAACATAAGATGGCATATTCATGATGCATATAAACATAAGATGGCATATTCATGATGCATACAAACATAAGATGGCATATTCATGATGCATACAAACATAAATGGCATATTCATGATGCATATAAACATAAGATGGCATATTCATGATGCATACAAACATAAATGGCATATTCATGATGCATATAAACATAAGATGGCATATTCATGATGCATACAAACATAAATGGCATATTCATGATGCATATAAACATAAGATGGCATATTCATTATTAGTGGATAAAATGGGGAGCACATTTAAGTTTTGTAGAACAGCTTAGTGGGTATACAGTGTGCTCGTAAGGTTACTATTACAAGGGTAAGTAGAGCAATGAAACTGAAAACTATATATGTTACGTTTAGAGAATGAGTGAGGAGCGGAAGCTCAAGTGGGAAGCTCACGAGACCTTACAGTGCTTTTTATACCCACACCGACGCCAGGTGTGGATAATTACCACTAATTAGTTTCGCGCTGCAGGCCCACAACATGCGGCCTCTGTATGGCCAGTACATGGACTGCAGGCGGAGGGCGCACAGGGTTGTAACACATTTCTGCTACTGCTTGGACCCCTATGATCGCCGCTTGTAGCTATATTTTACTTTTGTTCTTTATTTTGTTTTTATTAACAGAATATCAGTATTTGAGTAGCCTGGTGACACCAGCCTACGTATTTCCGCCTGAATTGATTTCAAGCTCATACTCAGTCTGGCCCAACCCCGTTGACAATCGTCTCCAGGACTCAAAATCCTGTAGGACCAATCAGCGAACAGTTCAGAGCTGTGACTCAAAACTCGCCTTGGAGGAAAAGACACAAAAAGCTATCGGAAAAGTTGTCTCAACTCTAGAGAACATCAGAAAATTAAAAGGAGAACAAGAGTATTTTCTTGTAAGTTTTATGATTGGAAAGGACGTCGTAGCTCTTCTCCCAACTGGCTTTGGGAAGAGTTTAATCTACCGAATGCTTACTAAACGTTGCTGATTGGTTAAGGGAACTCCAATGATTTTAAACCTCAAGCTAAGCACCCGCTCATCTCGGAAACGAAAATGCATAGCGTTTTGCCAGACTGAAAGACGGAATGAAATGGAGTCACAGGCTGGTAATGGCCAGGCTAGTATTTGAGTGCCTTAGCTGTTACAATATGAATTAGGGACACTGATAAATTATTATTTTTTTTATTTTTTTTCAAAAATAAACAAATTAAAAATATTTTCTGCATTTTTGTTTGTTGTCGTTTTCCCTACTGTGCTAAAAACGTACCAACCATGACCCCAAAACCGAGGTATATACCGAACTGTAAATGTACTACTACCCCCCTTGTGTGAAGTTTGTATGTGTAGATGTGCATTTCTACACGTGTGTCGGGTAAGGGAGTGTATGTGTTTCTGAATTCTTTCAGGATTCAAGAATGTTGTTGTCTGTGGTTGTCTGCCATTGTCTGCTCATTTGATCAGTTCTTGTGTAAGATTGAAATCACTTTTCCTTGCTATTTTTCATCAAAGGCGTTCCACGGCAGCATCGCGGTGAGATCTGGAAGTTACTATCAGAGCAGTACCACCTGAGACAGCAGGTGCCCAGCAAGAGTCCCACCACTGACACGCCTTACAAAGAGCTACTCAAACAACTCACCTCGCAACAACACGCCATTCTTATAGACCTAGGTAAGTGTCTAGACACACACTGTCACATCTGTGGTGATATCTTTTAGCAACCACACTCACTCATGTCACTTACAATGCTTTGAAGAATATTTAAGGTATGACAAGTGTGTGTAGAACACCTTCCTCCCACATCCTCATAAAAGCAAATTGATCATTACCACACCAAAGTGCATTCCCGGCCATGTACTAAAGAACACTTCAAAATAGGGATGCAACTGATAGAACCCCCATCCACCCACCCACTCCTGCTCATTCAACCTCAAAGGGAAGTGTACAAGGGCTGGCTAAGAGATCACCACTTCATATTAAAGGGTCCTACTTCAGCTCAAAATAAGTACCTCTCATTTTCTTGGATGGTCCAGGCTCATATTTGTTCTGGTTTTACTTGTTATTTTTCTCAAGCTAAACGCGATAGGCAGCACAGGTCACAGAGGAACCAAATCTTCACCATAGATTCAAAGCTGGTGAAAGGATTTTCGCCTGTAGGGGGCGCTATAATAAGTACATTTGCATTTTTGCTCATATCTCGGTAGCTGTACACACCCATTCTCACCGGTTTCTGCCCAACCAATTTTTCCACCATTTCACATTACAGTATTTTTATTGTATTTATCTGGAACTGTATATCAACACACGTTCTTCACATCACACTTACATAGTGAGCAGGTTCAGATCTGTTTCCCTCCAAATACATGCTGCCAGTTAGCTAACACTTAAAATCACGTAGCCTGTATGTGTAACGAGACTATGAAGATTACGTAAGGTGAACTTACAAACCAATCAACCGACCATAACTGGGATACAAAACATAAGCTGTAGTATTATAGTATGTTTTCCTTTAACAGGCCGCACTTTCCCCACACACCCATACTTCTCCACCCAGTTGGGGGCTGGGCAGCTATCCCTGTACAACCTGCTGAAGGCCTACTCACTGCTGGACCCTGAGGTGGGCTACTGCCAGGGCCTCAGCTTTGTAGCGGGGGTGCTGCTGTTGCACATGGGTGAGGAGGAGGCCTTCAACATGCTCAAGTTTCTCATGTATGACATGGGGCTTCGCAAGCAGTACCGTCCGGACATGATCATACTACAGGTACTACAGACTCAACGTCCAAAGGGTACCACATGCTGTTTCATTTATACCTGTACCTGACATGATCGTACTACAGACTCAGCGTCTGCTTTTTCATTTATACCTGTACCTGTCATGATCATACTACAGGTACTACAGACTCAACGTCCAGAGGGTACCACATGCTGTTTCATTTATACCTGTACCTGACATGATCGTACTACAGACTCAACGTCTGCTTTTTCATTTATACCTGTACCTGTCATGATCATACTACTGGTACTACAGACTCAACGTCCAATGGGTACCACATGCTGTTTCATCTGTACCTGTACCTGACATGTAACTGATGGGACAACCATGCTCACACCTGACATCCCACATGCTACTCTTTTTTTTCTCTCTCTTTTAGATTCAGATGTATCAGTTATCTCGGCTGCTCCATGATTACCACAGAGAGCTGTATAACCACCTGGAGAACTATGAGATTGGGCCCAGTCTTTACGCAGCCCCCTGGTTCCTCACAGCCTTTGCATCGCACTTCCCTCTGGGCTTTGTAGCCAGGGTCTTTGGTAAGCACATGGAACTCAAGGGCGGAAGGGAAGAGCATGCTTAGAAATGTAGAAATGAGTAGAATTTCCTCTCCAGAAAAGAGCCAGGTTTGGTCAACACTGCTACCTGTCACCAAAAGAATGTGGAGGTGATGATGAATGATCATGATATGATCACCGTAATTTCTTGACTATAAACCGCAATTTATTCAATTGATTTTGAATCATTTCTGAAGGTCTGCAGGTAGCACTTAGGTGCGGTTTCCTGGAAGTGAGTTACCTCTGCCAGGTAGATCACGTCTCTTGTCCTCTTTCGCATACGAATCCCAGTATCAGATGTATCAGATAAAAACAACATGGGATGGAACACATTTTAATAACAACAAACGGGTGTGTGTATTCCCTCCCAACTGCAGCCTGTTTAACAGGATGCTACAGGGCTCGAAAAGTCGGCAGGAGTCAATAGATGACATAATCAACTAATTTGAATAATATGCAAATAAGCTGCGCATGCGCACAATATGCAATTCTGACAGAGGTAAAATTTGTGCGCGAATACAAAGTTCTAATATTTTTCCTGCGAATACAAAGTTTTAATATTTGGCTGCTATCTAGTCAGACTGGCCGCGCAGGCGCTGTGTGAGTTGAGAGGAGATGACGACAGCCCTCGCTGTAATCAGCTCTCGTGAGATGGGTTGTAACGTGAACTGCAGAACGGAATATGTGAGATGCCTTTTCAGTGATTTGTCAACGCAATAATCCACCAAATGACAAAAAAAGGTTGCTAGATTTGTCACTAGTCGTTTTTTCCTAATTAAGTCGCCAAGGGGGGCTGGAAAGTAGCCATTTGCGTGCGAGAAATAAAAAAATACGAACATCAGAATTAATTTTTTCTTTAAATGTTTAAATTTGATATATAATTTAATATAGGCATATAAAAGCACACAAGTACAGTGCTTGCCTTCTGCGTAGAAGTAACGCGTATCTATTCAGGAAAAGTACTTGAACTTGAAGTACACTAACTAAAATAGGTAAATTGTAGAGACAGAGCAGCATATTTATTACACCATCCATGTTTATTTTGACGTTATAGCCTCTCGAGCGCAAGCTACCCCCAGTGCCATGGCAACCAAACGTCCCTGTCCACAATAAACACATGTTCATAAAGAGTGTCCCCTTCCTAACATTAGATGGAATGTTGGAGAAGTAACACTGGCATCACGGTGTAAAAAGGATGAAACAGCAATCAGAACATATAAGGCACCTGCACTGAACAGGAGGGAAAGGCACCTATACGGTCTTGTTCAACCCTTAAAAAGCAAAGATTTTTTGATGAATACCACGCAAAATGCGGAAAAACACTGTGCGCTATATGCGGTTTGGTAAAGGCGCTAATTGCCCTGCGGTTAGTAAATGAGGCCCTCAGTGTCAATACCCACACAACACCATTATGCCAAATAAACACTTAATAAATGCATGGTTTTCACTGTGATTGGGAATGAGGAAGTATGCATCTGCGTGTGTGCAAGGAGAGGGTGGAGCATTTTTGTTTAGTAGCGCTCACACCACAACTACATAGCATGACAGGATGATTTAACGTTGAAAACTGTGGTTAATTAACAGGTGTGGGCAAGACACGGGTTAGTTTTACCAGTAGGTTGGAATTGGCATCTTATCCAACTGGAGTTGTCTGACAAGTCTGTGCTCTGCAAATTTCTGCAGAAATCAGATTGCATGCTTAGATTTCATAAGAACACATTTGATCTTGCTGTTTATTTTATGTTAAAATCATTTTTGATAATAAGTCAGTATTTTTTTATATTGAATCTGTCAGGATCAGACACAAAATGTATTCTGTACATTTGAAGGCACAATTGACCGATCGCCAGGGCTCCGCCCCCTAGTTATTGTTGCTACGTCCGACACATTTCACGGAACTGTCCACCTAAAAGCCATGGCGAGTACGGGTACAAGCGCTATAACTGTCAGTATGAGTGATGATTTTTGGAGTAATAGCTCCGCGGTATCCTCCAGATCAAGCCAAAAGGGACTGCAATATGCAGTGGAAGGATATATCCAAAATATTAAGATCAACAACGAAGTGGACACAACAATAATTGAAGCAAAGGCATACAGGTCTCAATAAAAAAAAAAAAATAGAAACCCTACGACCTCTTCATTGAAATGCAACCAGCACAACATTGTAGACTAGTCATGTTATTTCACCACTGGGTAAGATCTGTATATAATATTTCAAGTTAGCTAATAACCTCCAAAGATTATTCTTATTATTTATTCCGTCTCTGGCGAGAGACTCTGGAGGTATGTAGCTAGCTAGGATGGTGACTATCCATCAATGCAATGTTGATGTTACCGTCAGTAAAACCTTTTGTAAATTTGCACGCTGAGTTATCAAAGCTGACGATTGCGAACGCCAGCAGCATACATACAAAGTGTTCGTTAAAAGTTCTGTTCAATGTTGTATCAAGCATAAATACAAACTACAAAGTGTTTGTTCAAAAGTTTTGTTCAATGCTCGCGTTTGCTATCAATGGCTTCGACAGCTCTGCGTGCAATCATACAGACAGTAACGTTGACATTTAGACGGTCACATAGATTTACATTTACATTTTTTAACATGAACACTTTATTGGAGAGACTAGTTATGTTATTTTAGTGGTAATAATACAAGTATTCATGAACCATAACCGTTTGGGGATTTTCTCTCAACTAGATAGGTAGCCATCATACCTAGCGATAGCTAGCTGGCAGCAAGCAGCTTAATTTACTTTACTGGAGCAGACATATGTGCATTTTTCGATATATTGAGTTGGGTGTGGGGTGACCACACTGTTTAATCCACAGCTGGCACCTTTGCGCCTGTGTTTTGGGCTTTGGGGAAGCGGGGGAAAACGACGTATCCATCTAATCTCTAAGGGTACCTCATGTCATACCTACAAGTCCCGTAGGCTAGGGGTGGGCGGATCGATATAAGTATCGATACTATCGATGCCAACGCTGGTATTGGTATCGGATCGATACAATTGTAATGGGATCGATCATTTAATTTCATTTTCTCCTCTACGTTCACTATACTTTGCTCGTGTCTCCTAGACTCCCCTACAATCCTGGGCAAACGCTGCTCTCATATCACGCTTTGCTCTTCCTCCGCCTCATGCTGCTCTGCTGTGATTCGTTGTCATGCCGTCACGTGACTCATTGACGCAACACGTAGAAGAGCAGCGTCGCACATTGAATGAGAGACATGGCTGAGAGGAAGCAAAGCGCTGTTTGGCGCTATTTTACATCAGAGAATGATTCTACTGCAAGTTGTGACACTTGCAAAAAGAGCATACGATATTGTGGCAACACTACCAACCTCCACAAACACCTAAAAACACATCACAAGGAAAATGCCGAACTACTAAAACGGAGAGAGGAGGAAAATGCACCCAGACCCCCGGCACAGAGACAGAGTTCGTTGGCCGAATCTTTTCAGAGAGGCAGACAGTACCCAGGTAGCTTATAGTAAGAGTAGGCTAATAATATTTTAGTCATGTCATATATATATATTCAGTATTAGTAGTGTGATTGCTCAAACATAACATTGCGAAACTGAGAACAACCTAACTTTAATTTTTACATTTACACCTAGGCTACATGTCACCTGTCCTGCGTGCCCTTTTAACATTAGGCTATGCTCCTGCAAATGTGGAAAGTCCGCGTTTATTGATAGGCTATTAGAAAACAAACGTGGATGTTTTTGAGCAATCACACACTTTTGTTGTCAAAGTGTAGGCCTATTATAGCAACCCATTGAGACGTGTTATCTACAATCCCAAACCAGAAAAAGTTGGAACAATATAGGCCTATTAAATGGACATTAAAAGCGAAAACAGTTATTTGTAAATTCTCTTTGACCTTTGTAGTATTGAAAACAAAGCAACAGCACATTATTTGATGTTTTAACTGATGAATTTGATTGTTTTTTCAAAATAAACACTTAATTCAATTTCAGTGTTTGCAACACATTTAAAAAACACTTAAAAGTTGTGTAGGGACTACAGACACCAAATGAGAATACATTTCAGGTGTAACTTTGTCCCTTTTGTCCCTTTGTCCCATTCGTCCAGCAAACAAGTCTTAAAGCGAGCATTAGTGCAGGGTCCCCCTTGTCCCATATTGCATTTCAAAATGCTCCACAAATTCTCTTTTGGGGACAAGTCAGGACTGCAGGCATGGCTAGTCCAACACCCAAACACTCTTCTTCCTCAGCCATGTCTTTGAAATCTGTGCTGAATGTGGTTTTGCATTGTCTTGATGAAAAAAAAAATTACATACTGTTCTTCCCTACACAAAAGTATTTTTTTAAGTAAAAGTATCGTATCGGTATCGGCGATATTGACCCTATAAATACTTGGTATCGGATCGATACCAAATTTTGCAGTATCGCCCACCACTACCGTAGGCACACTGTTTAACCATGCTGCTCAGACCTCAAAGTTGTCGGACCTTCTTCTCTTAGCAGCGGTTGCTAAGGTATGATTGGACAAGGGCCGTTCTAGGGAGGAGTTTCGCGATCGGTCAATTGGGGAATCTGTTTTTCACTGTGGACACATTTACTGCTGTGCCTCTGCCACTGAAGCAGAGACACTGGCGCGGAGAATGCTTTGATACGGCAGTGATCTGTGAAATGCATAAGGGCTTGTTTGTTTCTGTGTGTGTGTGTGTGTGTGTGTGTGTGTGTGTGTGTGTGTGTGTGTGTGTGTGTGTGTGTGTGTGTGTGTGTGTGTGTGTGTGTGTGTGTGTGTGTGTGTGTGTGTGTGTGTGTGTGTGTGTGTGTGTGTGTGTGTGTGTGTGTGTGTGTGTGTGTGTGTGTGTGTGTGTGTGAGGGTTTCCATTAGCCGGTAGTTCCTTGCTGGTCAAAATGTCCAGTATTAATGCTCACACAAAATGTGGCTATAACATATGCTATCCCTAAACAGGACATTTTTGCTTTAGCAGCAAAACAGCCTACCAGGGTTATTATCGCAAACTGAAACTAAGCCGAAAACCAATGGTTTCAAGACATTTTTGTAAACTGAAATGTACCCAAAGGAAATCTTAAACTAAAAGTTAAAAAAAATGCCAAACTGATAAAAATAAGATAAATATAGCACACAAGAGTTGTTTATTTATGATGTTTGAGAAGACTGTCTTGCTTTGCACATATCAGCATTATACAGTGCTGCTTGAAAGAATGTGAACCCCTTGAGCAGTTTAGAGTTTTCTGTTGTTTTACCATGATTTTCCTATTTTATTATCACCAGTTTTCCATATATGGAATGTCAGGTTTATGTTTATCAATTACATGTACTTGTTTAGAGGGAATTGTGTGACTAGCCAAAAAAACTACATGAAACATGGAATTAGTGTATGTGCAAAAGCAAGTGAACCACCAGCTGCATTGGTAAAGTCAAGTAGGAAACAGATTCGGTGAAACACATCTGGGTGCGTAATTAGTCAATAAAGCAAACCAATCAAATGAGACATCCAACAATGCCGAGAGGAAAGGAGATATCCGAGGACATCAGTAAGAAGGAACTGACAGCCCATCAGTCTGGGGAAAGCTATAAGACCATCTCCAAAAGATTCCAGCTCCATCCATCCACTGTAAGACAAATCATTTACAAATGGAGGGCATTCAACATGACCGCAACTCTGCCTAGAAGTGGACGCCCATCAAGACCATCACCAAGAAGCACCAGAAGAATAATAAATCAGGTAAAAGCCAACCCACACATCACCTCTAAAGAGTTGCGGACCTCTCTGGCAGCATCTGGGGTAAATGTACATGCGTCTACAATCAGACGAAAATTGAATAGACATGACAGTCATGGAAGGGTTGCTAGAAGGAAGCCTCTGCTCTCAAGAAAGAACAAAGCTGCCCATTTCAACTTTGCCAGAGAGCACTTGGACAAACCAAAGGCCTAATGGAAGTCCATTCTCTGGACAGATGAGTCCAAGATAGAATTATTTGGTCACAATCAAAACCGCTTTGTTTGAAGAAAAGATAACAATTTTCATCTGATTGTAGACTCATTTACATTTCCCCCAGAAGCTTTCCCCAGACTGATGGGCTGTCAGTACCTTCTTCCTGATGTCCTCGGATATCTCCTTTCCTCTCGGCATTGTTGATCTTTGTGGGTACACCTTGGCTCTACAGTAGTTTGGTTGGTTTTCTCTCTTTTAATCTGTGTTGCCCAACCCTTTTCCTAAGGATGCCTCATTTGATGTCTCTACTTGACCTTACCAATGCAGCTGGTGGTTCACTTATTTTTGTTTGGCTACTCACACAATTCCCTCTAAACAAGTACATGTAATCGATAAACATAAAACTGACATTTCATATGTGGAAAACTGGTGATGATAAAATAGGAAAATCATGGTAAAACAACAGAACTTTAAACTGCCCAAGGGGTTCAAATACTTTCAAGCAGCACTGTATATGCAGAGCATTTCTTCATGGATTTAAAAGTTGATCTGTTTGTATTTGCACCATCTTCCTTCAATCTTTCTACACTCTCTATTTTTATCTTTTATCTGGATTTTGTTTTCATTGTGCATATTGTTTGTTGGTGACTATCTTTTACTGGAACAATGTCATCCATAATACTACCAATATTTAAAGACATACCCGAGGAACAGCATGATGGCCACATTGGCTGTAATAACAGGGACGGCTCTAATGAGTATTTACGAAGACTTTGAAATTAGGACGGAGAGAGTTTTCAAGGAGTTTGACACAACAGGGACCAGGAGAGTTGGTCTTTCACTGTAAGGTAGTTTCATTCTTTTAACGAGAGAGTGTAAATCCAGGGTTGGGTTACTATTTAGTGACCAAGAAACGCACACCTATTTATCTGATCAATGTTTACTACTTCTTCCAAAATGCATTTGAAATCCGGGGATGCTACATCTTTGTCATTGGGTTCAGTTCTAGCAAGTTAGCTAGCTGGCATCTGGGTGATCTAAATAAGAAAGAAAAAGTGTAGGGCTATGTTTATTAACTCAAAAGTATGGAAAAATGGGGGCTTAACTTTTATAACGTTTGTCCTGGTTTTGCTCAATTGTTACTATTAGTTTTGCTTAACTGTTACTGTTCATTAAATAGTAAAACTGATTTGAGGTCGTCATTCTTAAGTCAACTTAACCATACGTACATTATATTTGCATAAGTAGAGTGTTATTGAAACATGCCTGGTTTGTTCCAGATTTGTCTTGTAAAATTAATTACTTTCCGGCAAGAAATAATCCCAACAGAAACCTTGCTGTGCGTGCCTGCATGCGTGCGTGCCTGTGTCTTTGCAACCGCCTGTGTCCTTGCAACCACCTGTGAATGCATAACAGAGATAAATGAGGTGATGCTCAGTTAACCTAGCCAGAAGTAGCAGCAGGCCAACAATACTCTGACATGCCCGCTCTGGTCTTGGTACCTCCATTTGGGTACACACTCCATGCCTGCCTCATGCGTTCACACACACACGCACGCACGCACGCACGCACGCACGCACGCACGCACGCACGCACGCACGCACGCACGCACGCACGCACGCACGCACGCACGCACACACACACACACACTGTCTCTCTCACTCTCTTACACACACAGACACACACACACACACACACACACACACACACACACACTGTCTCTCTCACTCTCTTACACACACAGACACACACACACACACACACACACACACACACACACACACACACACTGCCTCATGCGTTCACCAGGGTATCGGCTCAGGTGTTGTTTTATTTCCCCCCCAGACATGCTCTTTCTCCAGGGGTCAGAGGTCATATTCAAGGTGGCTCTAAGCCTTCTGGGAAGTCATAAACCATTGATCCTGCAGCATGACAGTCTTGAGTCCATTGTGGATTTCATCAAGACAACGCTCCCCAATCTTGGCCTGGTGCAGATGGAAAAGACCATTAATCAGGTTAGGATCAGTTTTGCATTTCACATTCAGATATTTGTGTGTGGGTGTGTGTGTGTGTGTGCGTGCGTGCGTGAGCGCGTGTGTGTGTGTGTGTTTGAGTCTTTCTGCCTGAACAACGATTTCCAACCAATTAATTTGTATGTTTGTGTGTCTGTACTACAGGCGTGTCTCTGTTACGGGTTTAGTGGTGTACCACTAACACCTTTACTTCACCCCACCCCATCAGAGCCCATGTAGAGGGTGTGTGTAGTCTTTGTATTTGTGGGTGACAAAAACACACTTAGCTGGGTGTGTGCGCAGTCTGTTTTCCTGTGGAGGAAAAGCAGTATGTAGTGGACCAATGATAAAGTCAAAACAATAAGGGTGAATTTGTTTAAGTGTGTGTTAGAGCTTCTTCTATTTCCCCTGCTTTCCACTTACTGTAGGCTGCCCTTTGACCTCTTATGGCGATGACGGTGTTCAGAACCATCAGTGGAGGCTTGGACAGAACATGTCCATATTTACTTTATTCTTAGACAGATACTAGTGTCCACAGATGTTCACATTTCATGCCTGAACGTATCTATGAATGTGTGGCCACCCCCTAGGTCATGTACTGACCTCCCAGACACACTACTTGTCAGATCTCAGTGACTTACAAGACGATGGTGTACTCCTTTCTACCCCATTTTCAGAGTTGATATGACACTTATGCAATTAAGCTTATGATTCATACCCTTTAAAACCTAAGCACCATAATTCTACCTTTTAGGTTTTGTTTTAAAAGTAGGTTTGGAAATCTAGTGTGTATGTCTTTATGTGTGTGTGTGTTTATACGAGCACATACAGTGTGTGTGTGTGTGTGTGTTTATACGAGGACATACAGGGTGTGTGTCTGTGTGTGTGTGTGTTTTATACGAGCACATACAGGGTCTGTGTGTGTGTGTGTGTGTGTGTTTAAACGAGCACATACAGGGTCTGTTTTCAGTATTTTTGCCTTGGAGCAAAGGTGTTGGCCTTAAGTTGAAAGCTCACACACACACACACACACACACACACACACACACACACACACACACACACACACACACAATGACACATGTACTCAGTTCTCTATTGCTTGGTATGTTCATCCTGAGATGTATAGATTCTCTCTGTCTCTTCACATGTCTGAACTAGCCACACTCACAGACTCCCTTTGTCTCTATCTCTCACACATACACACACACACACACACATACTCACTTCCAGTAAGACATGTTATTGTTGTTTTACCAGCCTCTGCAAGCAGAAGCTCTGACTCCTGCCTCTGACATTTAATTAATGTCAATCTGTTTCTACATATTTGTGTGTGACAGGTTTTTGAGATGGATATCAGTAAACAGTTGCAGGCCTATGAGGTTGAGTACCACGTCCTCCAGGATGAGTTGCTTGACAACCCGTCTACCCTTAGCCAATCACAGCGAGCCGCCCAGCTGGAGAAGACCAATGGCAGCCTCCGACAGCAAAATATAGACCTATTAGAAGAGCTTCAGGTACCAATGAAATACTCACTTATGTATATACCACCCTGAAAAGGTGTTTACTCCAATGTGACAATGTAATGCAATGAAAGACAACCTTGAAAGGGTTGAAATAGAAGCTCATGTCTAGTGTAAATTCTTTGTAATGACCTCGTGACATCAGATCTATGTTATTTGCAGGTGGCACATGCAAAGATCCGTTGGCTGGAGGCTCATGTTGAGGGTCTGGTAACCAGTGAAAACGCTCTTCAGAAGGAGGTTTGCTGTCTCCAGCAGGACAAAGCCTCCCTGCAGTCCACCATTACCCATCTTCAAACTCAACTGCTAACCCTCGGCCTCCCTCTGGATCTGGCACCTGAACACTACCACCCGGACTCTGATCCAAGCCAGTTACACAAGCAAAGTCAGCCTGCGAGGGCGAGTCCTAAGATAGGTCAGACCAGAACACCACTCCGTTCGTAAACCCTCAACCCCCCACTCCCCAACCACACCCACTCCCCAACCACCCCCCTCAGAGGCACACTATATGATTTAAAAGTGAAAGACGGTGAACCTGCTGTTCTTTTCTCATCTTTGTTGTCACAGTGACTCCAGTGTGGCACCAGGTAACCTTAACTTCTATGCACTCCAAAGATGTAGAGAAAAAAAAGCGTCACTAAATTGCTGTTCCCAGATGTCTGTGATGGCACTTGTTGTCGTGGAGATGAGATGCCCTCCTACTGCGAGAAGAAACAAAAAACTACATCGGAGGACCTGACATGGCCCTGCTTTGCACATGTTCTGTTTTAAATTAAATGTATTTGTATTCCTCTTTTCATATTCTCTATGTGCATTATATAAATACATTTCATATGCTTTGACTAAAACGGCTCTGAAAATTCTTGAAGTTCTTACACCCAAAAACTTGGAATGAAATGGCTACAGACAGCCCCTAAAATGGAAATAGAGCAACAAATGAAAAAAACAATAATTGAATGAATCAAATTACTCCGCTTAATCAGCTAAGTCAAGAAGTTTTCATGACACAGAGATTAATTCGGTTTAATCATCTTAGTCAAGAAAAATGTATGAAAGATTGTTATAAGAGAAATAGTTGACCTCTGTAGTGTCTTGTGCATGTTACATAGCAGTAGAAAGGGAATTTAGGGTAACGGATTGAATGTTCTAAACAAGGCTCCTTAAATTGTTTAGTGTAGTTCTTTTGTGTTTAATCATTTTCTTAATATACTATGTCATACCTTTACAATGTTTATACATTTGCATTTTCAGTATTTATTAGACTGAAACGAGCAGAAACAGCTGAATATTTTCATATACCCTCACCACTAAATAATGCCCAACAGAGGCCTAAGCAGAGCACTCCCATTGTTTATAATCCAGTGCTTATTTGTTCTCTTATGTGTTTGTGTATTATGTCAGGGAAGGCTTTCTGCCTTTTGTTTAGTTGAGTTGCACTGCTTGAGGCCTGCCGCCGGTCATTTACTGTCCAGGAAGAAGCAAAGGGACTTCAGCAGGCTTGTAACTCTAAATAAAACACGAACAAGTAACAGCAATATTCTAGGTATAAACACCTTTTTCATGGTTTGCACAGGTAAGTGCTTGCCCACTCTTGACGAACTGATTTTATGCTATAAAGGTTCATTATTTTGTAAATATATCTGATTTGAAACAACTGACAAAATATGTGAACTATTTAAAACCCTAATGCTATATTATTATATGTCTGTCCTAGGGGACCTCCCTCATTTGCATATAAGCCCCTGGTCTGTTCTGCCTCAGGCATGTTAGGGCTGAAGAGTGACTAACAGTGCTCTTTTCTCTCTAAGATTTGTTTCTAATCCTTTTGTGTGGTCTTGCTAAGCTCTAGGATCATGGATTGCTGTTATTTTCCTCTTACATTTCATTTGTTTAACATAAATATTTACATTGTTGAACTCAAATTGTACCTTTCCACTGCAGTAGTTTGTCTGGAACAGTAAGTACACCAACGGAAGGCAAATACTTAAAGGAATACCACTAATAAAAAAACAAGGGCTTCATTTATTGTGCAGTGTTTTCTCAGACTATGGAAGCTGAAACTATAGTTTCTGTACTGCTTCGTCTGTACTGCTATAGTTTGAATAGCATCCTGATGTTGACAGGTAATAGTTCGGCTTTACACTTGTTCGGTTTAATCCTTTTCACCACTTCAAGTTAGGTACAACAATACTTTGATGAGAATGGCATCATAGCTCGGTTCTGCATACAGTAAAATATATTCACTTTTTTGAGTACCCAGAATTTGACTGTGAATAACAAAAAGGTCTAATTTCTCTCTCTCGCTCTTTCTCTCTCTTTTCCTCCGCCCTTCTGGTCATGGGTTATGTTACTATCTGTTTAATGCTCCAGGGAGGAAACATAGCACTGTAGACACACCCCAAAACCCCTACATTTAGTTGTAGTTCATTCCAGGAAGATCACGGCTTTTAGGTCAGAGTGGGCCTCATGTCTGCAGGGTGTGTGTGTGTGTGTGTGTGTGTGTGTGTGCGCTAGAAGGGTGTTAGGACATTTAGATGTATTGACAGAGCCTGCAGTAACACCCAACATGTGGCGCCTGTGCAGTGAAGCTAAACTCTCTGCTCTCTCTCCACCCTCTCTAGACCTCACCTCACCCCTTATATGTTTAGAGGAGTCTTGTTTGAACTCGTTCTTTTCAGAGGTATGGAGTTCTATACTGATGTACTCTTCATGTCTACGTTATACATCTCCTTGACCTTAATTATCCCCAATTATGTGCCATTTTCTTTCCAAGTAGGGCGTCTTACTGTAAGACCTTCAGCCATGAGTCATTATGATCATGAGCGCATTATTATATAAGAAGTGTTGGCTGGAATGTGTTACTCACAGATCAGTTGCCAAAAGGTGAAACTGCTTTACCTTTCTATGAAGTAACATGAGGTATGCAACCTTCATACCTGTACTCCAATCTCACTGACACTCATCACCTCTCACCTCAGACCCTATATGCAAAGCTGGTGTAGTGTGGTTAGTATGTATTGTGTCTGTACGAGGTATGATTTGCATATCTCAAACTCAGACTCCCAACACACCGCCACACATCTTTACCATACATGTCATGACAGAAATGGAATGGCTCTCCAGCTATATTATCCAAATATCATGGTATATCCAAATATCATGGTATATCCAAATATCATGGTATATCCAAATATCATGGTATATCCAGATATCATGGTATATCCAAATATCATGGTATATCCAAATATCATGGTATATCCAAATATCATGGTATATCCAAATATCATGGTATATCCAAATATCATGGTATATCCAGATATCATGGTATATCCAAATATCATGGTATATCCAAATATCATGGTATATCCAAATATCATGGTATATCCAGATATCATGGTATATCCAGCTATATTATCCAAATATCATGGTATATCCAAATATCATGGTATATCCAGATATCATGGTATATCCAAATATCATGGTATATCCAAATATCATGGTATATCCAAATATCATGGTATATCCAGATATCATGGTATATCCAGCTATATTATCCAAATATCATGGTATATCCAAATATCATGGTATATCCAAATATCATGGTATATCCAGATATCATGGTATATCCAGATATCATGGTATATCCAAATATCATGGTATATCCAAATATCATGGTATATCCAAATATCATGGTATATCCAGATATCATGGTATATCCAGCTATATTATCCAAATATCATGGTATATCCAAATATCATGGTATATCCAGATATCATGGTATATCCAAATATCATGGTATATCCAAATATCATGGTATATCCAAATATCATGGTATATCCAGATATCATGGTATATCCAGCTATATTATCCAAATATCATGGTATATCCAAATATCATGGTATATCCAAATATCATGGTATATCCAAATATCATGGTATATCCAAATATCATGGTATATCCAAATATCATGGTATATCCAAATATCATGGTATATCCAAATATCATGGTATATCCAAATAGCATGGTATATCCAAATATCATGGTATATCCAAATATCATGGTATATCCAAATATCATGGTAATATATAAATGGTTCAGAGAAGGAGATTAAGTCATATCCATAGACCATACTTGACCCCCGATGCTGTAGGACTCTATAGCAAATGTGAATATGATAAAAACCATAAATATAAATCTATTGGACCCATCTAATGCATAGTAATTGGTCCTGATTAATATTATGCTATTGTTGTCATGATCAAAATCACAATTATGTTTACTTAAATTAACTGTGTCATTGAGACACTTATGATTCCCGTAGGTTTGCCAGCTCACACACTTTTATGTCCTGCCTCACATTAGGTTGAAAAGAAATTCAATACATTTCAGTGTATCTTACTCCAAAAAAATACACCACCAATCTCACAGATTCTCATGCGAAGCCAACCTTGAAAGTTGGTCACTCTGTTCCCTATGGGTGAAGGTAACTATGGGTAGCTGCTGCTCACCTTGAGAAATTGGTGGCTCATTAGCTTAGTGTCTTGTTTCCAGGCCGCTTTAGCAATAGGCACATTTTAGAGGTATAATGGGTCTAAAGGAGATGACCTATACAGTCATCCGCTGGTGGTTTCGAATCTACCCACTCTGGTGACCGGACCAAAAGGTTGAGGATTCAGTGACCCAATCTGTCGGATTTCTGTTTCAGCTGCCTCTGGGTTACTGCACTGCCTCAATGCCTACATCACCCAAAATTCTCACAGCACTTGTAGATAAACTTGCCAAAAAATGGCTGTTGAAAATTGTGGTCTTTTCTGTGTGGTTTCTTGTATATATGCATGAAGCTGTTTTTGTGTTGGGTTCATCAATATTGACATATTAGCTATTGTTTAAATTAATTTCATTAATAGAAATACATTTCATAATTTAATTATGTGCAAGCTCAAAACTTTCAGTACGACTGCTATGGTCCTCAAATAGGTACGTTCATTTAATAAAATTGTATGAAGAAACCATATCATCTGCTGGATACTTTACAGCCATCAGGCTCCTTAACATTCAGTTAATTAAGTCTAATTTTTAACAATACATGTTCCCTTAGAATGTCTTATATTTAATTTTCTCATAACAAATAGGACACCAAATGTATTGGCCTCACAGTCAAGATTTCTAGTAGTGCTATTTTCCGAAATTCTCATTGGGCCTCATTCTCGAACATTTTCTGATGTTTCTTCTGAAATGTTTCTCACGGACTTCATAAAACCAACGTAAGAAAAAGATCTCCAGATTCATGAACACCTGAAAATGTGTTCTCAGCTGTGCTCCCCCGAATGAGAATTCTTAAATTGAACGCGCATTCTCGTGCTCGTGAATTTGCATACATACATGCCCCGCCAGCTCCTTAAAACGGCACGCAACCGAGTGGCGTGTGCAGTCGGGATCGATCAAATCCAAGCGAAAGCACCTCGAAAGCGAGTAATGACAAAGTAAGAAGCGAGCACCGGTCGAGTAAATGCAGATCTAACTTCACCGGTGCAGAGGTGGAGGTACTGTTGAAGGATGTTGATGTGTCCATTCTATTCCAATATGGCTATATCAACACGATTTATTTATTCACTTACATTTGCAGTGTTCGTGTAATACTTTAATTTATTTTAGGACATCACGATGCCAAGTAGAATTATGACTGTAAATGTGAAACGTAGTTGTTAATGATACAAATATTCTCGTATTTATTATTATTATTATTATTATTATAATTATTTTAATCCAAGGGTGTCTGTAGAGTTTTTGTAAACGCAATCACCAACGATTTCTCGCAAATTCAGCCCTTAACATTTCTAACACCGAGCGGCCCCGTGGGGCATCTTGTGTTTTTTTGAGGAATAGTAATTTAAGAAAACTCTAGGATTAACGACTGCTATTTCGCGTTCTGAAATTATTCTGAAGTTCAGAACAAATCCCAGATGCAAAAACTTTAATGAATTTCGGAAGAGTTCATAAGAAATTACTTCCTAAATTCGTATTAACTGCATTCGAGAATGAGGCCCATTGTCTTCCCAATCTCGGAAACATGTATAAAGGCTCTGCAGGTTTCCATGTAATTGGATTAAAGGTTAAAGATATAATTACTGCATGGTTGGTAGCTGCTACACAATTATATGCCAGGATGCTACAGCTACATGCCAACGACACCACAAGAGCTTTTGAATTTCACAAGAACTGCTACCCTTTGCTGAAGTCGTCAAACATGTTTTAATGACATTCTCCTTGCTCAACATTACACAGGTGTTTACTTCAAGTGTGTGTGTGTGTGTGTGTGAGAGAGAGAGAGGGTGAGGGAGTGATAATGTTGCGCTCCCCAAACAATAATGCATTCAAAGACCAAACCCATCAAAGGAATGCTTCATAAAGTCAACACAAACGCACACACACCTTGGCCCCACCTTGGCTTCTCCCCTTCTCCCTCCTTTCATCCTCACTTTTGGGCCTGAGGCAGCCAGTGACATTTCCGACCTCCTGCTTCTTGTTCAGTGCCATGCTTGACACGTGAAGCATATGCACTCTGAAAAGGGGAGACAGCCTGAGCTTGAAGCTTGAGTGTTCAATGTGACATTTAGAAATATCATCTGCCAGTCAAAACCCTAGAGGAACAGCTCTGATATGTTGTTTTGGAATCGCATGAATCTGTTTTGTTGTTTTAACCCTAAGGAATACCATCACAAATAAATCAAAAAACTGGCTACGAAGTTATGGTGCAACTCTGATAGCAATCGCAGCAGTTTGTCACATATTTGTTAAAACTATTCATTACAGTAATGACCTTAATTCTTGGAGTAAAATTGTATTTCTTGTCTTTCTAAATAAGACAAATGAACCTTGTGGTGTGCAACAAAAATATTTGGTAACGTGTTACGTTTACTCAGTTACATTAAGACTACTTAAGCACTTTCCTTATCAATGAGTGGTTTTAAGGCAGAATTCTTTTAACGCTTACTCGATTACATTTGCGATCAGAAATATGTAGGCCTACCAAACGGTACATTAAGCTACACACACACAATCGGTGGGAAAAGGCTAGCATTGAGGTGAGCAAATCGTAGCACCTTCCAGATGGACATGGGAATTACCTACTATACGTATACGTATATAAAGCTGGAAAGGTTAGCCTAAACATCAACAATAGGCCTAGAAGATTAGGTTATATAGGCCGGGCTAAAACTGTTGTATTTGTTTAATTCGGTGGAATGTGATTTAATAGGCTATGTGAATGTGCTGATGGCTATCCTATGTCGTGTTTATTAGTCAAGCATTTAAAAATGTTATATTTAAACATTTAAATATAATACATACGCCTTATAAAAGTAAGAAATATCATCAGATGAAGTTACTCACCACTTCAAGTCATTTTATGAAATATACATTTTAATTTTTTTCTACATTTTTACTCAAGTTATTGTTTTTGATGGTCATTACTATTATAAGTTAACAATACCTTTACTAGAGTACAGCTACAGCTTTTGCTTACTTTCTCCACCTCTGGTGTGCAACCACACACATACACGCGTGCGCGCGCGCCCGCACACACGAACACACACACACACACACACACACAGAAACACACGCACAAACGCGCGCACCAGCACCGGGAGCCAAACCCGCGCCCCACCCTCGCCTCCAGTGGCCGCCGGTCTCCGCCCAAGAACACAACACGGCCCTTCCAATGATCATATGACAAGCGGTCTTCTTGGAGGAAAAATCACTCTAAAGCAAAGTCTCTTAACTTGGGGAAGTTTTCAAAAGCATTTGCTTGTGGACGGTCAAGTTTTTGGGACTTTTCTCTCAGCCTATTCCCCAGCGTTTGCCAGGGACAGATGACACGACGTTTTTTCTGCGTCACTTTTTTGTGCCGAATTCCTGATATCAAAGGCATTTTCTCTACTCTCGTGAAAAACGGAATATCGACAATTCACTTTTCTCCTTAAGTCTTAAAAAACGGAACAGCTACAAGACAAAGCAATCACGTGAGGTAAATAATATAACTTGCGTTAATTGTGTATGTTGACACCACCATGGAATACAATACTATTGTCTGTTTTTTCATATGTCACATAATTGTTCCACAGATGCCAGAACATCGTTGGTTGTCTTTTTTGTCGCCTACATTTTATACATTGGTGTCATATTACTATCACTGTAACAGTTGTTGTTTTTTCGGCCTTTTGGCCCACATCTAACCATAGGCTATAGATTAACTTTCTGTAATCACAATTACACCAGTCAGACTTATATACCTAATGCATAAGTTAGTCATTCTTTCCTGATTGCACCGCTTTTATATTCTTTTATTCAGAACAATGCTATGGCATAATTATAACTCAACAACAATCTCTTTCTGTCATATGTGTCACAAATGGGACAGTTGCACACAATTTCATTCCATTAGTCTCATGAGATGTAATACCGTCCTGGGAGTTCAGTCTTTACACCATCATAGATCTGTTTTAAAAGTAGATTAGCTAATATCATCTTAAAGGACTGTCATCCAAATGTTTGATGGATAGGACTTTTAAATAAAAGGGGTTCAGACACTCTGATGTCATGCTGGTAGGCTGGTAGTGTACGTCCTACTCAGTGTGATTATAGACTTAGATACTAGATACTTTGTTGTTGATAATGTAATTTGCTGTATGACATCTGTAGACATGGACTACTAAATTCCTGGAAATGTTCTGAAGTGTAAACTTAAAATTGCAATCCATGTGGAGATCAAAATATCACCTATATGACTCAGAAAGCAGTGAATGATGCACTCAGTAAAACGTGAACAAGCTCACAGAAGTTAAGCAATGAACAATAAATGCCTTTACTCTGTCTGTCTGTCCCTCTCGCTTACTCTCTCACTCACTCTGCCTGTATGCTTCTCTTTGTCACCTATCCTCAGCTTTTATTTCCTGACTTTTTGTCTCAAGGCTATAGCTTGCGTCAGACATTCCACTTGGCACATAGAGGCTCTCTTCCTGTTTGGAGCCTCTTAAGGGAAACTGCCTTTGTTGGGGGGGGATGGGGTGGAGTAGGGCGTGCACACTCACTCCCTTAAACACTAGCACACAAATACACACTTACACACACACACACGTACACACACACACACACACACACACCCAACCCTCTTACACGCCTTTCCCCCTGAATCAACACACTGATGTTATCTGCTGGAACAACACACACACACACACACACACACACACCATTGCTCAAAGGGCATGTAGTTGGACATGCAGGGCTAAACATTAAATGTTCTTTCCGTGGTAGTACATGTGTAGGCAAGACCCCACACTTTATTTTGTGCAACTAAAGGTTTTTACAAACAGATGAAGGCTTACTCGTTAAACGTTAAACTAAAACAGACTATGTCTTCACTTCTCTCATATTTTAGTTCAAGTGACCCCACCACCTCTGCCTATATACACACATACACCCTCATAAAAGTATGCATGCTGTCTGTCCTCACTGATGCTGACCGCCCATGTCTGGAAAGAAACAGCTTTCAAGTCGAGTTTTTTACAACACAAATGAAGTGACTGAGCTATAGCTTTAGGCTTTTGTGTTGAAAGACATCTGGACAGCCTTGACAATGTTCCCAAATGTGCAATACGTAAAGGTGCCATACTCAAGTAATAGTTATATTCTATTCCCATATTCACATGCTCATATCCATTTAAGAATAGTCTGGGGCTCGACATTTTGTCAGCCGGCCTCGGTGAGATCCTGTTAAGTAGGTTCATGTATTTCTTTCCTGTTAAACTAGTAGGAGGGGCAGTTATGTCATATCAACTGTGGTCAGTGATATCATTCTGGATTTTATATTTCTGGGTGGGTGTGCCTTGCTATGCCCTTCCTGACTTTCGTGTGTGTGTGTGTGTGTGTGTGTGTGTGTGTGTGTGTGTGTGTGTGTGTGTGTGTGTGTGTGTGTGTGTGTGTGTGTGTGTGTGTGTGTGTGTGTGTGTGTGTGTGCTAAAAAGTAAGACACACAGACATACACTCACCTCCCTCACTCTGAGTTGAAAAGTATAAAGAGAGAGAGAGAGAGAGAGAGGGATAGAGATATGGCAAAGGAAAGGTGTGAGAGAGCGAGGGATAGAGATATGGCAAAGGAAAGGTGTGACAGAAGACTAACAGGTAAGAGTATAGACAGACGGAATGTTTGATAAGTGGGCTGTTTAGGTGCTTAGTAGCAGCACTTAGATAATATTTGCGCTTTTTACGTATATTTGCACGTTTTAAATATATTCTGATAACAACATGACCCCAAGCAGTCATAAAGAATTTTCCAAACGTTGTGGCAGCCCATTCAAATCAATGGAACCTTGCGCAGCATTCTGAAGAGCTGTGTTATAAAAAAGGTCATTTTATTTGTAATTTGTGATCATATGTCAGAGTGCATTTCAGGGTTCTCCTTAACAGGGTGCGTGTGTGTGTATGTGTGTGTGTGTGTGTGTGTGTGTGTGTGTTTGTGATAGTGAACGAAAGAATGTCCATCAGTGTATGTGTGTGTGTGTGTGTGTGTGTGTGTGTGTGTGTGTGTGTGTGTGTGTGTGTGTGTGTGTGTGTGTGTGTTCGTGATAGTGAATGAATGAATGTCCCTCAGCTGACCTCAATTGTTATAAACACTCCTTTTTCAGTGGTTGTGTTTTATCTCTCTGTTCTTCAGTCCCTGTGTGTGTGTGTGTGTGTGTGTGTGTGTGTGTGTGTGTGTATGTGTGTGTGTGTGTGTGTGTGTGTGTGTGAATGACTATATATGTTTTGTGTGCCTCCATGTGTGGATGTGAGTAGACAGTATTCTCTCAGCCTTTGTCTCTTTGGCAACTGTAGCCGGTGGTCACACCCTGACTGCCGCCAACCTCAACCTAGCAACCGCCGTTAGCCAGGAAGAGCATGTCTTTTCGGATGTGAATCGATTTTTTCACATTTATTCATGGTGTGTCTCCACACGTGTGTAGGCACAAAGGTGCGTGTAGTGTGCTGTGAAGGCTTTGATGCGAGTTATGCTTCTGTGTTAATATGTAATTAAATCCATGATCGATAGACTTTGGTCAAGATTGAATGTCTTTCCATCATACATTAACCTTGATCTTACGGTAGCTATAAAAATCTGTGATCACTGATCTACAGTACATTAACACATATTCAGAAATACACATTTGCACACATAAACACACACACACACACACACACACACAGAGAAACGTGTGTTTAAAACAAGACATTCATCAGTAAGTCCAGTTGTTCTTCACTTGTGTCATTCACCCGCTTAGCGTGACCACATCACATTTGCACACCTGTGCTTTCGAAAGAAACATAGGAACATACAGCTGTTTGTGTTTATGTGTAGTTAACTCTGAGATTTGACATTCCCTAACTTTTTGTCCATATGTGTTTGTTTATTTTATCTGTCTCTGTGTTTAAAAACCCAAATGTTTGTGTGTAGAATTTAAATGGAGGCCTACAAGTTCGGTCAGAGATAATGACACCAGAAAATGTTTTCAGCATGTTCTTTAATTGTGTTCAACACACACACACACACACACACACACACACACACACACACACACACACACACACACACACACACACACACACACACACACACACACAGACACATATACACACACACACACACACACACACACACACACACACACACACACAGAGGGAGACAAGAGTTTTGTTAGAACTGGCCCTACTGTCAACTGGTTGGTTGCTGATGCCTGATGCTTCTCCTCTGTTCTTGGCTCTCACAGGTCTACTGCTGCCAGCCATGCTCACCTATGACTATCCAGTAAAGGACATGGAGACGGTGAGTTTACTCGCCCTGAGGGACCCCACTTACATGGCTTCATGAGGACAGAATTGACACTGTCCATGGGTTGTGTGTGTGTGTGTGTGTGTGTGTGTGTGTGTGTGTGTGTGACTGTGTGTGTGACTGTGTGTGTGTGTGTGTGTGTCTGTGTGTGTGTGTGTGTGTGTGTGTGAATGACTATATAAGTTTTGTGTGCCTCTATGTGTGGATGTGAGTAGACAGTATTCTCTCTCTATCTCTGTATTTCAGGTTTTCTTTTCTCTTTATTTCTCGCTTGGTTTAAATGGATAGCTTTGCCTCCTCTTCCCATATAGCAGACATTTTGCATTTATGCAATTTGATGGTGGAGTGAAAATCAATCTGTCACTTCCTCTTTCACAAACAGTTCTGGGGAACAGTTGAATACAGTAGACGGACTGGTTACCATCAAGGCAGGCGAGAAAGGAAAGGGGATCTGGAGTGTGTGTGTGTGTGTGTGTGTGTGTGTCTGTGTCTGTGTGTGTGTGTGTGTGTGTGTGTGTCTGTGTCTGTGTCTGTGTCTGTGTCTGTGTCTGTGTCTGTGTGTGTGTGTGTGTGTGTGTGTGTGTGTGTGTGTGTGTGTGTGTGTGTGTGTGTGTGTGTGTGTGTGTCTGCATTGTTTTTCATTGTTAGCCAGCATGCACTTAGAGAGGTAGAACTAGTTTCACACTATTCCCTCCTTCTATCCATGTTTTCACCGCAGCATGTACCGAGAGGCCAGGCTGGGTCCGTGTGTCGGTGTATTGTACACAGACTGGGTTGGTCTCTGTGGGGGTGCTAGGTTTCAATCCAGCTTTGAGGCCCAAGTGGGATGCAACAATTAGAGGGTCTAAAACACGTACTTAACAACAATAACAACTCTCAGTTGTCATCTCGCCACGTAGTCTCCTTCGGGCTCTGTCACAGATGGACACACATTCCTTTCCCATGACTTTTTCCCAGGGTGTGTGTCGCTGTGTGTCTTCGAGAGAGGAAAAAGAGAGTTTGTGTTTGGTTTGTTGGTATTCTTGTTTGTTCTTGGGACATCCAGATGCAGTCTGTTGTTGGATTATTTTGTGTGTTTGTGATTATGCTTCCTATATGCATGGGTCAATCACCTTACGTTTGTGTAAATAATATATATATCATCCTCTGTCATGTTGTATGTACCATATTATATATATTTTTATTATTATATATATATTAATTTCCCCTTATTCTCATTTTCTCATTCCTCCTTCAGTCGGTGTTCCAGGGCTACACTTCAGTACTGAAACCTCAAGTGGAAGCTTACAGTGTCATCTTCCCTCCACACGTGGGACCCACTGGCACGGGGCATCTCTACCCATCTCAGTACCAGACTCACACTTACTATCAGCCCCACTTCCCTACCCACTACCTTCAGGCCTTCTCTAGCCACCCCCAGCAGCAGTCTGAAGCCCAGCCCCCCTCCACCACCCAGGTGGAGCCAGTAGATCTCTCCCTCAGTAAGCGCTCCTCCTCTTCTCCCTCCTCTTTCTACCCCTCCTCTCCATCATCCACTCGAAGCTCTCTCTCCCCTCCACACACCTACAGCAGCCCTCACATTAGCGCCAGCACACACCCCCACTCCCAACCGCCCACCTGCTCCAGCTCCAGCTGTGGCTCTGCCTCTGGCTCCCCCAGGCCCAGGCAGCAGTCTCCGACAGCGATGGCCATGCCCTTTTCAGCCATGATGCCAGTCTTACACGCCCCTAATGGAATGATCCCTGTCATTCTGCCCATCATGTACCCCTCGGCTATGCACCAACCAATCATGCTATCCCCAGTTGCCCCTGATGACAAGCACGGAGGGGCAGTTGCATCCTCACACAAGCATGGTAAGTTGCTTCTTTCTTTCTCTCACTCACTCTCACACACACACACCCCCACTCCCCCGCACACGCACACATACACGCATACACACACACACACATACACGCATACACACACACACACACACACTTGCACATGCACACACACACACACACATACACACACACACACACCACACATACTCGCACACACACACACAGACACAAACTCACACACACACACACGCACACACACACACAAGCACACACACGCACAAACACACACACACACACACACACACCACACATACTCGCACACACACACACAGACACAAACTCACACACACACACGCACAAACACACACACAAACACACACACACACACACACACACACACACAAACACACAGCTAATTCCCCTTTCCTTCCAACTTATTATTATCCCAACTGTAGTTACTGTAAACACTCAGCTGTCTTCGCCTCTGTCACTCCCCCACGCGTCCTCTTGAGTTCATCTCAGATTACATTACATGGCTGTTCCATGAAGCTTTAGGCTACCAAAGAAGTCTGAGTGGAAACAAATGCTCTTATCTTACGTCAAAGGAATCTGTTGTTTTATAGTTAGTTCACATCTAACTGTAACTTCACTCCCTTCTTCTTTCTTATTTCTTCTGCAGCCTCCATGAGGTCTCCTAACATATCAAATGACAACCTGGAGCCGGTGAAAGTGATCAAACTAGAGCCTGGCTCTGACAGTTCTCCAGAACCCTACGACGAGGAAATAACATCTTCAGTGATCAACAGTCACTTTTCTTATGAGTGAGTATGACACGCGTATGCACTTCTGTATACTTCCTGTTACTCATACAGTTCTGCATCGTCTCCTCACATAACCACAAGAGGATACAGCTTTATACACTCCTTCTATAGATTAACAGGTTTACAGCTTTATACACTCCTTCTATAGATTAACAGGTTGACAGCTTTATACACTCCTTCTATAGATTAACAGGTTTACAGCTTTATACACTCCTTCTATAGATTAACAGGTTTACAGCTTTATACACTCCTTCTATAGATTAACTAAGAATGGGACCCTTACATATCTGTATGGGACCATTTATTGGGTGATCTTATTGGGTGATAATTTATGGTAAAAAGTGTGTGTGTGTGTGTGTGCATGCGTGAGTAAGTGTGAGGTCAAACGTGTCCTTTCTTGTCCTATCTGGTACTGTAAGTGGGGGAATTTTTAGTGCATTCTTCAAGAATGCAGCTAAATGTCAACACTCCATACTTTCAACACTGTACATCTGCTACCCAACCCCCCATCCCTCCAAAAACACACACATTCTCTCACACCCTGTTATTATCCCTTAAACTATTTCTTTGTCACACACAGACACACACACACGTCGCTTATTTCGTGTGAATATGTGTATTTGCATGTCTGCATGGTCTGCTAGTCCGATAGAATCTCCCAGAATGCATCATCCCCTTAGAGCCCTTATATAGGTGAGAAAAAGGACTGCTATTGAGTTTCACTTCTGAGTGGTCTTCGCTGTGTTTACATGTTTTCTGAATAGGTGGATATGTGTTGCTCAGGAATGTCTTGTATGTGTGGCATTAGAAATGTAAATGTAGCATCCTCACTCCATCTTCTCTAATCATTTAAAATGTGAGACCAGAGATGGATTACAGGATGCGGGATGGGCAGCGAACTGAAGGGTGTTGTGTCAAAAAATCCTCCCCTTCAGAGCAAAAACATACAGTCACAAAGGGGTGGAGGCAGATAGCGAGATACAGGAAGTCTTAATTACAGTATGTGTAAGGGGGAGTGGCAGTTTGTCTGCATTCTGTGGACCACTGCAGGCTCCAACTAGCGAGGAGTAAAAAAAAAACAACCTTAAAATAACCTTACTATGAACGTTAAGAATACATCCCTGTAAAAACCTTTGAGACACTCCAGCACCATCGCACAACATCCCCATGATAAAGGCAATTGCAAAAAACTCCAATCAAATCAAATTGAACAAGCCACGAACTTGGCGGGAATAACTCGATGTATTGTAGGGATTAGGAATAATGCTGTCATCTAATGGTCATTCAAGGAAAAGGCAGTAATACTTTAACTATTTGGTTTTCTTACTCTCTCCCTCCCTTTTAGCAGAGTTCAATACAGATATATCAGACTACAGATATACAGATGTACCAGTGTACATGTATGTGTGTTTGTTTTCCTAGGAAAAATACTCCCTCTGTGATCATGCATCCTGTCAAAACACGGCCTATGGAGTCCCCAGATCCACTGAAGAAACGGCGGATCCATTGTTGTGACTTTGGCGGTTGCAATAAAATCTACACCAAGAGCTCCCACCTTAAGGCACACAGGCGCACTCACACAGGTCAGTCACGCACGCTCATACACACACACAGGTCAGACACACACACTCATACACACACAGGTCAGACACACACGCTCATACACTCACACAGGTCAGACACACACACTCATACACAAACACAGGTCAGACACGCACACTCAAACACAAACACAGGTCCGACACACACACTCATACACGCACACAGGTCAGACAGGCACACTCATTCACAAACACAGGTCCGACACACACACTCATACACGCACACAGGTCAGACACGCACACTCATACACTCACACAGGTCAGACATACACACTCATACACTCACACAGGTCAGACAGGCACACTCATACACGCACACAGGTCAGACACACACACTCATACACAAACACAGGTCAGACAGGCACACTCATACACGCACACAGGTCAGACACGCACACTCATACACTCACACAGGTCAGACACGCACACTCATACACTCACACAGGTCAGACACACACACTCATACACAAACACAGGGGAGAAAGCAGCGGATAGAACAGGTGTATCTAAATAATTATCTTTGTTCAGCTTTCTAAGCCTCAGGAGCATTCATAAGTCTGTGAATGTCTATAGAAACTTTAGTAATCTTCATAAGTCTATAAATGTCTATAGAAACTGTAGTAATCCTTTTAAGTCTGTAAATGTCTAAAGAAACTGTAGCGTAACTATGAAAGTTATCGGACAGTGTCAAACATCTGCTATTCTGTTAAAAAATCAAAATGCTAAGTTTAATAATGATTTAACAATCTATAACTTCAGTTTAATAATGGATTAACATGTCAACGCGAACGTTTACCGAAAACACACGCTGTCCGATAAATAACACTGTTACGATAGTGATCTTCAAAGGTCTGTAAATGTATATAGAAACTGTAGTGTAACTATGTAATCTGCCATTCTGTTAAAGATGCATTTATAAGGCTGTAAATGTATATAGAAACTGTAATAGTCTTCATAAGTCTGTAAATGTAAATAGAAACTGTTAGTCTTCATAAGTCTGTAAATGTATATACTAGAAACTGTAATGATCTTCATATGTTCAATGTTTTTTAATGTGTATTCTTTTTTTTGTAGGAGAGAAGCCATATAAGTGCATGTGGGAGGGGTGCACGTGGAAGTTTGCACGTTCAGACGAACTTACACGGCACTTCCGCAAACACACCGGCGTCAAGCCCTTCCAGTGCCCTGACTGCGAGCGCAGCTTTTCCCGGTCTGATCACCTGGCCCTGCACAGAAAACGCCACCTGCTGGTCTGACCAGAGCAGAGCACCTTCTGCTGGTCTGAACAGAGCGCCCCCCCTCCCCCTACTGATGCTCCTACCCCTTTAGCTGTCCAACCCCTGAGCCATACTCTACCGCTGAGATGAGAAGCGTGTGTCTGTTCTTGCTCAAAAGCCTTTGTTCAAAAATGACATTTTTCTTTAACTTTCTTTCATATCATTCATGTTATTTTTCTCGTGTATGTCCTCTGATTTGCTTTCATTGATCTTTGCTGTACAGCGATTGTGAACTTCCTCTGCTGGCCAGAGGACTCAGACACACTCACACGCATGGATACAGAGACACACACATTCACACTAGCATGCACATGCACACAGAATAACACACTCACAGACACACACATTGAGACACAACTTCTACATTGTCTAATTCTCTGTCTCTCTGGATAAGACATAAACAATGTGAATCTTGTTTTTATTTTAGAATGCATGTCTATAAATGCAAAATAGTTTGTGCCACTCAAAATTAGTGCTGTTATAATTGCTTCAGACCTTTTTACCACAACAACTGATTGTCTTCCTCCTGCCTAAATTTGAATGAGTGATTTTATATGTAGAGGTCTGTGTGCGTGCGTGTGTGCGCGTGTGTGTTTGCGTGTGTGTGTGTGTGTGTGTGTGTGTGTGTGTGTGTGTGTGTGTGTGTGTGTGTGTGTGTGTGTGTGTGTGTGTGTGTGTGTGTGTGTGTGTGTGTGTGTGTGTGCGCGCGCGCAGGTCTGTAAGCGTGTGTACTGTGTGTGTGTGTGTGTGTGTGTGTGCAAATCCTCATGTAGAATGGAACTAATCAAAGAGTATAACGGCATCAGCCACCTTTCTTGTGTAACACACCTTTAGTCAACATTATTAATCACAGAACATTTTATTTTACTTTTATTTGTCTACAATTTGTCATCATTTGTCCATGATCTATTTATTTTAGGTTACATAAGACTATGTATGGCTCCTTGTATTTTAACCAATTACCTGAAGAGAAAACGGGCATTTACTACTCCAAAATGTGAAATATTTCTGAAAGGGCATTATTGTTGGGTTGGGTTTTGGGAATGTATTGGTTGTTGTGCATATTACTTAATGTGTGTGTAAGACACTTGTAGTATGTAAAGGAATCATGGAAAACAGGGAGGTGCCTTATAAAGGCATATTTGCTAATACTTTAAGAGCATTTCTGAGGAAGACCTTTGTTTAGAAGTCATTGTGATGGATCATGTGCACTTTATAACTGATTATAGAAGCCAAGGTCTTCTGAGATATCTGAGATGCAGCATGTCTGAACGTTTCTGGAAGGCAGTACTCAGTGAACAAGACCACATCATACATTCAAATGTTACTTCTATTTAAACGAAGGATTGTTTTTGCAATACATCTTCTAAGTGCATTTCAGGTTATAAGGGTAAATCTGAAAAGGTACCTGAGGCTCAATACCTCTTTTTTGAAAGAGTGACAGTCCAGGCAGAAATGAGGTCGTGGAAAGCATCTATTTCTATGGTAGATCCCATAACCCACAGCAGCCAAATAAATAGGCAAAGAAATAAAAAAACACATTTTCTCTATGCAGATTTTTATAATAGAAATTGTAATATATTTTTATAGAAAGACAAAACCTAAGTGATGAGATTTTGTATTTTATTAATTGCATGATTTTGATTTTTTTTTTTTTTACCTGAAATGACTAGTATACATTTCTATAAAGATGTGAATCCTTGTATCGAAAAATATATATTCTCACAGTTCAGAGGGAATGGATTCTTAGCTTCGTACCAAACTGTGAATTGGGTATATATACTGTACAGATGCATATGGTTTTATTAGAATTAATAATATCATATAATAAACATGTATTGATATATTTTGCACAATGAATTGTTTTTTTTCCCTTTGTTTTGAACATATATATTATACACCTAGTAGATTTGTGGGCATAATATCCAGCAGAACACAAAATTCCCAGAGCACATAGATGAATTTCCCTGGTTAAATTGTGATCGTTGGTTCTGAGAGGTTTAATGTCCTCTTAAATTATGGTTGTTACTCAATGCATTGATACTGGAACATTCTCTCCATTTAAGTTTAACACGGTTTCTGAAAACCTCTTTCACGGGGCTACCTGCTATGGTTAACAAAAACAGAACTGATCAGTCTTTAGATCTGGGTTTGATACCTGCTTATGTTATTATACCTTTCATAGTTTAAAACATTTTCAAACTCCGTCCTCTGTGTATTCCAGATAGCCAAGACCTATTTAGAATTTTTTTATTGAAATTATTTTGAAGCCTACCCTGCCATCTTTATTATACTGATAACAACTGCACTACACTGGACTACAATGGACCTTGGTTCGATTATCTCCAATCCGTGTCGCCTCTCCAGCCTGTACCCTGGGTAGGTTGAATTCAGCATAGGGCTATGTTGGAGAGGCACCAGGGTAGCTAGCCAGTTGCGGATGTAATTATTACCTCTGGTATCTGTGTTCAGGTCAGTAGATGCAGCAATCTTGCATTTATTCAAGGCCCACATCAGGCAATGACATTGACTCAACTGGTAACATCCGACCCTGAACTTTCCTATGCTTTCTCTATAGACTATGATGTGGTAAGTGTTTAAAAAAAATAATAGTAACGTTGTTTAATGCCATTAAGTAGCCTAATGAAAAACATTAAAACTTAGGTGAAATTAGAGAGTTTAATATAAGCTGTCAGGGTTAAAGGCACCCAGTGCAACTTTATGTAAACATTCAATGAAAAATAAACATTCAATTTCTAGTCTTTTTTACACGTAGTAAGTTTCAATAACTCCATACCATTACATATCGACATTCAAGGAGCAAAGATGAGACGTCGTTATGTGGTGAGAACTGATAGAAAATCGTAAACAACAACAATCGCCGGTGGGGAGAAGCCATTTTTCCATTGACTGGAAGCCTGCTTTATTTATTGTAGGTTAAAAAAAATAAAGAAAATGGCGACGATTGTTGTTGTTATCGATTTTCTATCAGTTCTCACCACACAACGACGTCTCATCTTTGCTGCTTGAATGTCGGTATGTAATGTTATGGAGTTATTGAAACTTACTACGTGTAAAAAAGACTAGAAATTGAATGTTTATTTTTAAGCCTCAAAAGTTGCACTGGGTGCCTTTAAAGTTTAATGGCAAATTTGATGAGGTTGAATCTTGAACTAAAGAACTCATTCATTTTTCCATAGTGCTTTTTTTATTTGGAACCAGGAAGTGTTAACATGCTAACAATATAAACTACAAATGAACTACAAACTTCCGGTCAACTTCCACACTGGCGATGCAGTTAGATGGTCATTTCACTGTAATTCGCTGTATAGCCTACATTAGTGGTAGGCTAGTAATGCAAAATCAGAAATGGGTTTATTGCCAAGTTCTCACATACAAGGAATATGTCTTTGTTGTGTGGCGCAATCAAGTTAAATATCCTAGTGGACACACGTAGGCTATTCATATTTAAAATTACGCCCACCTAAAATGCTAAATTGCTGGTACATTCAAATGCAACTACGCCATGCAAAATAGCGGATTGAGCTAGTGAGATGTTAATGCTAGTAAAAAATAACAACATTTTACAGAGTGCTGAGGCGATATTTTGTGACTTATCTGTCTTTGAGTGGACGTTGTCATCCGGACTAGCCTACAAACTTTGTTCCTGATGAAACCATAGGCTATTCCGTCTGACGTCACTCACAACAACACATGGCATGGGGTGCCGACGTGGCGGACAGACTGGGCGGAAGGCTCGGGAGAATCACGGACTGACAATGACAACGAATCTGGTAAGATGCCGCTATCTCAGACATTGCCATACAACAACCTTCGTTGTATTCTGTGTATTGGGAATTTGTTTGTATCGACACCCATTAGATTTTGCAGAAAGAATGTATTATCTTGCCTAGGATTGCACAGCTCCAGTAAGAAGTATGCTAAATGGCTTGTTTGTTTATTTTGTTTTGTCCGCTTGCAGGCCTACACGAGTTATTTAAGTGATTTATGTTTAAGCAACATTTTGAAAATAACCCAATTAAAAGGTAGCTACAGTTAACCCGATTATTTTAGCATACAGCGTAAATAGTTTTCACGTAAGTCAATTGGGCATTGATGTGTGACAGATCACCGCAGTTTAGGAACTCAAGTGTCAAAGGGTGGTAAGTTTGTTCAGTTTTTTGGTGTTCCTTTGGCTTGCGATGATAAAAGGCTTTACGTTGTCATTCTTCACTTTTTATTTGTGTCGCTAGAAGGAGGTATCTGACAGTTGGGTACGATTAGATATTGTAACCTTTACTGACTTTTGAGGATGCTCTGTCCATGGTAGACTCCGAAGTGTTTTGCTAGAGTCAGGCAGTGAGCACGGTGGTTACTTATGAGTTTGTTACCAGATGTCCTTTCTAGGAAAACACTATTAGTTTCCATTTTGGTAGAATTTCTCCAACTTTACAAATAGTGTTCATGTCCTTCTTTTTCCATCTAAGAGCACCATGTCACAGACCAATGCTGGGGAGGATGCCTCCTCTGTCTCCGACGTCGTTTTACCCGAAGATGTGGCCTTTCCCCAAGACAAGACTTCTTCAGAGCAGGATATTCCTTCCTGTACAGATGACACATCTCCTCCTATCCATCCAACACCTTCTCTGGCTGGAGCTGAACCACAAGAGACTAGTGATTACCTTGATGAGGACAAGTCAGCGAGTTTGCCGCTACATCCCCAGGATGACCCATCAGGCACTGAGGCTGAGGGTCTGGAAACTGAGTGTGGAGAGTCTGTGAACTTGGAACCTGATGGACCAGAGGAACCTGAGGTACAGTTTGTGTGCTGATATGTGATGTATGTCAACTAATGAACTAGACTCAGTGGCTGAGACTATGTTTGTGGTAAAACTGTCTTTTTTTTGTTACACACTATTTTTTTTGTTACACACTACTGAAAACTGATCGGAATTCCATATTTAAAAAAAAAGATATTATTTCTTTCTACGATATAATGATGAACATCAGTTCAAGAGTAGATCAGCTTAGCAGGATAAGCACGATTAACTATGAGTACTTAAACTAACTATTGAAGATCATGTTTAAGATCATGTTTCATAGTACAGGTGAGTGCTTGCATTGAAATATTGTCACTAATTCAAACTACTTTCTGTGTTCTGTTCAATTTCTCCCCCTGTTCCCCTAATGTTGGGTTGAGAACTTCAGATAGGTTCTATCTGTGCTACTGCCCAGCATTGACCCTCCCTGTTGTCAGCTGCTTTGGAAAAAAACATGCAGCTGACCCTCCTGGGTTACTATCATCTTCGTCATGTGTATTGTGTCGAATCAGCCTACAGACACAGACAGCATGTTAATCCATGCGTCTTTGATATGGATTGTAAAGGTCCAAAAGTTCACTGGAAAGATGCAGCATGCGTCACCTATTTTATTCTCCTCAGAGGTCAATATCCTGTTGGCTCACAGCCACAAAAGCTTCTGGCTGATATTTTGTAGACTGTTACCAAAGAGACAGACTGGCACATGCTGATACCTCCAGGCCAGCTGGGCACTGGACAATGGTGATCTTTGTCTGGGCCGAGGGGACCTTGCCAGCGCATAGTAATTCAAGGAGCAATGTTTTAATGTGCGGTAGGTTATTTAGAAAAAGTATACCCCTAATAAACAATCATCATCATTATCAATACTGCATGGTACTTAATGTTATAAATGGAACATTTCACTGCTTATCTTACCAGCCGTATACACTAGGTTGAACTTTGATTCATTTCTGGATCAGGGACTGGAGTATAGCCAGTGTTGTAGTACTCGAGTACAGGACTCTGACTTGAGACCTGGTTTTCAGGAGCATACGATATTGATAGCTATATTATAGCTAGGGCTGTCAAGTCATTACCGAAATCTAATACATTCCATGATATACATTAATGGCAAACAACAGATACTTCAATGGACTTATTCCTGATTAATCCATCCAATAGGTTATTTATGACTTGACGTTGGGCAATGGACACTTGACTCAGACTCTTCTCTGGTGACTCAGACTTGGACTTGAACACTGGGTACTTGAGACTTGACTCGGACTCAAGGTTTAGTGCCTCAACTATAACACTGGATATAGCAATAAGGGAGGAATGCTAATTAGATCCCCTCTCTTCTATAGCTTCTGATAAGGCTATGGAGGGGGACATATGGGAGAGAGAGGATGACTGTCTTGTCTTCTCTCTAGGCAGCACTTGCGACAGTCTCTGGGCACCTGTCAGGGTGGCAGCATGCCATGCAGGGCTGTTTGAGTACCTCTCCCAACACCCCCTAAGGGAATCTGGATGGTTGGAAAACTCTTGCCACTTAAGCAATCTTTATGGATGACACCACAGTATTGGCTTTCAGCTGTGTCTGGATATGTAAACTTATGTATGTGTGTGTGTGTTTGTATGTGTGTGTGTGTTTGTATGTGTGTATTTGGTTGTATACAGCCATCCATTGACACCGCAGGCAAGAGTTGGGGAGGCTGGAGTTCATGGGGCAAATCCCTTCTGACTAGCGCCACCTCCACTGTTGGTAAATGATTATGGCAATCCAATTTTGAAGAGTCCATTCTTATCTTTGGTCGGAACGAAACCCATGCGTGTCTGTTTCTCTCAGGTCAGACCCTGAGCTCCGTGCGCGGGAAGGCGGGTGTGGGCCTGCGGACGCAGCTGGACTCCTCCTGTGAGGAGGCGGAGGAGGAGGCAGGAGGAGCCTGCGCAGAGGGGAGCGGACCGGAGGAACACACTCCACCCTCCACCTCTGCCACTCAGCCCAGCAGAGGAGTGCTCTCCAGCATCACCAGTGCCATGCAGAACACTGTGAGTCCGTGGCCTCATCCCTGCTCCGTCACCCTGTCTCAATCTGTCCACTATTTCTTTTTTTTTGTTACTTAGATTTGATTGAGTTTTTCTGTAAAAGACAATGGTAGTTAACAACCATACAAGTACAAGGTTAAGTGTCGGCACGACAACATTCATTTTGTACAACTTATTATTGTGCCATGTGCTACAGCATTCATAGACAAGTATTTACATAATATACAGCAGCAGAAAGGAAAATTAAATGGGAAATGATTTCAAAAGTATCCAAAAATGTCCACTATTTCATCCTTAACTTCACTCATTTATGCTGTGCAAAACTGTTGCAATGCAATCTTGTTGATTTTCCCCAAAGACTCACTCATGGGTTAGCACTAATTACTCCATAGACTAAAATCTGATGTCTGAATATTGTAACATTGTCATCGTCACGACAACATCATCAGTATAATTTACTCCATCAGGGCAAGTCTGTTATCTCTGGTGGTTTGGACGCACTGGAGTTCATTGGGAAGAAAACCATGATAGTCTTAGCAGAGAGCGACCCCGGCTTTAAGAAGACCAAGATCCTCATGCAGAAGACTGTGTCACTGTCTCAGGTAAAGAGGTGAGAGAGAGAGAGAGAGAATGAAAGAATGAGAAAAAGAATGAAAGAGAGACAGAGAGAATGAAAGAGAGAAAGACAAAGACAGACAGACAATTGTTTTCTATCTTTGTAGAAATTTGTATTTCTGTCTTATTGTAGAGACAACTTCAGGGTTTTGAAGTTGTTGATGAGTGTAATTTCACCTTTCATTTCACGTTTTAAAAGTATGATAATAGAACTGTGTGTGTGTGTGTGTGTGTGTGTGTGTGTGTGTGTGTGTGTTTGCGGTGTATAGATACTGAAGGAGGCAAAGGAGCGAGAACGGGAAAAATTAAGCAATCAGTGGGTTTCTGAGCCCACAGCCCACTACAGCATCCTGTTTGATGACTACCAGGGTCTGTCTCACTTAGAGGCGCTGGAGATCCTGTCCAATGAGAGTGAAGCTAAGGTTTGCCACACATACCAACACACATGCATTCTACAGAAGCACATAGATGTCTGCATAATATTTATCCATACAGGGTGTAGGTCAGGATGGATTTAGCTATGTACAAATACTTTCTTAAAGCAAAAAACATGAATGGGGTTGCATACCATGGTTGAGAAAGACACATAGTCTGTAAAACACGTCCTGATCCTATATAAGCATTGCATACACCACATGGACAAGCCTGTTACAAGCATCGCAAATGTATTGCCTGAACCCCTCAGAGTATAAAGGCATGTTGAAATATGTGAATTTAATGAAAGCAACTTAAAATACATAAATGGACGACACACAGCCATAATTATGCTTAGATTTTTCTGCACTGCAATTCAATGTGGATGTATCTTTCAGAAGAAAAGCTTTCAAAAGATGTCAAATCTTAACACATGCAAAAATGATCTATTGTCTGCAATGCATTTGGTGTTGGCTATGCCAAATAAACATACCCTCATTTCTGAGCATCTCTCTCTCTCTCTCTCTCTCTCTCTCTCAGGTGCAGGATGTGCTGTCCACTATGGGAGAGGAAGAGTTAGATAAACTGAAGAGTGAGTTGGTCGCTATAAAGGAGATCTTCATTAAAAGAGACGAACAGGAGGAGGCTTCAGCAGCAGAGGAAAACGGTGATCATTCTTCCCAAATAACCTCCACCACCCACTTCTGTGAGTCCCCCAGACCCACCCAGCCTGGGACCCTGTAGCTCAGGATCACCAATCAGATCGTCATAATCCATATTGCAATCAAAGGAACCATAGTACCACAGATGGAATGCTGTGGGATTTGATTCAAGCTGTAATTCCATACACAATTATGTATATTTGAGAGCCCGTAATAGTTAAAAAGTTAAATAATGTTTTTCGCTCTCTCCCTCTGTGTGTGTGTGTGTGTGTGTGTTGTGTGTGTGTGTGTGTGTGTGTGTGTGTGTGTGTGTGTGTGTGTGTGTGTGTGTGTGTGTGTGTGTGTGTGTGTGTGTGTGTGTGTGTGTGTGTGTGTGTGTGTGTGTGTGTGTGTGTGTGTGTGTGTGTGTGTGTGCGTGCGTGTGTGTGTTTCAACAGCTGATGGGGAAGAATTTGTCAGTGTCCTCACAGAACTGCTCTTTGAGCTCCATGTTGCCGCCACCCCAGATAAACTCAACAAGGTGCAGTTTTACTAAACAAAGCTTCCCCTCGACCCTGCACACACGTAGCCTATATCACAGTGTTGCCATGTTAAACACACCACGGTACAGTACAGTAGCCATTATACTGACAATGTCATGGCCATACATGCTAAGCCATTCGGATGCCCACCTGTGTAAAAATCCTGTGAAAATCCTGATTTCATGATCCATAACAAATCATAAGGTCCTTATCAATTGGGGTTGGGGGTGGCATGGTGATGACAGTTTTGTCAGGGGTTGAGGCTGACAAAGTGTCATTACTGCGGGATATTGTGCAAGACTTTAGGAAGCTAATATAATGGAGATCCAGATGGTGGCAGCAATGTGACAGTAAGGACACCAGCTGCCATAAAACGATAAAGAACAAGAAGAAGACTACTTCAGGAAACAAGCCTCTGGGTTTTGTCCTTGTTCTTTGTGTGTTCATGCGTAATAGTTCTTGAAACGAATAGGACGCAATACATTTTAACCAAAAAATTGTATTGTATTTGCCTTCAAGCAATTTAAATGCGGGGGAATCTGTATAAAGTTTTCATGTATGCACAACAATTCAACTTGTGCACGTCTGCTTCCCAAAGGCGCGGGTCAGGGCACACGACTGGGTGAAGGAGGTGAAGCAGCCTGTTCCCATGGAGGCTGCTGAGGAAGCTGTCGAAGAGAAGGGTGTAGAGTCCACCCCTTCCACAGAATCAGGAGAGAAGGACGAAGAGAAGGGTGTGGAGTCCACCCCTTCCACAGAATCAGGGGAGAAGGACGAAGAGAAGGGTGTGGAGTCCACCCCTTCCACAGAATCAGGAGAGAAGGACGAAGAGAAGGGTGTGGAGTCCACCCCTTCCACAGAATCAGGAGAGAAGGACGAAGAGAAGGGTGTGGAGTCCACCCCTTCCACAGAATCAGGAGAGAAGGACGAAGAGAAGGGTGTAGAGTCCACCCCTTCCACAGAATCAGGGGAGAAGGACGAGGGAAGCATTGATAAGGAGGAAGAGAATGAAGAACAGAGAAATATCAAAGAGGATGCTTCTGACGGTGTGGAGGTAAAACATGGCCCTTGTGTGGCATTTGTCTGCTGAATGTGATGAGGTATGAACACTTTTCCTTATCAGTTTATCTATGGAAAAAAAACTAAAATCGGGAAAACTCTGTGTGTGTGTGTGTGTGTGTGTGTGTCTGCGTGTCTGTGTGTGTGTGTCTCTATGTGTGTGCGTGTGTGTCTGTGTGTCTGTGTCTGTGTCTGTGTCTGTGTCTGTGTCTGTGTCTGTGTCTGTGTCTGTGTCTGTGTCTGTGTGTGATTGCACTGTGTAGAATGTGTATCTGTCCTCAGTTGGTAGCTTGGCTGAAGTGACGGCACGCAGCATAGAGCAACTTCATAAAGTGGCCGAACTAATCCTCCACGGACAGGACCAGGAGAAGGCAGCGAGTGAGCAAGCCTCCATACTAGTCAGGTAAAGTGTGTGTACTGGAGAGTGTGTGCTAGATTTTGAGCTGTGTGTAATTTGAAAGAATGGAAAGTAAGCCATGAAGAGTTCAGGTAGTTCAGTATAGTTTCCCTCTGAGATCCCAGAACTGTATAATTCTCTTTATAAACACATAATTATCTTTATAAACACAACTGCAGACAACACCTTATGTGACCATGCCTTTCGCTAGGTTTTGAATTCTGGATTTGCTGATGTTACAGGTTGACACTGGCCATGTGCAAGGAGGTGGACTGCCTTGCCAGAAAGTTCTGTGATACTTTACTGAATGTAGGGGTAAGTAACACAGACAAACCTGCACCAAACAGCATAATATTATCTACCCTATTTCTCTTCACTAATTATCTCTGTATGCTGTGTTCAGTGTCAGAGAAAAGCAGAAGAGTTGAACCCCCTTGTGGATAGTGTGAGTTTGGAGGTAAGCGGATGGCACCACACCACTGTGTACACCAGCAGTCTGAAACACACATTTACACAGCAGACTTTGGTGTGGGATGAAGTGTCATTATTAAGACAACCGTTGTTTTTAAAATCAATACAAGCTCCCATATTGACAGTGACTACTTACATCTGGTTAGCTTGCAAGTCTTGACATGTTATATTAAAGTCTATTGGATAATGTGCAAGCCTTCTGTCCATTTACTGTCAAGCCCATAGTACAGTAACAGTAATTTTTTCAGTAACTGAAGCCTTCCAAATATATGATATCACAAAACAACTTTCCCGTTGTTGCTCTCTGTACTCTGCAGGGTTCCAACAGCACCACCTACATTCAGAATGCATTCCAGCTGCTGCTGCCAATCCTGCAGATCTCACACATCAAGACCAGCAGAACCAAAGGCTCCGCTCATCCAGACGCAGACTCCTGTAATAATGCGTAGAGTCTGTATGTATAATATGTCATTGAGTTGATTTATTGTGTGTGTGCGTTTGTGTGTGTGTGTTGAGTATTATGTTGCTTGTGTGTGAATGTCACTGTGTGTACTAGAGGAGCTTACTGCAATAAGTTTAGATTAAGAAAATATTTTGTTTGTTTATGCTCAGTATAGTAACATCAGAAATCTAATTAAGGTTATTCTAATGTTGGTCATTGCTCTGTCACATTAGCATGTTTTGAGAGTTTTTAATGTGTGTGAGAACTAAGAAGTTACTGCGCAGGACTCCGTGCCAAATACACTACAGTGCAAGCAGCTTTTGCCAAAGGTTTTAGGTTGGACCCCAACATCTTTGTGCCTTAATTCATCATATAGACATATCCTCCATTTCCCATGCCCACAAAAAACTAAAATGTTTTAGTCAAGAAAAAAGTCACTCCATTCCATGCTGCATTTGTGTTACATAGATGATATTTCTAATTTAATATGATACAATATTATTGTGATTTGCACTTGTTTTTTGTACAGGCTTTTTTTTTTTTTTTTTTTAACAAAAGATGAAACTCCCTCCTCTCTTCTCTGAGACTGGCACTCAGCAAAAATGGTGTCTGCCACTCGGCATTACAAAATACAAGCTGCTGCTTCACCCATGACCTCAAGTATCTTAAATGATATGAATTACTCTATGCAGCATCTCACAATGGCTAGAATGGAAAGACAGAAATGTGGCTTTAACTGCCTAAGCTGTTTTGCCATCATGAAAAATTTGGAAATTGAATCAGAATTATAAAATGAATCAGTTCCCTTCTTTCAGGATCATAAGAAGAAGAAAGGGACTGTATCATGTATAGGCGGTCAATGTCTTCTTTCAATGAAACAGTGAAGGTTTAGGTAAAGATGAGAAATTCTGTTCAATTATGAAACAGCTGTGTTTCCAATAAGGAATGTGTCTAGGGAATTTCTAGGGAAGAAATGATTATATATTAATATGGAACATGTATTTGCATTGTCTTCATTGGCTTACCAAAATAATTTGCATTTATAGCAAAACTATTCTAATAGAAATATTCTATATTCTAATTGAATGTACTTTTAAATAAATGTCAGGAATATGTATGGTTATTTAGTCTGAAAGATTCCATCTTTAAGTTATGAAGGGAAATATAAGAAGTTAATATTGTCAAAACTCAACTCAAAAATGTCAAAAAAGCTTATGTCAAATTGTATTTAACTCTGATATAAACTAATACCTGCTTTAATTTTAAAAACATATTAACTGCAGATTAGATTGAAGCCTCTCCAAAACGGAGTATAGTTATGCTGCCTTAAGAAATGATACCATATATGTAGAGGGCAGTGACCTGGTGATGTGAGCTAACTAAAGATGGGTCACTGGGAATCTGTATGAGGTCATAATAGCCTTTAGGGCCAATAGCCTGCAGTATTTCCCTAAAACCCGCCCACAATATGTCCCATACCATAACATAGGCATAGTTTGTTGTTAGATTTCATAGCAAGCTAATGTTACAGCCTTAATTATTTAAATAAGTAGCCTTTATTATACCTTGACACCTGAAGCACCAGTTAGCCCTGTTTGGCCCAAGGATAATCAGCGGGCCAAAAGCCACTGGCTGCCATCCTCTGAGAAGCCCTGGGAGAGACCAAGGAACTGCACCTGGCCTTGGCCTGCTCTAGCTCGCCCCCTTTGGCCCAATAGTGGAACTGCGGCTAATGTAACTCTTTCAGTGCCTGACAGTCTCAGCTGTGACTGCTGAACTTGTAAAATAACCCTCATGCTTTAAAATCCAAATAAAAAAATCCCAAATATAGTGTGCCTTTTTTTCACAGTGGTGTGATGTGTATTACAGTGGTTTACTCCATCACCATCTTCTCCATCATAACAATTGTTTCACTGCAGGATGTCTCCGCAGGACTGTTTCTCTATAATCAAATCGAGGAACCTTGTTCTTGAAGGGAAAAATAAAGAGTGTTTCCCTTAGACATTTAGTCTATATCGTATGTCACACATTGCAGTCTGCAGAGGTCGATAGAGATGAAGGGTGTATGCAGACACATTCAATCTCATGATTTCTGATCCTCCGTGGTGACAGACATCAAACTGACGGTTGGTGGGTGCCCCCGGTGGTGCAGCTGGGCTAAGACAGGAAGGAGGGGAGAAGAGAAGGAGACCTCATCAGTCAGTCCTGTATGGACGTATGAATCATTTCATCTTTTTTTTTTAAAGATTTATTTTTGGGCTTTTTGGCCTTTAATCGATAGTTGTAGTAAAGAGCGGGACAGGAAATGAGAGGGAGAAGAGGTGGGGAGTGGACAGGGGAAATGACATCAGGCCGGAATCGAACCTGTGTCCTCCATGGGCTTCAAGTCCGAATGTGGTCAGCGCCACAGATTCCGTCATGGTCTCCACATCTTTTACACATCTTTACTAAGATTTCCTTTACTAGGGTTGGGTAGTTGTTAGTTTGGTTAGGTTTAGTTTTTGGGTAAGAGTACTTGCATGTGATAGCATTAGGAATTCGTTTTTCCTGAGTATAACTAAAAAGATGTATTCACTCACACATTGGTCCCCACTGGCTATGTGTGAAGTCTTGGGTCGGCAGCAGTGAGACCCCAGATTCTGGAAAGACATCAGACAAAACTAGGACTTCACTGTAGTCAATTCTACTTCAAACTTCTATTTGAGAATATCAGTACCTTTTACTGTATGTCTAAGATGAGCAATTATACACTGAACACCGAAAGCGATGTTCAGTAAGCTAGACGCAGCTCTGACATTGATTTTACCCTTACTATTCAATGGTGAATTTAGATATTGCACATATTTTTGAACACACATCATCAGCTATTTCAAGACTGCCTAGTTTTAGGCAAAACCACATATCACAAATGTGCCTATTTTTATCCTGAAATCCCTACCTTGTTTCTCACAAGGGACTTCATTCTTTTCAACTTCACGAATAGGTGAGAGTCCTGTTCAGAGTAATAGAAAGATTTTTACTCCCACTCTCTCTCTCTCACACACACACACACACACAAACACACACACACATACACACACGAACACACACACACACACACACACACACACACACACACGAACACACACAGACACACACACACACACACACACACAACCCCTCCCACCCACATTTCTTAATAAGGAAGAATAAGTGACAAACCTTTTCTATTCTTGTAGACTTGTAGAAGTGTCTCTGTGGTGAAAAATGACAAACTACAGTGTGTCAATGTTGTAATATATATTACAGATTAGGCAAACTGTTCATACACTTAATGCAGACACAGGTTAAGAAGGAATGTCATGAAAGGCGCCATTAAATAATTGAAACGAGAGTATAAACGAGTGTCAGATTTTACCCTCGTCCTTCTGAGATGTGACCTCAAAGAACACGTCACCTTTTGAAAATATAAACAGACATGTCAGTGATGGTGAAAATGGTCAGAATCATTGCCATTGCCAAATTCAATTTTTGTGATAATTTTCATAGCGATTGCACTGGATGGATATGCCCTCTCTCCCTCCCCCTGAACAATGGGGGTCTAGAAATTAAATACAAGTGATTTAGTTCCACTGTACACTCTATTCTTTGCATGCCCTCTGAATGCTGTTCTCCAGTTCTGCACTAGAGGGAGATCCATCCATCTACTACAAATGGATAACTAGACTGTCAAAAAATATTTAACTGAATACTGCAGTATGTTATTCTGCTGGCTGTTGATAGACAACAGTTGTTTACTATACATCTTTCTAAGGAGAAAATACCCCATATAGACAATGTATTATAGGTGATTAGGCAAAGAGTGTGCAGTTCTGAGGTGTGTAAATAAACTGAAGGACAAACGGTTGGGACCTGTGGAGTCTCTGGGCAGTAATGACTGTTCGGGTATGCCATCAAATGCTGTGGAAGAGAGCAAGGGGGAGATATGAACATAACACAAAGGTGCAAGACCAACACAGATTTTAGTCATGACACTTTTTCTCCCTCAGACCTATTATCTTAACTGATCTCACTGGATTCCTTACAAGTAGTTCTTCTGATGGTGAGCCGATGAGTTTGGTATGCACTGTCTGGAAGACGCTCAACTTTCCCTTCAACAAAGTAAGATAGAGAGAGGCATTTTACAATACAGCACCATTTTGAATTAACACTACACATTTATGTTGTTTCTTGGGCCCATTTAGCATATAAAATTCATACTTTGGACTAATCACAGACTTAAAATAATCTGAATAAAGAAAGTGCCAAAAGCATCCTACTAAACTGAGAGCAAGTAAACATTCCCCAAAGTAGAGTACATCATGCTTGAAAGATTAGAATTGGTTGAACGTCAAACACAAGTTCATTGCTGGAGCCAGTCTATTTCCATAGCCAGTTTTCTCTAGTAATGCAAAAAATATGTTTTCATGACAATATATCAGTCACTACATTTAGCAAGTAAAATAGAAACCAATAGGGTCCTCTATTAGTTATAAGTTTCCACCTTGCAGCCTATAAAAACATGTTATCCAACTACAACAGGACATTAAGCTGTACCGAATTTTGTTAGTAATGTAGCCAACTAGTAGCTAACGACTACTTAAGTACTACTAAAGTTTGTGATTGATAAGATGTTTAAATATATATACATGTCTGCACAAGCACATGATCTTATCAGCATAGCTTCATTACATGCCAAGAACTTCCAAGATAGTCTAACCTATGCAGCCAAAACCGGAGCACTTACTCTTCAGATGCTTTGGTTTGCAGAGGACCTGATAAACAACAGTCACCACAGTTATGGATAACACAATAAGGATGAGACCAAACCACACACGTTTACTTTCATTTCCTGGATGAGAGAGTAAAGAAAAGAAGTTAGTTCCAGTTCTCCTCTGTGTTTTCCCGGCATGGAGATGTTTTAACTTGATACTTATTATGGCAGCATTTTAAGGCAGCCTGTAGGGACTCCTTTATCTTGGTTCTTGGTTTGTGGCAGTGCCAGCGCTTTAAAAAAAGCATTCATGAAGACAGAACTGAGTTTCATTTTTAAAAAGTACATTTTTTTTGATGTAAACATAAACATGAAAAGATGCCTAATGAAAATAGGCGAAGACAAAACTGAGTTTCATTTTTAAAAAGTTACATTTTTTGAAGTAAACATAAACATGAAAAGAGGCACACAAAAAAGAATAATCACTAAACAATACAGGAGAGGGCAGCATCTCCTTATATCTGTATCTTTCCAGGACTGGACAATCAAGTACTATGGCCCAGCACCGCCCACTGCCCTCGCAGTGAAAGAAACCTTTAAGGCCTTCTTAACATTCATACTTAAATTCAATATTAATATCTTGTCGCCGTGATCTAATCACAGTGATGGGATGACAGAACGGTGCTTTAACTTGAGTCATTTCTTCATTAACCAGAGCCTGCGTTCTCAACAGGTTGAAGAGTGGCTGATTTGTCTGCATATACTCACTACCTTCCATCTGATGAGGGCAATAAAAGGATGCGGTCTGATTGTTTCGCTGAGCGTGCAGGAAACAGCGAGTGACATTGGAGAATGGATGTGAAGGAAGAGTGGTGTTCTGGAACAGGTTCTGGGTTTTGTTGGGGGTCACACAGCAGTGAAAGAGCCCCTGAAGATTTTCTGAGCTTCTTATAAGTGAGCTGGCGTTTTCCAATTGATGGTGTACGGTCACGTTGTGTGCTGAGGGACTGTCAACCTGGACGGACAGAGACACTTCCAGGTGTGCCTCTAAAAATGAGACACAAATGTGGCTATTAAAACACACACACACATACACAGACTCCAATATTGTCTAATCGAATTACTTATTTAATCTCAACATGGTACACAAATGATATTAATATACATTTCTCACACAATAATTACATTACTGGTGTTATTCAAATGAGAAAGTCTAAAACATAGGCTACATATGCAAACCAAAAGGCTATAGCTTGAACACCCACCTATGAGGGAGGTATTGACAAAAAGATGGGTCAGGTTGGTCTGCGTTTCACACAGCAGCCAGTAGGAGGAGATGTTCTGCTCTGTGCCATTGCTCTCTCCATTGCAGATGGGTTGGCCCTTCACCCACATGCCCTCTGACCCCCCACACTCGCCTTCAGAGCCATCTGCACAAGGCTTGAAGCTCTCACAGCAGAAGGATACCTTTAATCCTGAGCAGGACACAGAGACGCACTGATTAGAACCTGATTTACTGTGAAGTAAGACTCGTGACCCTTGTCACAACCAATCTGAATTCCAATGCAATGTGTAACAGTAAGGATTAGTGTGCTGTCAAAACTGAGTGATATTCTGTTTTGCTGTATTTTTTACCTTGTCTTTTAGGGAGGTTAAATGTATAGCTTTCAGATTCTGTATGAGGTGGGCTCTCTACATTCAAATTCATATCCCTTCACTTCACATGCAGCTTTCATAAAAATAGACTCCTGAACTAGGAGACTTCTGACAGAAGTAGGCTACACTGTTAGACATTTCTGTAATTTCGCAGCTATGTACACAGCCTTCCCACACATTATAATAGGCTACCGCCTTCCCACACATTATAATAGGCTTTGCACACAGCCTTCCCACACATTTACATGGCCATCCCACACATTATAAAAGGTGACAGCAAATTGTTTTTACAGTAAATAACTGTGGGTTCTGCAGCATGGGAATTTTGTCTGCCATCAAACACTGTAAACAGAGATTTACTGTATTTTTTATAATTTATGTAAATTACTGTATTTACCTTTGGCACCCACGTTTTTAAATATTATTTTAAATAAAATGTTTGTATGTACTTTTGTCTTGTATTAACTTTGGAGTGATTTGAACTGACAAGCTTTGCATAACATGTTAGCTCAGCAGTGGGGTGAAGAAGCTTAGGAAAACTTCACACAACAAAGTAACGTTCCACAGCTTCAAATGGACTGATGAAACCTGTACTGAATAACAGACGTGGTCTCCATGAAGAAGATGACTTACTCTAAGAGAACTAGCAAACAAATTAAATATGTTATGAATATGAATATATTAGTATCAGTTACAGTTGTCAGGTCTGATGTACACTCAGATTTAAAGCAACAGTATCTAACAATTTTACCTTAAAATAACAAGATAATTTAAGTGGTAGAGTGAATTGTAATACGGAGTACAACACCTCTTCCGAGAACCATGTCATGCTTTATGGCACCACCTCACGCAACAACAGCTAGACCCTTCTGTTAGCTATAAGAAGAAGCTAGTGCATTATTTTCTGTATGGACATCATGGCAGAGGCGACAAAGGAACTGAGGAAGATGTTGTCAGAGGAAGCAAGGAGCAGAAAAAGAGAGAGTATCCAAGAGTCAGTCTCGGACTGGCTTTTACTTGTTGGTGAGAGCTAAGAGATGAGAGCTAAGTGAGAGCTTGGTGAGAGCTAAAAAAGACAAAAGGATGCAAGTCAGTCGCAAGCTGGCCTTCCTTCTTTTGGACTAGTCTCTTATAACGTATTAGTTGTCTTGTTTTGCGTTTGCTTGATGTTTGGTCGCGTTAAGAAAGATGTCGACTCGCTAGTTTTTATCATAAACATCCCTGCCAATGTAACCTTGTCAGTGTCATCCCTGTCTCACAGAGTTGTAGTCTTTCCAGATGCCCAAAGTAATCAACCTCAGTCCCGTCTCATTCTAGCATCCAAATAAATTCATCTCACGCTAAAAGGTTTTTCAGTCCTCGTCAATCACACGCCAAATAAGCCTGGGCAGTTTGCGACTTTAAAACCTTTCAAGTGTTCATCTCCAATGACACAATCAATAAACCTATACAGAGTCATATTTGTGTTAAATCTTCTCATATTACTCCTTGTCAGTCAACATTTTCAGGTGGTTTTCTACAAATAAGATTTATCTTTGTCAAATATACAGCTGTCTGCTGAGTCTAGCTGGTTGTCTAAATGGAAGAGATATTCTGTCTTCACAGTGCATAGAAGGCCCACTTTAGTATGTATGTGGGCGAAAAAATAGGTAACAGTTGCAGTACCCATATTGTGTCAGAGAGGACCCAACAATGAGGAGGGCTTTATCTTGCAAAACTTCTGACACATTTTAAATTCCCATCTAAACTTTTGCTAATTACCTTTTTATCCTTCCAAACCAGCTAAGCTGCTCGGCGTTTAGGTTACCCTGAACATTAGTATAGTTGAACAGATTATGTTATAATAGATGTGGATACACAGGATAGATGTGTTTACACATGGAAGAAATACAATACAAAATAGTTAGCAGACTTCCTTTTTTTATATACAGCGAGGACCGTATCACGATTATCAAGACTCACACTGCTTCGATAATTAAAGACAAAACATAAGGTTACATTTCTGGTAATAAGCAATGGTAAACTATACCAAAACCAAATCACTTGGTTAGGACCATAAGGTTAAGACACCCGGTCTGAAATGTTCTACGACAATTTGATAACAGGAGCTGCAAGTCAACATAGCCCTCTGAGATACCCACCTCTGTGTGAGGAGAAGAACTCCGGGAGGCACAGGATGAATGCCACAAGAAAGACCACAAGGAGTTTGGTGACTGCAGCACATGTCATGACATAGACACGAGGGAAGAGAGACCGACTAATGTGCTCAATGACAGACACATGAGCACACACAAACACACTACAAAAAGCTCTATTCTTGAAAATGCCTGTAGTCCACTGAAGACATACATCTGCTCTTTCGTGTCACACACTTCAGTTATTTCAGCTAGAAGACACCACCTCAATGCTGTGTTTCCTGTCTTAACAGACTTCCTGTTTCATACAACTGATAAAAAGTGAAAGAGTGGTACATGTTGCATGAGCGAATTGTCAGTCAGTGAGAGAGAATGCGGTTTGATACACACAGAGATACAGCTAGAAAGACAGAGAGGGAGAGAGAAATACTCATCTCAAGGGAAGAGGCACATGTGAGCTGCAAAGCATGAGAATGTCATTTAGTGCTCTTTGCACTGGCAAATTATGTTAAATGGTTTCCATATGGAATCCTATCTGGCCAACAGAAAAGATAAGATTATTATAAAGGAACACGTACCCGTGACTGTCGAACAAAAAGAGAGAGCTGTTGGAAGTGTATAGCTTAAACTGTTTTATTTTCCCTCTTCCTCTTTTTGCTGTTGTACAAGTGCAAGCCGTAACGTCTGAAGTTGGTTTACATGCCATATACCAATCTTGTGCAATTTTTCCATAGAAGGCGCCCTATTATTGATTTACACATGTCTAAATTTAGACTTTTAAAATAAGAGTTTTTAATAACAGTGGAGGATTACCAAGCAGGACTCAATCCATTCTGCCTCATCTGTCACACTTATCTAACAAATGATAATCTGGCTTGAGAATTCTCTTGTCTTTTGTATAATGCCTTTACATGCATTATCTTGAAAGCAGAGCAAGGCCCTACAGATTAATGGAATTACACTTTGTTGTGAAACAACAAAAGATAAGCTAGGCTATAGCCTAGGCTTAGAATGTGAGTCACTTGATACCTGGGTCTGGGTATTTCTTGCATAATGGAGGACAATAGTGAAACAAATAAGTGGAAAAAGAAAAATCTTGAGAGAGTAGGCTATTCATTTTAGTAAGCATGTGAAGCCTGGTGAAAATATAACTCACTAAAAACACTACCATCCTTCAATCAGGGAGGGTTAAAGAAAACATTTCAATTTGGCTACTCTCGATTCAGTGTCCACCAGGGGGAGACGTCACTTTACGAAAGCACCTAAAGTCATCAAATTCTTTACGATAAAGGCACACACAACTTTCAGTAACAACGATTTAGACGAACTTTTAATATTTAATTGTAAACTCCTTCATCAATAAGTTGCCTCGTCAGTTTCAGTAATCTATTATAGGGTGCCCAAACTGCGATTTTTAGCTCTTAACAAAGAGTCACGCGAATCTGTACATCAAACTCGTGACAACCAACAGATAGGTAATTTTTCATGTTTAAGGTTACCGCCATTCTCAGAGTAAACGAAGCAGTCCTGCAACAGGTAAGGAGCCATACATTGAGTTACAGTACCAACTGTTAAGTGTGTCGGGTATCAGATACCTCATGGGCTCAGTCTCAGCCCTTTCTTACCCAAATAAGGGAAACTAAACGCCCGCCCAGTACGCAGGAAAGCAGCGTGTTAAAACTGGCCTTAATGGTAGTCATTTAGAGTTACTGTCCATGTAACGTCTTTGACTAATGATGGGAATGATTTTCTATCGCTGAGCATCCCTGAAATTCCTCGTTACCACGACACTGGTGGTATTCCTTCCAGTATTTCTGACTGGGAAAAGTGGCATAATGTGGTGAAACCTAGCCTCTGTTACCAGTTCGCACCAGCTAGCTAGGTTTGATACTGACGTTACTGTTGTGACACCTTTCAATCGCGATATTCATCTGCTAATCGACAGCTTTTCAGTCGGTGTCTGCCTAGACGTACTGTCACACTGGTTCACACTTAGGTTACGCTAGCCATTTAGCTAACGTTAGCTAGCTCGGTAATGTCTACACAGACATCACAAAACACAAAATCATAACGTTAGGCCTTATTGTTTAGTCATGTGAGCTATGATGAATCACAAAGATCAAGTGTTAAGCAGATGCAATTTGACAGATTCGACAAACAGTTTCTCATATTTCATGAGACCATTCATTTCACATTTGTCCCATAATTTATCTCAGTTGTGAATAGTTTGCTACCTGTTGCATCTGATTGCTGGTCATTGTTCTTATTGGCTAAATAACACCAAATGTGTTGCCTGGCTTTACAAGTGGATTTAATTTAATGTAAACGTCTTTGCATTTGCGCCAGATCGTTTGCCAAGGTTGGTTGGTATTTGACATCTCTATCATTCAATTGAGTCTATATGACTTCGTTCGTAAAAAAAAAACAATGCAAAATATTATGGGAGCATCGTTGGGCAAACGTTTGAATGACTAGTATCCTAATCCCTGATTCTGACAACTGGTCTTCTTCTATATTCCACTTTGGTTCCACACACGCAGACACAGATCTGGATGGTAAGTTACTGTTGGTCACTGCTGGTAAAAGCAGAGGAGGATGGAAAAGAAAATAGGGTACAATATGGGCACGCTTACACTATAGACAGAGTAAAGTTAATGATAGATAGCAGAATGCTCCTGTGTGTGTGTGTGTGTGTGTGTGTGTGTGAGAGAGAGATGAATTGTATAGTCAGCATAGGGTGTTAACTGACACTGTAATGATGAGACGATGTAAGTGTATGCCACTGTGCTGGTTTGAAGCTGCAAAGTATCTTGGACCCAATTTCCACTTACATTAAAAGCTGTTTATTTGATAGCCTACTTATTAACCGTGTCAGTGCCTTGTGGGCATGGGAGCCAGTGTTGTTGATACAGCAAAATTGGACCGTTAATCGATCCCTTGGCGACCTACTAACATTAACAACAATCTTCTGCCATGGCTCAAGCAGCAATGCGAGTCACAAGCTCCACGTCTTGGAGGAAGAGGGCAAGGGGGGAAGCGAGACTTATCCCTCTTCATTTGCTACATTGATCTCAAAGTAATACCTCTCCCCCTTGATGTCACATTATTTCTCTCAGGATTGTTAAATGTCTGTGTGAAGCCATTTAACATCATCCGCAAGTGGCTGTGGTCACTTTGAACCCAAGACTTTTACTGGTGCCTTGTCTGTATGTTTTAACTGGCCCGGAAAAAAAACATCAACAGGCGTTTCAGTTTGCCTTGAACATGCCAAGGAATAGATCCAGTCTGCATTGTTGCGGATTTCATATGTGAGAGACTTTTGATGTCAGCTTAGCTTTTGCCCTCTTCCTCTGTTTGCTTCTTCCCCACTCTCATGGCCTCCTTCTGCCCTCTCATCTACTCTGGCCTATCCGATGCGTCTCCCTTCTCCCCTCTCAGCTGTTCTGGCCTCAAACAGAAAAGCATTCATATTTGTATCAACTAATGTAATCACTAGATCTAACTCACTGCTCTCTGATAGGCTATATCAACTTGACCGTGGTATTCTATATAGTCACAATGCTGTCTTGACAGCCTACAGACACACAAACAGGCTTGCAAAGTATGAATACAGTCTACACAGGAACCACTGTGCAGAAATGTGGTCAAAGCTAACATTCTGGTATTTTCAGACTGTGTATGAAAGCATTGTGTGCTCAACACAGATGTGTCTTCTCAGGGTTACCAGAGAGATGCCCCACGATGTCCCTGAAGGGCACAGACAGCAGAAACAGCTGAGTTCATGGTTTGGATGATGTTAGCTGGGACACTGACCTCAGAGGCTGCTAGGTATTGTATTTTTAATGAAGGCAATGACCCAGTGCTAAATATAACCGTCAGAAGAGTTATAACACACCTATAGAGGAAGGCCCCCCCCCCCCCCCCAAGCAAATGTATCAACTCTTCCTCTGTGTTATAATGTATCAACTCTTCCTCTGTGTTATAATGTATCAACTCTTCCTCTGTGTTATAATGTATCAACTCTTCCTCTGTGTTATAATGTATCAACTCTTCCTCTGTGTTATAATGTATCAACTCTTCCTCTGTGTTATAACTCTTCTGACTCTTCTGACTCTCTGACTCTTCTGACGGTTATATTTAGCACTGGGTCATTGCCTTCATTAAAAAAGTGTGGGCAAACACTGTCAGGCCATATTGCCATTTAGGTTTTAGCATGAAATTATTCCTCTTGCGTTTCAAGCAGCCACTTCTACAATGAAAAAAGGGTTTGTGAAATATGCAGCATACAGTATATAATGCTCACAGGCAGGCACGGACTTCAGTACTGTTTTGTACAAGGCTAGTGACGGGTCCGTTAGACGTAGGCTAACTGGGATTGGAAATGTGGGGATCAATTTGCGGAAGCTTTTCTTGGATTTAATGATGGGATGATGGGATCAATAGTTGGCTGTTCATTAACGTAATCCCTTGATTGTGATTGAGATTGTGATTTCTTGCATTGAAGGAAGTCACCCATTTCTTGATTAGAATTTAATCCAGCTATTCTTTAGTTCTTTCTTTTTAGTTCACATAGGACAGTAGAGATTGATTGGAAATGAGTGGGAGAGAGATACGGGAGAATTATTTTTTTTGGGAATGGGTTGAATCCGGGCCTGGTTCCCCGTGGGTACTTGGACCCGAATGAGGTTGGGCTGTTTTCGCTTGCTCCACAGCTCCCCAGTATTTAATCCAGCAGGTTTTTTTTTTTTAAGATTTGTTTTTGGGCTTTTTATGCCTTTAATGGACAGAGCAGTGACGATTGTGACAGGAAATGAGAGGGAGAAGAGGTGGGGAGTGGACAGGAGAAATGGCATTGGGCCAGATTAGAACCAGTGACCTCCTTGAGCGTCAAGCTCGAATGTGGTCGGGGCTACTGTTTAAGCCACCGTGCCCCCCTTAATCCAGCAGTTTGACCCCTTATGACAGCAGAACATTGCCAGATGACAGATGTGGAGGCGGAGCTGGTGAATCCATTCTATAATGCCACATAAGGATTGTGTAGATCAGCAGCATGACTGACAGCATGACATGCTTTCAAGCTCCTCCCCCACCCTGGGTCCTCAGGGATAGAAATAGCGTTTGATGTGTGAATGTCTTTGACTTGTGCATGTCTCATAACCAAGGGGATCTGCTTGAAGGGACTGGATACTTCCCCTACACTACACACACGTCACACTTTGGTATTACATGTCCATAGATGACGTTACATCCAAATGCTTAGTCAGTGCCTTTTGGACAGCAGCCCTACTGTCCAACACACATAGTCCACTGCTGATGGCTCTCCTCTCACTCCTCTTACCCCTCTCTCCCTGTCTCACACCCTATTTTTCTTTTTCTCTTTCTTACTATGTTGCTGGTGAATAAATAATGCTGAATGAATTATGTATAGGCTAGAATAGACTTAATTCCAGGGGTCTTTGCTCAAGGGATACAAAGAGAAATGGTTGCATCACATGGTACTTTGCAGAGGGTCCACTAAGAAGGCCTTCAGATTTCTTATCTGAATCTTTGCATTGTCTCTTTGTGCTTAGCCCCAAGTGAGGTACCCAACTCCTGCCTTGCATGTAGGGATAATGGGGACATTGCATATTAGTTGAGACCTTTTAAGTATAAAAAAAATGTACTGTCCTTTTAACCTCACTCACGTAGACAGAAAATGCCTTACTGATCTACAGGCCTACTCACTTATATAAAGGGGTCAATGATTTTCTAAAGGAAAAGATGTAAACAAAAATGTGTGTAATGTTCACTGATCTCTGTTTATCGAAATATATGACCATATTGAGGGCATTACAATTCTAAGGAATTAATAGACTTTGAAGTCGCAAAATATCATATTGGATAACAGTCTGGACCTGAGAAATGCAAAAAAAGCAAAACAAAAAAAGGCAAAAACATAGAATATACTCTCAAATAGGAATTATTACATTACGTTTCCATGTACTAAAATATAAAAAACTGATTGCATCCAGTTTATTGGGCCAATTGGCCAATGTTATCTGGTTTAATGAAGCATCTGGCTTCTTTTTCCAATGGCATGCTGCATGTGCATGTAATGCCGTTTCACGCCCACTAGCCCCATTTTTATCTTTGTTGTGGTTGTTAGGCTTTCACGATGACATACACAAAATAGCCAGTGGGTGGGCAAGGGAGTCCAACCTGTTGTTGGCTTCACACCAGTCAGATCAGAAGTACTGTCTCTCCAAGATATGAGGAATTACTGGTATTAACAGACGAAGGGGCTTTCTGACTAAATGTTAAAAAAAAAAAAACAGGATTTTGTGCAGAAACATGCCATATTTCTAACTTCATGTTTATGGCTTTTCAACTTTGAAAAGTAATTTTAAACTTTGACAACTGTGTACAGTATACACTATTTGCTCATCCAAAAAGAGCATCTCATTAATGGAGATGGTTTTAAAGCTCCTCAGAGGACAACAGAGGCCTCATTTTGAACAGTTTAATATCATACTCCGGTAAGCCCACAGCAACTTGGCCATTATTATCTGCAAAGTCGAGGAATCTTTTGATTGTCTGCCAGCAGCTCAGGGGCATGACACTTGCCACGCAATCTATTCAGGTGCTGGTGCTGCCCCAATGTCTGCGAGTGTTTGGTCAGCCATACACAGACATATAGAGGGCTATTTACAGTCGTGGCCAAAAGTTTTGAGGATGACACAAATATGCATTTTCACAAAGTTTGCTGCTTCAGTGTGTTTAGATATTTTTGTCAGATGTTACTATGGAAGGCTGAAGTATAATTACAAATATTTAATAAGTGCCACTGGCTTTTATTGGCAATTACATGAAGTTAATGCAAAAAGTCAATATGTGCAGTTTTGACCCTTCTTTTTCGAGACCTCTGCAATCCGCCCTGGCATGCTGTCAATTAACTTCTGGGCCACGTCCTGACTGATGGCGGCCCATTCTTGCATAATCAATGCTTGGAGTTTGTCAGAAATAGTTTTTTTTGTTTGTCCACCCGCCTCTTGAGGATTGACCACAAGTTCTCAATGGGATTAAGGTCTGGGGAGTTTCCTGGCCAATGGACCCAAAATATCAATGTTTTGTTCCCCGAGCCACTTAGTTATCACTTTTGCCTTATGGCAAGGTGCTCCATCATGCTGGGAAAGGCATTGTTCATCACCAAACTGTTCCTGGATGGTTGGGAGGAGTGGCTCTCGGAGGATGTTTTGGTCCAGCAAGCGCCAGGACCGTCTCCTAAACATGATTCAGCTGCGGGATCAGGTCACCTCCAGCACAGAGCTTGCTCAGGAATGGCAGCAGGCAGGTGTGAGTGCATCTGCGCGCCCAGTGTGAGGCGAAGACTTTTGGAGGATAGCCTGGTGTCAAGAAGGGCAGCAAAGAAGCCATTCTCTCCATGAAAAACATCAGGGACAGACTCATATTCTGCAAAAGGTACAGGGATTGAACTGCTGAGGACTGGGGTAAAGTCATTTTCACTGATGAATCCCCTTTCCGATTGTTTGGGGCATCTGCAAATAAGCTTATCCGGAGAAGGTGAGAGCTACCATCAGTCCTGTGTCAAGCCAACAGTAAAGCATCCTTAGACCCTTCATGTGTGGGGTTGCTCCTCAGCCAAGGGAGTGGGCTCGCTCATAATTTTGCCTAAGAACACAGCCATGAATAAAGAATGGTACCAAAACATCCTCCGAGAGCCACTTCTCCCAACCATACAGGAACAGTTTGGTGATGAACAATGCCTTTCCCAGCATGATGGAGCACCTTGCCATAAGGCAAAAGTGATAACTAAGTGGCTCGGGGAACAAAACATTGATATTTTGGGTCCATTGGCCAGGAAACTCCCCAGACCTTTATCCCATTGAGAACTTGTGGTCAATCCTCAAGAGGCGGGTGGACAAACAAAAAAAAAATATTTCTGACAAACTCCAAGCATTGATTATGCAAGAATGGGCCGCCATCAGTCAGGATGTGGCCCATAAGTTAATTGACAGCATGCCAGGGCGGATTGCAGAGGTCTTGAAAAAAATATTGAGTGCACATATTGACTTTTTGCATTAACTTCATGTAATTGCCAATAAAAGCCAGTGACACTTATTAAACATATTTAATTATACTTCAGCCTTCCATAGTAACATCTGACAAAAATATCTAAAGACACTGAAGCAGCAAACTTTGTGAAAATGCATATTTGTGTCATTCTCAAAACTTTTGGCCACGACTGTACATTCAATGGCTTGCTAGGATCTACTTGAACCGAGTACAGATTGGTTTGCTTTGCAATATTTTTTCCAAAGCTTCTCTAATATGAAGACCTTGAAAGTAGTTGATTGGCTTTGATGAGAACTGGAAGAATAGTTTTCCTCCTTTACCATTTTAGTTTTTTTTAGCCTTATCCACTAATGGAGGAGCCTCTAATTCCTTCTCATCTGAAATGGAAATGTGGATTAAAAAGCCATAAAGGCCAGATTATCGTTCTTAAACTTCCCACTGTCTTTCACACTGTTGCACCATCCATTTCACTCAAACATGCATGAAAAACACCTGTAACCTAAGTGTAATAGAGAATATACCTGTCTCTTCCTCCACTGTCAGTTAAATCTGACTCTCCCTCATCTTCCTAATCTCTGAACCTTAACTCACCCTCAGTTCCAATGGGAGGCATAGCCACCTGTACCCTACTCTTGCATGAAGGGGCCTTTAAACAACATCTGTTCACAGTGAAAAGGTAATTAGCTCAGCAGAGAAGAAAGATTAAAGACTGACTCTGGTCGAGCTCTATACCTTGTATAATGAAGAGGTGGGGAAAGAGCTGATCATGTCTTTAAGTTTGTACGTCTGCAACCCTTTTTTTGTAACATATCCTAACTTATCCTGATACAAAAACAAAACTGAACACCTGTGCTTGACCTTATTCATGTAAATATTGAGCTGCCGGCACAAAAATGGTTCATATTGGGGCGGTGCACACCATAAGCGTCTCTACACCTCTTGACACGTGCAGCATGTGATTGGTCCGTGTATGTCTATGTTTCTGTCAGGATCAAACAACATGGCAGCAATGGACCTGGAAAAGGTGCAAGGACGTCAAGTCATATATCAACTTTGGGAAGAGTCACAGCCTTTAACAAAGGATTGGATTTACTGACAAAGCACCACTTGGGATGTATCAATCAGCCGGAGGAATGCGAAGGTTAAAATATAAAAAAAAATACTGTGGTTAAAAAAAACTTTCAGGCAACATAGGTATGAGACTGCAGCTTTATTCACGGCACCGTGGAAAGTTACTAAAACCACAAGGTTCCAGCAACAAGTCCAAAGCCCTGTGGGGCAAGGCCCCTTCTTATTACAAACTCAACTCATGTCACACATACAGTCCCTTTAGTTCAGTTAAAGCCACATGGCTCACAGACATATGACCAAACCAGTCACATAGGAAAGAGTGATGACTCAAGGGGGGTTTCACAATGCACCATACATCCTTCTGTTTTCCACTTGTTTTCAACACATGCTCCATTCCATGGGGTAAATTATGTATGTCAGCATCCTTCCTCTTACTGTTTAGGCCATGTATGTTACATTGAGGCTTATGGGTCCCCATGGTCCTGCTAATATGTTTGTAATGTTCCTCGTTAGGAATTTGTGTATGTAACAAAAGAAAGTTGCAGTCATAAGGCCTCAGGGACAGGAAGGAAGAGCATATCTTTCAAACTAACACACAATCTCCTCCAAACTCTTTAAGGTGTAATATCACAAAAATAAACCTACAGTACCTCCTCAGTTTCAGCAGTGATGCACTGCTACTGCCATGACCCCTCATTTCAGTTTCTTGTGTTTCAACAACAGTATTCATTATAACTACTGCACAGGTTAAGAGGGTGACATCAGTATTTACTATAAGTACTGCATAGGTAAAGAGGGTGACGACAGTATTTACTATAAGTACTGCACAGGTTAGGAGGGTGACAACAGTATTTACTATAAGTACTGCATAGGTAAAGAGGGTGACGACAGTATTTACTATAAGTACTGCATAGGTTAGGAGGGTGACAACAGTATTCACTATAAGTACTGCACAGGTAAAGAGGGTGACATCAGTATTTACTATAAGTACTGCATAGGTAAAGAGGGTGACGACAGTATTTACTATAAGTACTGCACAGGTAAAGAGGGTGACAACAGTATTTACTATAAGTACTGCATAGGTAAAGAGGGTGACGACAGTATTTACTATAAGTACTGCACAGGTTAAGAGGGTGACATCAGTATTTACTATAAGTACTGCATAGGTGAAGAGGGTGACAACAGTATTTACTATAAGTACTGCAAAGGTAAAGAGGGTGACAACAGTATTTACTATAAGTACTGCACAGGTAAAGAGGGTGACAACAGTATTTACTATAAGTACTGCATAGGTTAGGAGGGTGACAACAGTATTTACTATAAGTACTGCACAGGTAAAGAGGGTGACAACAGTATTTACTATAAGTACTGCATAGGTTAAGAGGGTGACAAATGGTGGTTGAAAAATGTTTTCTTAGGAATAAACTGGATAGGTGAATATATTGAAAGTCAATCAATCAATAAAATCAATATGCACACTTTTTATATCATTTATTGTCTATTGCAGAGAACCTTTGTTTACCAGATGATTATTCAAACAACATTATGTCCCATCTTGATCAGAATTATGATGATAGTTAATCAGAAATCAGTAATTTCCACCAGTAACAGCCATTTGCAACACCAGTTTAATGTTATCTTGGTGAATAAACATATACATTTCTGTCGAAGCCAGTAATCTCTGAGAGAGATGGACTTTTAAATACTAGTCAGTGCTATTGTTATTGCATGAGTGGAGAAAAGCATTTGAGAATGTGCCCTACGGACAGCTGTTTGCATACTGTGTTTGGGGGCCTGGAAAATGTTGTTTTTTTTTTTTTAGAGGTAAAGGCTGGCTAGTGCGTGGGTGCAGATCAAAATACACTGGAGGAAGGACTCCATTACCATAGTCTGGCAGAGCACATTGTGTGTGTGTGTGTGTGTGTGTGTGTGTGTGTGTGTGTGTGTTTACTGCTTGTATAATGAAGAGGTGGGGAAAGAGCCACAATATAGGCCACAATATTATAGAATAGCCTATTCTTAGTCCTGACATACATTTGTGCATTCCCTCACACACACACACACACACACACACACACACACACACACACACACTCACACACACAGACACATGCTTCCTTTAAGTTGTTTTGGTCTTTTGGTGTATGTACTACATAAAGAGATGCACACTGCGGGCAGCAAAGAAGGTCATTGCGTACCACTTCTTTGAAATGTAACCTGCATTTTGGTCTGGCAGGCACATCTGACCTAACACAGTTTCACAGCATAACATTGATCACTCCGTGGTCATTTAGCTCAACAAAATGTATTACCAAAAGGATACACAGGCTATGTCACTACACTGCACAGGCCTGATATCAGAATGAGTGCAATGGGATAATTCTGTAAAATAACTGTTAGATTTTCACTGTTCATTAAATATGTTTTATTGCTAACACAGGCTACTGTCACTAGCATATGAGTTGGCATTACGCAGCGGGTCTTTCCGAGTTCAGTAATGTTGTTTGAATTAGTAGGACCAACCCAGGGCTGTAGTCTACGTGATACGCAGGTATACGCCGTATTACCACCTAAAACGTTCGTGGGTTTGCGTATATCCACTAAAACCTAGGTCAAGATACGTATCAAAAGTCTCTGAAACCATCCAATCAGTCATCATTCATCAGTTAGAAGAGACGATGGATTGACTCAAAAAACGATCGGTTGACAACCAATCAATATTCTAGAATTCGTCTAAGATTTAGTTACCAGGCAGGAACTGAAAACACCATTTATTTGATTGGCTATTACCAGGACCTCTACTTTTTTCACTTAGCTACAACGAAATTGCCTGACTTTAATGGGGTGTCACGTTTAACGCTGATGTTAAACATTAAAAGCAACTGAATAACATGTTTGTTAGGTGTAATCTGTAGCGGTAAATAACAACATAAACGACAATAACGTGAGTGATTGATAAAGGACTTATGTTACACTTCACAAACACACATAATCGATGTTTTTTTATTTGAGAATAACGTAATTGGTTAGCTTATTTTATGCGAGGGATAATTGACCTAGCTGGCTACGGTGTTTTGGTTAGCTCAGGCTAGCTATATGGTGTTTTGGTTAGCTCAAGCTAGCAATCTCACAGATACAATAAGTGATAAACTCAGCCCCCATTGTCAGTAATCTTGATATTCTGTGGTGTTTACTGTTTTGTTTGTATTTAAGTGAAACACATGGTGTAAATGTCTATCCATTAAACTTCATTTCCAGATGCAGTAAGATAGTAATACATATACTATTGCATGCTTTTGAAATAAAGGCTTCAATTAATTGAAAAATGTATCCCTTCTGCTGAAATATTTGTGAATCTTTTAATCCCCACCCCTTTTTTTACAGTGTGTGGTGGATAAAATGCATCTAAATTGTGGTCAATATTAGCATGTGTATTGTAAGCTATTTTGCATCTTTATTTTCTAACATATTTATTTATTGGGGAAGGGCTTGTGGGCCGCGGGGGGGGGGGGGGGGGGGGGGGGGATGGCTGTGGCACCGACCCATCACAGACAGTATACCCACCACAGAAAACTAGACTACAGCACTGGACCAACCACATCAAAGCTGTGTTTATGTAGGGGAGAAGAGGGTACAGTTGTGACAAGGGGACAGTTGTAACATGTTTCATTTCTCAGCTCATGTTTAAACATAATGTGATGAAATTCATGACAACTCGATGTGATGTCAAAAATGTCATCTTGTGTCTCGAAAGTTAAAAACAGAAGTGAAGTGGGAAATTTGTAACTTTTTTTCGTTTGCTTTTTAAGATTGTCACTGCACAATTGATGCGTTTTGACAGGAACACAAGTAACGGTTGTTTTGTGATCAGTGATTTCTGATCTAGAAACTAGAAGCCAATTGTAACAACAAGCATTACAAGCAATCAGTCGCAAAAGCAAGCATAGCCAGCAAGTGTTTGCTGATTTTCCTCAGCCACTGTTACAACTCATAGCATTTAGATGAAAATTATAGAATGGGCAAGGCACATGCTTGAATTGAGTAAATGTATATCTGTTAAAATGAAAGCAGTCTTTTCTGCTATGGCCAAACAAAAAGTGCTACAACTATACCGAGTCCCCTCCACCTGTGTTTCATGGACGTCTGAGCTGTAACTCAATTTAATAAATTGGGAATTGTGGGATCATTAACTTTTTTGCGTTCTTCTGTTGGAGTATGGCTGGGACTATTACACTATAGTATTTTGTTCTGTATTTTGTGGGAATGTTTTGAAGGGGAAATTAAACAATCCATCCCTACTAACCTCTTCACTTACCGTTCCTCTATATTCTAAATGATTTCCGTAATGTCTCAGCCTACCATCATGCATGTTTATAAGTAGAGCTGTGTTGAAAAAAACATTTTCCGATTTTTAATCGATTCGCATGTTAATGACCGATTATCGATTCGTACGTCCAAAGATCGATTTTTTTTTCTTTTCTTTTTTTAAGGAATCCACTGTTGCAGATATAGTCACCTCAATGATGTCCTCCATTTATTGTCCTGAATTATCTTTCTTGAAGGTAGATTGACCCTTAACCTTTTCATCAGTCTTCCAGCCATCAGTAACTACCAATACTTGTAAGATTTGCTGTTTAATATTGATATAATACTAGTTTTAATATGTTGCTTCTCTACACAGTCATGAAGTGAAGGAAACGGTTCAAATACATTTTTCATTTTTAATAACATTAACCCCCGGATCGAATCGAAATCTGATCGAATCGGAAATCAGATCGAAATCGGATCGAATCGGATGGAATCTGAGAAAATCGCAAAAAATCGATTCTGAAACTTAAAAATCGGAATCGAATCGATTCTTGAAATATGAATGGAAACCCAGCTCTATTTATAAGGCCAATATCATTAGGCCTTTTACAGATTTAACATTTAAATATTTTGCACAGATGCATGATACATGCAAAGATGTCTGTTGGACTTGAACCAAACAAATGATGAGTGGCTGGCTTGTCATCACATCATGTCAGAATTCCTGCTGATATGATTTGGTCGGAAAAAAAACAAACTCAGCGGCACACCCAGAAATGACTATGCCGTTTCAACTGTCCCAGTACTCTAGCCTCCTACAATGAGGATGAGTACACAACTTATTTTCAACTCCTCCCTATGATGTTGTGCCCTTTGTGGATTATCATTACCACATGCACGCTGCACAGCTGTCAATGCCCTCTGAGGGCCCTGTGTTTTTGATTGATGAAGACACATGCATTGCATGCACACATGCATTGTTCATTGGTTCAGGCTCTGGGCTCTGTTAAGCGCCGAGAGGCAATTGTATTGTTATGGCGCTATACAAATAAAATTGAATTGAATTGAATTGAATTGAATTGAATTGAATTGAATTGAATTGTCTTTGAATATCCGTGTCCTACACAGACACGGATTGTGTTTGTAATAAGCTGAGATCTCATCCTTAGTTTTGTTGTTAAATAACATGGCTTTCCTCCATTTCAATGCATTTCTCCAGTGTGGGAGAGAGAGGAGCGAGAACCAGGATCTGACTTTGTTGTTGTTGTGCTTTTTACCTGTCGGATGAGGGGGTTTTCTCACCTTTTCTCAAAGACCCTTACGTCCCTTTCTAGAATACCAGCAATTCTGTATTTTCTTGGGGGGAAAAAGTTGTTGAGAGTTCGTAGATGTGCATATGTGTTTGTATGTGTGTGTAGAGAGAGTTTAAAAGTTATGTGAGATCACAGCCATGCTTATCCCTTGACCTTCATTCTCTAGTCATCTCTTTCTTTTCTTGTTCTCTTATACCTCCTCTCCTTACTCTTCTCTTGCCACCTTTTCATGATGCCTGTCCTGGTGATGGGAACGATTTTCTGTCTCTGTAATGCTCTCAGCCCACACACACACACACACACACACACACACACACACACACACACAGGTGCATCTAAAAAAAAAAAGTGAATATTGAGGAAAGTGACACCTTTTATATATTCTAGACTCATTACACATAAAGTGCCATGTTTCAACCCTTTTTTGTTTAAATCTTGATGATAACGGCTTATTAGATCCACCAGATCCAACAATACAGACGAGCTGAAGGCTGCTATCAAAGCTACTGGGCCGCCATAACACCTCAGCAGTGCCACAGGCTGATTGCCTCCCTGCCACGCTGGATTGATGCAGTCATTTGTGCAAAAGAAGCCCCGACCCAAGTATTGAGTGCATAAATGAACATACTTTTAAGAAGGTCAACATTTCTGTATTGTAAATGTTTTATTCAAATATTTTGAGGTTCTGGATTTTTGATTTCCATGAGTTGATTTAAAACAAAAAAAGGCTTGAAACATGCCACCTTATGTGTATTGATTCTAGAATATATGTCACTTCTGAATTAAAATACAGGGGGGAAAATGAACCTTTCCACGATACTCAAATGTTTTGAGATGCACTCGTGTGTGTAGATAAGCATCAGCAGCAAACGGGCATACTCCCTTTCTCTGCCCACCTACCCATCCAATCACGTCGTGCATTTGCGTGTTTGTGTACCCTACAAGTTAAGGCCGGGGATGCTGTAGGCTTATTTTGATCAAACACATGACCTTTCTTCAGCATTCATTTTCCGCCGCCTCGGCATGCCAAATGTGTCTGCTTTATGGATGTACAATGCAGGGGTGGGCTTCTGTATTGCCACGTAGCATGTAGTTGATTGTGCCATATCTGTCTCTCTCACACACACACACACACTTATACTGTTCTTGCATACAAATTTGTCCATCTATAAAAAGAACTGCTGAGTCACAGATCGGCTTAATTAGCTTCCCTGCTTCAATATATAATTGTATGCATGTCGTGTGTATATGCATGCTGGTGTAGCCCATATTATTGATTGTGTGTATATGTGTGTGTCTGTGGTGTGGTGTGTCTGTGGTGTGTTTGTGAGTGTGTGTGTGTGAAGGTGACATTAACCTTGGCAGAGGATTGATCAGTCATGAAGAACAAATTGCTTCATCATGCCTCCCCATCATTTGGTTATATCTTTATCAATGTCACCCATCGTAAAGCTTTATGACCACTCCCCCCAGATGCTTGCAACCTGTTTTCATTTGTGTGTGTGAGTGTGTTTTCGCGTGTTTGCGTGTGTGCGTGTGTGCGTGTGTGTGTGTGTGAGTGTGCACTTGCAGAAGCAGCTCAGGCCAAAGCTATTGTGATTCAAATCACTGTTGTTTGCTCTAATGTCATGTCTTGTATCTTGTGTATGTTGTGCCTTACGCTTTATGAGTACAACCATGAATACACACATGTTTTTCCAGTGGTGTTGGACATTCTAGAAGTTTTGTGTGGGGTTGAAGTGTAACTTCTCCTCAGGAAGGGATATGAGGCACAATTGTGTTTGTTTGTCCAGGGTATACGCAGGTATATGGAGTACCCACTTATTTTTCAGTCAGCATTGCGTATACCCACTTCTCAAAACAGGGCGTTTATTCTTTGCTGTATGGTCTGCTTAGAAAAAACTTAAGAGTATACCCACTTCTCCAGGGACCACTACACCACTGCCTACGGCCAATGAGGCTCTGCCCGGTTGTGTTGGACATTCCTATACATTTTACTCATCAGCCTAAGATCCATGAGCGGTAGAGAAGGCTTTGAAGTATGTATATGTGTAGGTCGCAGAGAGCTGACTAGTCCAGGAAGCCACAGACGTGCAACACCTAACATGGAAATATAACCACAAGGCAAAACTCCTCACAGAATTAGCTTTCTTATAAATATAAGGATTGAATTGGTAAATGTAGTCTATATACCTTTCAAGCAGAAATACAAAGCATCTCCATTTGATGTTGAGGTTCAGCAAATGTCAAGAATAACAGAAAACGGAGTTACAGACATAATAGGTTCTTTCTGACTGTTTACTTAGATGCCCTGCCTCGTTTTTCATTTAAATAATTTCAATAATCTAGACTAGAGGAAATGGTCCCATTTGAGCCTACGATGGTAGTTGGGTACTGTAGGAATAGATGCGCTTTGCGGCACGCATGTCACCACCACTTGAGAGAAAGAGAGAGGAGTGTTCTCTCCTCATCCATCCTCATTCCCATTCGCTGCCTATGTGTGCAGCCGTCAGCCTCCTCGGTGTTCTCGAGTTACATCTCAGCTTGCGGTTGCCAAGACGATCTCGGGGCGGCTGTCCACCATAGAATTCCATCTTGTTCCGTCGTGTCACTGGATGGAATGTCGAGCTCCAGAAAGGAGTTCGATGTGAAGCAAATCCTTCGAATCCGATGGAGATGGTTCGGTCACCCCACATCACCACCACCACACAACCAGCCCCCTTTGGGAGAGTTCTTCACTGGGAGAGGAACGGCAGGAACCTCTGGCGACCTACCTTCCGTTAGTGGCTGTTCCCCTTCCACTGGTGGTGCCAGTAACAGCAACGGCACGGGCTCGAGTAGTGCAAGCAACGGGGGCGGCTCTGCGGGCAACCTTAACAACAACAGAAAGTTTGGAGACACGAGAAGGCAAAGTAACGGGCCAGTGCCCACGGGCGCCACAGCTTGCCCTCGCTCTCTTAGTCAGCAGGAGTGTCGAAGTCCCCCGGCTTTACCCTGGATGCCTCCGCCACATTCTCGCTCGGTTCTTGGTGTGACTACTGAGGTCGCCGCGACGTCTTCATCGGTGGAAAACGCCACGGGTGTGGAGGAAAACAACAACAACGTGGATTCCGATAGCAGTTCATGCAAGTAAATGGGCCAGTTTGTCTAGTAATAAGACGTACATTTTCAGTGTTATAAACCGAGTCATAGAGCCTTGCGGTCTAGGAACAGATGTACAGGCAGATGTTTGCAATTGAATCTTTGTTCAACTTGGTTTTATGTTACCTCTAGCGTAGGGAAGCAGTAGGCTATGTATCAAATTTCAGATATTAGACGGATATTGTCATGGCACAGGGCGTTTAGAACGTCTGGGCGTGAACTTTTAGCTACTTTAAGATAAGCTTGAAATGCAATCATTCTAGTTAGTGTACATGCGTTTCAGCATATCGTTTTTGCTTGTCTGAGGCTTTCAGCATTGGGCATACACCCACCTTGTTTAGCAAATCGTTTCATATTAGAATATGCCATCTGTTATCAGAGAGCGGGGTTATGGCATGCATATAGGATCAAAACCATAGACTATGTCTGAGAACTGAGTCATAGTCTAAAACTGACTTCACAGCCTGAGAGACAACGGTTGTTTTTCCATATATCGTGACGAAACACCCTTCGCAGCCACCCGGCAGGAAAGCCTTCATACTTTCAACGCAGGCATATCTTTAATGTCTCAGCGGCGTGGTTTTCATATTAAGTCTAGTGAGTTAATGGATCATCTAATGGGTGTGGCGTTTGCAATTCCATTCTCACCTGATTTTCATTAATCTAGTTACTTTTGTAGATTAAAATCTTCTTAAAATGGAGGGTGCGATAGGGTGCATATTTGTGCTGTGTTTCGAAGTAATGATTTATCCGCTATACTCTTGATTGAAAGTGTTTTAATCAGGTATGAGTGTCTGACAAGGCAGGGTCTTGAAATCCAAAGAAAACGAAGAGCCATCGAAATGTTATGTTCCTATCAGGAGAAAAAATATATTGTAACGATATGATCGCTATGAACACAAATCGGCGTCCTCATTCAGCATTTTTACCACTTGCCCTGCCCTCGACGGTTGCTTCCCATATGTACAGGCAATTCATCCAGTCACAAGAGTCACATTCATACGCTGTCACCTCACACACAGGTCCTATTGCACCATACGGAACCTCTAAAGCCTGACGTATTTATAGCGGACTCATCATGGCTGAATTCAATGATTTATTGTTTGACCATTTGAAGACATGGCTTTGTACTGTATTGCTCCACATTGCCTGTTTCTTGTCTGAGCTGTTCTCTTAGATACATGTTTACTCTTAGATTATGTTTGTATCCGTGCAATGTACAGAAATAGACATCAATTTCATTTTTTTAGCATCAATTTGTGGAAAAGGTAATACAGCAGATTATGCATATACACACAGGCTACAAATCCTAATCACAAGGCTACTCTAATCTCCTGCATTTTATCTATATGATTATATTGTATGTTATCTGTGTTCTTTACTGTAGACTACAGTTCATTCATGCAGATTCATGATATAAGTGAACTGATATCAGCATGTAGACAGAAGCAGAAGCCTCTCTGTGAACAAAGCCCATTGGAGGACCATTGGGAGTGTTTGTGTATCAGTCTTGAAGGGAATCATTAGTCACTATGTGATTGACGGCAGAAGCTTGAGGACAAGTGTGACTAGTCTCTGACCTCATTAGGTCTCTGACGCTCAACACTGATTTGCATCATCTCTCCCTGAGTGTCTGCATATTTGTGGGGTTGGTGTTTAGCTAATGTCATTTGGGCGTGTTCATGTAGGGTATGACACAGCCTAATGGTCCTTTAACTGATATGAAGGAGTGCATCAATCAGCAGGGGGTCAGCTTGATGTAGTGAGAGTGACTGAAAACTGTCAAACACACAGACCCATTATGTAGCAGCAGTGCTTTCTTCTTTTCTCTGTGTTGTGTTCAATGATGGTAGAAGTCAAGTGATGCCATAACTGGACTGAACCTGCTGTGCTTTTTTTGCTCTATGATTATAAGAAAAGAAAGGAAATTCACAGAGGGAGTATGCCAGTCACACACAGTACAGGTCCTCTACAACAGGAGGGTCCCAAAAGAGAGAGATTACTCGTGTAACGATACGACTGCTTCTCACCACAAACGCAAACGCACGTTAATTAGCTATATACACAAATACTCATGAACAATTACAAATTACTAACAAATAATTATTAAAACAAATAATTCAAATACAATACATTTGTGGCATACCAGATTTCAGGATTTCAAAATACGCAATTATACTATTTGTACAGCTCATGCATCACACAGAAAACCACAATATAGACCAGTATGTAAAGGGTTCTACCTCTTTAGTGGGACAAAAGTGGTAAAGCAGGGGGTAACATCAAAACAGGATTATTTAGGCTATTTCTTTTTGTGAAAAGGAGCAATATGTAGACGGGACACCAAGCGGGATTCCAAACTGAGAGCGCTGTCTCACTCCCCAGACTCAAAGCTCAGGCTGGTTTGATTTTTTTTATACTCTGTCAGTGTTAGCTAGATGCATGGCTGGCTATGTATGTTAAGCAATGCCAAGTCTGTACTTCCAAAAACAAGACCACTGCTCTGAAAATAGGCTACACACTGGTGTTGGAGTTGAGACCTGACGGGTATGGTCCTGGTCCAAGATGCAGAGTAGAGAAGCACAGTCAAACATGATCTCTGTTGGTCCAGTTCGTTTGCTTACTTTCTTGGCGGTCGCACGCTGTGTTTGTGTCGTTATCTGGCAACCCATGGTACTGGAGAAATGGGTTTGTGTCTTTATCTGGCAGCCCAGGGTGACAAAATGGTACTGGAGAAATGGACCGTGGACAGAATCCCTCAGGCCAAAACATGAACAGACATTCTGCTCTGGAACAGAAACTTCAAAGTAGAATATACTGCCTGTAGCATTGTTGTCAGCGAATCCAGTATTTCAGTTTAGCATGTTTCCTTAATCTCTGATGACATATCATGTTGGTTTTATGATTCAGTACAGTACATTTATTCTGCATTGGTCCTGTAATCGCTGACCTGTATTGTGTTCACTGTATTGAGTCTGTTTAACATGTTAAGCTGACTGAACTGATCAAATGTTCTCCTTCTCATGGTGTAATGATGATAATAATAATAATAATAATAATGATAATACTTTATTTATATAGCACTTTTCATGCAAAAGAATGCAGCTCAAAGTGCTTTACAGCAAATACATGTGATGTGAAGTGTAAGACTAGGTGTGTATGTGTAATTTGGCTGCTAACGTGTGGCCAGTGTGTCTGATAGTGTATGAACAGTAAGTCTCATAAAAGAAGGAGCGGTGGTTTGGGGGGAGACTAATTTGTTTTCATAGATAGTTTCCTGCGGATTTGCTGTACCAGTGAGGCCATAATCAATCAAGTTCTTTGTTATTAAGGTTATGTGGAGCTCATAAGTTGTGTGTGTGTGTCATGTCCTTCCCATTACTTTTAGTGTGTGTATCCAGGGCTTTAGTGTGATTGTAATTGGTATTGTGCTTTTGCTCCCAGGATGAATTTTGCATTACCTTCAGTATCAAGCCCTGGCTTTTCAAGGGAACCAGGACATTTGTGTCGCTGTGTGTGTGTTAGAGATGCGCGGATGGGCTATTATTTCATCCGCAACCGCATCACAAAACGCATGATCCGTCCGCTATCCATCCGCACCAATTTTTTTGACCAATTTTCAAAACCGCACCCGCCCGCCATCCGCCTGTTGTTTTTAGATATAGGCGCTGCTGACGCGAGGCCAAAAAAGTTATTGCCTGTTCTTGAAAGGAGACTGATCCAATGCCGCAAAGATATTTAAAGGATAAAGTCCCTAGTATGAAAGCCTATTGGCTATGTTGTAGCCTATCCCCAGAATATCATCAGTGAAGTGACGTCTGTCTCCGATCGATGCACAGGGAGAAACTTTAAAATAGCCAAGCACATCGGCAAACCTGACCTTACAATAGGCTAGTAGGCCTACACTTTTTTATCATTGTAATAAAACGCAATTTGGTATACCATTTTAATATGGTAATATAGCCTACTGTTTTTTTTTTTCAAAATGAAAGAGAGCCTATTAAGGAAACGCCGACACGAGTCTATTAATTCCGAAATTCGACCGCATTGTAGGCTTTATACTGTAACAACCCCAACACTTGCCTGCTTGCCTTGCAAATCAAAGTTTTCCGACTACTTTTCTTACCTTCTTTCTTAGCTGGTGATGTTACTGAGCTAGAAGTTTAACTTGCGCTGCCAATGCCCAATGACACTTCTGAATCAAATCACTCCATCATCTCTTTGAAATTCCTTATTCCACGAGTGGTAGGCTACAATGACTGGCTGTTTTAAAATATAACTAATAGCCTAACGAAACAAAATAACCCAGGCAGTTCCATCTACGACACGTTAAGGCTTCTTCCAATACTGACAGCTGACTCAAAGCTTGCAGGTTTGCGCTGCAAGGAGACGCGAAATGAGAGGGAACGTCACTTAATTTAAACTTTTTTTAAATCCTTTGCTTGCTTTATATGCACGGAACTAGGCCAATTTACTGCCTGATGAAAATTGGATTATTTCAAAATGTGCTTGAATGTAGGTAATGACATTTAACAATGTGTAGATATTTTGAATTTCGTTGGGTAAACCGCCACCCGCCCGAATTTAATTAAAATATTATTTTTTGTCACGTCACCCGAGTCCGCGGGTGCAACCGCCAACCGCGCATCTCTAGTGTGTGTGTGTGTGTGTGTTGTATCTGGTGCCATATGCTAGCCTATTTTATGAGGGGAACCTCATTGCACAGTGTAGAGTGCAACATTGAGTGTGCAGACTGTCACCAGAGTAGAGAGAACCAGTGATTATGAAGAGAGCGATGAAAGGCTGTAGAAGACAATGGAGATGGCAGGTGTTCCATTCTGCAGCGAAAGATCTCTTGAGAGGTAGAGAGCCCAGCAGTGTTGTGACCTTCTAAGAAAGACTACTGGTGTATTATGCTTCATCCCTGACCTTTTGTACTGGTCACCCAATGATCTCCCAGCCCTTTGACATGGTACTCTCTCACCTTCACCCAATGATCTCCCAGCCCTTAGACATGGTACTCTCTCACCTTCACCCAATGATCTCCCAGCCCTTAGACATGGTACTCTCTCACCTTCACCCAATGATCTCCCAGCCCTTTGACATGGTCCTCTCTCACCTTCACCCAATGATCTCCCAGCCCTTAGACATGGTACTCTCTCACCTTCACCCAATGATCTCCCAGCCCTTAGACATGGTACTCTCTCACCTTCACCCAATGATCTCCCAGCCCTTAGACATGGTACTCTCTCACCTTCACCCAATGATCTCCCAGCCCTTAGACATGGTACTCTCTCACCTTCACCCAATGATCTCCCAGCCCTTAGACATGGTACTCTCTCACCTTCCTCCACTGATATCCAGCACGTCATTCTTCCTCACTTCCTCTTGTCTTCCACATAGTCCAAACACATGCACGTTTAGAGTGGACATATTTGAAAGGAATAAAGAGGAACATTAAGGGTTGTTGTGCTCTCATATTGTTCCTTCTGGAGGGCCCATAGAGTAATGTGACCTTTTACATACAATTGTAATGTCCCTGCCTCTAGCAGCAGTCAGTGGAATGACTCCGCTCTTCATAAATAATTTACTAAGGATGATCATTAAGACATTTTGCAGAGCATCGGAATGATGTGTGAAGTGTGTGCTTAAGTATGAATGAACGATAGCATGGGAATGAATGGGACTTAGCAGTGGAGGATGTGATTTGAGTGAATGTTGGCCTTGGGTGCTACTTTGATGTGACGTCTGTAGGAGTCAGACAGACTCATTGAGCCATTAGGGAGGTGTGCTTCTCCATCTCAGAGCTTTTAGCACTAACACAGCCCAGAAGGAAGACACTGGAAGGGCCAGACCCCCCTCCCATCCCTCAGCCCTCGTAGACTCAATTATCACTTTCTCTCGCTACCCCCTCTCCGTCTTTTGGTCTCTCTATTAGTCTTCAATTGTCTTTAAATGGCTGGCACTGAATCATGCAAGAAATTAACTATCTCTTTGACTTTTATGTCTTAAAGATTATGCTCATTTTCAGTGTCCATAAATGTGTTTTAGGGTCTACTATAAAATATTAACATGCTTCAATCTTGATGAGCCTAGTATGCTCTGTTTGGTCAGTTAGGTGGGCAATAAGGATTGTGTTATGAGATTGCGTCATCTTGTAACACAGGTTTCAGGCAGCTGACTAAAGTGGTTTCTGTCAGCCAGACTGAGGGGAGGCATGTTGGGTTGCTTTGCCCGCCCAATCCATCAGAATATCTTCTTTTTATTGCCAGATCATCTGATGTATTTCATTGCTGTCAGGATTTAAAGAGAATTTCAAGAATGATATCAAAAATGCGTCTACCATAAATCGCCTACCCTGCCTTTAGATGTTTGTGAGCGTGGGTCCATAAATAGAGTAGCTCTTCACAGTGATATTTTATTTTAATGCAAATGCAATTTGTGTGTGTGTGTGTTTTGGCCCAGGACGTCCAACAGCAGTCAGACGCTGTCCTCATGCGCCTCGATGGAGCCGTGTGTCCCCGAAGAGACGTTCCAGGCGCTGAGCCACGCCGAGCACACCTTCAGACGCATGGAGACGTACCTCAGGACACGGCAGCTGTGTGACGTGGTGCTGATCGCCGGAGACCGCAGAATACCGGCGCACAGGTAGCATACAGACACACACACACACACACACACACACACACACACACACACACACACACACACACACACACACACACACACACACACACACACACAGGATACGAAATATATTACACCTATGTGACGGACCGAGCCTCGGTTGCCGTCGAAAATGTGGGTTTGGCCGAAAGCTCAGAGACAGAGTGATTGTTTAACAATAAATGGTTATTTAGGCATCCAATATCCTGGAGGACTGCTAAGCCTCTGAATTAGTAGAAAACTAAAAGCAACAGTCTCCATATATACATCACCTGCTAAGCCTCTATATGCAGAGGAGAACATTCTGCAGGCTAAAAACACAACAGAACCTGCTAAGCCTCTATATGGGTAGAGGACAAAATGCAGCAGTAAAACAGCTCAATTAAAATACCTGCTAGCCTCTAAATGGGGTAGAGGACAAAAATCAGCAGTACACCAGGTCCACATAAATGCCCATACCTGTCAAGACTTATGTAGCTGAACAAGACAGAACAATGAACATTTATACCCCTGGCAGCCAGCACCATTTTTACACACGGGGGTAGACACAAAAACTGAACAATACAAAATGACAACACAGACCCCGAGACACAAACATAGCCCCTCCTCACCATCATAAAACAAAGAGAAAGCTATGTAATAAATAATGTCTCATGGTTTGTAAAAAACCAACCACTTTATCCAGGTGGTCTGGCCCAAACCGTTCTTTGTGTCCCCTCTGCCAGTCTAGGCGATAAGCCATCTCCATCAAGTGGATCCAATTGCAATCAGTGGTATGAGTGTTTGTGTGTGCGTGTGTGTGCAAACCATGTCTGTTTGGGTGCGCTAGTGGTTGCAATGATGGGGAGAAGTGAGAGTTCATGTGCGGGCGCACCACGGCCGTCACACCCTACAGGTGTGGTCCTGCACTCTCTCAAGCAAACACGTGCATGGGTAGTGGGAGGAGGCCACCTTTAACTCACAGACAGGACTCTCTTCCTAACGGGGTTCACTGGTCAAAAACAAGATCTCTTGCCTGATCAAAAAATTATGACCGCTACTGCAACCTCTTTCCCCGATCATCATAACCAGTTCAGTAACACACACACACACACACACACACACACACACACACACACACACACACACAATTATTTTGACTAGTCTGTTTTTATGTAGAGTGGATAATGCTGTATTGTAGATAAAAACATTTTGTCTCAAAGTGTGCTTACAATGTAGCTTAGCAGTGCACAGGTTTATGCAATCAAAATTTACTGAGAAGCAGTTTTAAGGAGATCAGTACTTTTAAAATGGAAGTCAATTAACTCAAAAAACAACAACAACTCACATCCATTGAGGCATTGTGAAGCTCATAGAGCAGCAGCTGGTGCTCTACAGGCAGGAACACAGCCCTGGGGAGTAACAGCTTCAGGAATCAAAGAACTGATGAGGGGAGAGGAGAGGAGAGGAGAGGAGAGGAGAGGAAAGAGGGGGAGAAGAGAGGAGAGGAGAGGAGAGGAGAGGAGAGGAGAGGAGAGGAGAGGAGGGGAGGGGAGGGGAGGGGAGAGGCTCTCAGCTCGTGCTCCAAATGGCCTAATGTTTCACTGGCCAGAATGTTGGTGTGCGGCCCCTCGGATCCAGCTACTAAAGCTCCAAATGATTCATCTTTTTTTTTTCTGTCAGTTGAAACGATACAGACCGAGAGCGCAACAGTGCGTTCTTCATTGACAGCACGTGCAATGCGTTGATTATATGGCAATAGCTCTGTGACTGTGTCTGCTGACAAAGCATCTGGTAACATGTGACATTAGAACAGAGTTGACCTCTGCAGGATGTCGGGTCTCGGCAGTTTGATGTGGCTTGCAGAGAGTCCAAACCGCTCCAGTGGGGAAGAGATAATGGGTTAGGTTTATCTAGCCGTGCTCTGGAAAATGTGTATACATCCTCCTTGTAAGTCGCTTTGGATAAAAAGCGTCTGCTAAATGACGAAATGTTTGTCATTATTTCACACAGGCTCATATTCATAGAGAAGATTTCATATGCATATATCGGCACATTCTGAACCTAAATTCTGTACCTAAAAACTACAAACACACTTTTTAGACCACTATGGAGTTTTTTCCCCCTATGTTAAACCAATGTCCCAAATCTATAATCTCTCAATTTGAGAGCGTTATCTATTCTTTTCATGTTCAGATTTTGTAATGTTTTCCCTCAAAACCCCTGTTCGCGTTTGAATGTGCTCTGCAGTTGCACAAATGTCCTTGTCCTGTCATTTAATAGGGTCATTTCACAGCAATCTAAAAGGGAGCACAGAAATCTGTGAGCAGAAGACGTGCCTGAGTGTGAGGAGGAGGGTGAGGACTCAAAAAGAAGACATTTGTGCAAGCAACGGCATATCCGAGTGCAGACAAACAGTTTTGAGCAGGAACAGAGAAAATATGCACGCAAGCAGGGCTTTTGAGGGGAAAGCATCCGAACATGGAATAAATAAATAATGCTCTCAAATTGAAAGACCATGCTCTTGATTTAAAGATAGGACAATGAACTCCATAGACCACTAGCTAAACATGGTTCCATATTGCTTGATTCTTTGTAGTTCAATATCATTATTCATTATTCATTATCATTATTCATCATTATCATATTCATTATCTACCATTAATTCATTATGTATTTTAATTATTAAGTTCTACACATTACATGTCGGCATCTCATGACACACAGACACTGAGCAGTAGTGAACTCTCTCTTCCTTTACTTCTTCCCTCTTTCTTTTCTTCCCTCTTTCTTTTCTTCCCTCTTTCTTTTCTGTCTCCCATTCCCACGTACAGGCTGGTCCTGTCCTCCGTGTCCGACTACTTTGCTGCCATGTTTACCAGTGATGTGCGCGAAGCCAAACAGGAGGAGGTTAAGATGGAAGGTGTGGACCCAGATGCATTGTGGGTCTTGGTTCAGTATGCCTACACAGGTAAGGCTTCAAAGCTCAATCGTCAGCAGTGTCAGCACAAAATACATTTTCCACTGTTATGAGGTCAAGCACACCAGTTATACTGAATATAAATTCAGCAGTTTAAGAGAGTTAAGATCAGTCATTCAGGGGGATCAGGACACCCTTCAGACTTGAGATGAAAAGAGCCCCCCCCACCCCCCACCCCCCTCTTCCTTTTATTCCTTTTATCTCCAACCAGAGCCCCATTTCCTCTAACATGCTCCACCTATAATTGCAACGGCAGACTTCTGCGAGCAGTGAGCAAGCAAACATGCCCTCCTTTTTCTGCAGCTCACCCCAGTCATTAGACACAACCGTCTTACATATGGAACATGTTCTGCTGCATACGCATACATATTTCACACACATGTTAACGAGAAGACGCATCTCATCTCTTCAGGCAGGAATTCAGAATTAAAGCTTTTAATCCGTTGGATTTATATCTAACTGTTCTCTTTAGCAGAGAGGCATGTTGATGCCATTTTGTGTACAGATACGTTTCTATGTAACAGAGTGGGAAATATGTTTACACATTCAGAAAGACTGAACAGGGTAAAAAAAAAATGTCAAATCAATATTTCGACTACATTATGAATCTTTATATAAATGTTTACTACTTTATAGGTCATTATTGGCAATACAAAATCTACACTTACATTATTGAAGATTTTAAAGATGTGACTATTTTCCATAGTGAAACAATAGTGTTTGTCTTGCTGTAGACTGTTTTAAAGTCCACACACACATACACAAACACAAACACACACACATACACAAACACAAACACACACACACACACACACACACACACACACTCACACACACACACACACTCACACACACTCACACCCAGTGTGCTGTGTTTGTGAGCAGGGCGTCTGGAGCTGCGAGAGGACACCATTGAGAGCCTGCTGTCTGCCTCCTGTCTGCTGCAGCTCTCTGCAGTGGTGCAGGCCTGCTGCTCCTTCCTCATGAAGCAGCTGCACCCCTCCAACTGCCTGGGCATCAGGTCCTTCGCCGACGCACAAGGCTGCCAGGACCTGCACAAAGTAGCACACAACTACACTATGGTGAGATACACTCTCTATGGTGAGACACACTCTCACAAATACACACACGCAAACACACACACGCATGCAGGTCAAATGGCACCCACAGTGATGCAGCCGAGTGAATTATAAATGGTACATTTCCACTTGACCCTTGCTAATGTGAGGCTGTAAAACTGTGATAAACATTTTCCAGTGCTCAGTCAGTGGAACAGTGCTGCTGGCTCTGTGTAATATGTCAAAGCAGCCAGGGTTTCTTCTCTCTCGCTGTGTGTGTGTGTGTGTGTGTGTATGTGTGTGTGCGCATGAGTGAGTTTGTGTATGTATTTTGGGTCAGACAAGTCTGGCTATGTCCTGTTTGATGTTGTTTTGCTCTGGAAAGAATCTCATTCAGAAATATAACACATAATAGCACACTCAGAGTTACCAGTGGGGTTACCATGGAAACTGTGGGGGGGGGAACACTTAATTTACCCTATTTCTTCTCCATCTCCTCTGTTTTCTCCGTCTCGTGTCGTGGCTGTTTTTCAGGCTTGTATTTTAATGATGTGTGTGTTTCTTTTTTTTTTCTTTTCCTGTTTTCTTACCCTATACTTGTTCTGTATGTATTTCTGTCGTTCTCTCTCTCTCTCTCTCTACACTCTCTTGTTTACACAACAGCCATGTCCTTTCTCTCCCTCTCCCACTATGCTTTCAGTTCTGGTGCTGTAACCACTGGAGTTGCACGTCACATTTAAACTCGAACATCTCAGTTTGGCCACCACCTCTGTTCCATTTTAAAACCTTGCTGAGGGGTTCCATTTATATATTGATTGTGATTGTACTCTGTAATACTGGCTGGTGGGGGGTGGGGATGTGGGGGCTAGTTCTGGGGAGCATTGTTGGAGTGTGCATGGTTGTGTCTGTTTGTGTTTGTCTCTGTGTTTATGTGTTAGAATTATGTGTAGTACTTACTCCCGACTATCTTTTGTATTGTTTGTTAATATTGGAAGGACCCCCCTCGAAAATGAGATGGTACATCTCAAGGGGCTATCCTTGAAATAAAGAATAAAGAATAAAAACCTATTTTCTGTAAAGGCCGTCACTCCAGCTAGATCTCATATAAATGCGCCCAGAAACCTGATAGTCTTGCTGTCTCCGTCTCCGTCTCTGCAGGAGCACTTCCTGGATGTGATGCGTAATCAGGAGTTCCTGCTGCTCCCTCCGTGTGACATTGAGAAGCTGCTGGCGTCTGATGACATGAACGTGCCGGAGGAGGAGACCGTGGTCCAGGCCCTGCTCAGCTGGGTGCGTTACGACTGCACCGCCCGCCAGCACCACCTCCCCAACCTGCTGGCCCACATCCGCCTGCCGCTGCTGCACCCACAGGTCAGACAGGAGGAGAGGAGTATAGCATTCACTTCAGCTCATAAAACACACTCATTTACACAGCCTATACAATCAACACCCAACCACAGATCTCAGGTCAGACAGAAGGAGAGGAGTATAGCGTTCACTTCAGCTCATAAAACTCACTCATTTACCCAGCCTATACAATCAACACCCAACCACAGATCTCAGGTCAGACAGGAGGAGAGGAGTATAGCATTCACTTCAGCTCATAAAACTCACTCATTTACCCAGCCTATACAATCAACACCCAACCACAGATCTCAGGTCAGACAGGAGGAGAGGAGTATAGCATTCACTTCAGCTCATAAAACACACTCATTTACCCAGCCTATACAATCAACACCCAACCACAGATCTCAGGTCAGACAGGAGGAGTCAAGTTTCAGTTTGTTTATTTGATGAAGAGGGACAGTGTACATTAATAAACATAAAAATGTAAATGCACCTAATTGTAGCCAAAAGGCTAGTTTCCATTGGCAGTCCCCCTGCCAGAGTGAAAATGGCTAAACAACTTAAAAAAGCCAGTAACATATATATCAAACATAACATTGACATTGAGTATAGCATTCACTTCAGCTCACAAAACACACAGGGACTCACTCACTCATTTACCCAGCCCATACAATCAACACCCAACCACAGATCTCACCATCTCATGCAAATTCAACATGAATTCACACTATATGATCAGCCTTCTGTGTGTGTGAATGGACGTGATTTTTATTTGATCACATCCAGATTCATACCTTTACACACCAGAAAATGAGACGTCTGATTCGCACCGGGGTGTGTTTATGTCCTTAGAAAGAGAGATTATGTGCGCGTGTGTGTGCTTGTGTGTGGATTTTGCTTGTGTGTTGTGTTTTGGTGCTTGCTGTGTTATCAGTCTTTTTGAAGGCTTGAGAGGATGGTGTACTCTACTACCCCGTTTCCTTTCTCTGTTGCTCTCTCTCTCTCTCTCTCTCTCTTGCTCTCTCTCTCTCTCGCTCTCTCTCTCTCTCTCTCTCTCTCTCTCTTGCTCTCTCTCCCCCCCCCCCCCTCCCTCATCTCCCCACACCGAACCCAAGCAGAGACACTGTGCTAACCTGCTCCTGCTCTTTCATCCTCCACTGGAGGTCTAAAGAGGATTTCCTTATCATGCACACTCACTGCCTCAGGAATCTATCAAGTGCAGAGCTAAGAAAACAAACCACACAAACACACACACACACACATTTCACGTTCACCACACACACAAACACACACACAGCTTACATTCACCCCCCACACAACCACACACACAGTTTACATTCACCACACACACAGTTTACATTCACCACACACAAACACACACACACACACAGTTTACATTCACCACACACACAGTTTACATTCACCACACACAAACACACACACACACACAGTTTACATTTACCACACACACAGTTTACATTTACCACACACACAAACACACACATACAGTTTACATTCACCACACACACACACACACACACACACACAGTTTACATTTACCACACACAAACACACACACAGTTTACATTCACCACACACACACACACAGTTTACATTCACCACACACACAAACACACACATACAGTATACATTCACCACACACACAAACACACACACAGCATACATTTACCACACACAAACAAACACACACATACAGTATACATTCACCACACACACAAACACACACACAGTATACATTTACCACACAAACACACACACACACACACACACACACACACACACTGAAAAGGTTGCAGTATACAAATAAAACTCACTGGATCTGCATCAGCAGTATGAGTCACATTGTCATTGGAAAGCTCCAAGCACACTGACCATGTGTCTGTTTTACCACACTAGCGTTTAGAATTGATGCGGGTTGCACTCCCGCCACAGCATCTCTGCACTGATGGACTGATATGAAGTTTTTCCACATTGACCTTCACTGTGTTGACAGTTTTTGTGACAGAGAATAAATGGAGGTCAAGCAAGACTGCTGTCGGCTCTGCACTGCCTCTCTGTCATAATGTGATTGATCCGTGGGGAAGGTCACCTGGAAAGTAAACAAGTCTCATAGCTGGAACTCCCAAAAAAATATAAATGATGGCTTTCTGAGGCCCTGTGGCCCACTGCTGAATGTTGTGTTTGCGTGTGTGTCTGTGTGTGTGTGTGTGTGTGTTTGTGTTTGCGTGTGTGTGTGTGTTTTTGTTTGCGTGGTGTGTGTGTTTGTGTGTGTGTCTGTGTGTGTTTGCGTGTGTGTCTGCGTGTGTTTGTGTGTGTCTGTGTGTGTGCAGCGTGCGTGAGTGTGTGTGTGTGTACAGCGTCTGTGTGTGTGTGCAGCGTCTGTGTTTGTGTGTGTGTGTCTGTGTGTGTGGTTTCCAGTGTGTGTGTCTTTGTTTGTGTGTGTGTGTGTGTGTGTGTGTGTTTGCCAGTGTGTGTGTCTGTGTGAGTGTGTCCAGCGTCTGTGTGTGTGATTGTGTGTGTGAGTGTGTCCAGCGTCTGTGTGTGTGAGTGTGTCCAGCGTCTGTGTGTGTGTGTGTGTGGTTCGCTCCACAGTGCAGCTCCAATAAAAATGTAAATCCACTGTTCTCCGGTCCCTGGCTGGCATGGCAGCTTTATATTCTCTTCTGTAGCCATTAGATCGTTTCTCATTTCTCCTGTGTGCATTATTTATGCATTATTTATGGATTCATATATATTTATGTTTGGGCTGAAGCCGTTCCTCCGTGGAGCACAGCTCTGAAGGTGACAGCCTCTGCTGCTGCGTAGATGCTAATGAGCATGTTCCGTGGGCCCCGGCTACGTGACCTCATCACATTTGGGTTTCAAAAGAAAGGGATGAGAAATGAGGAGAGAGTAGGGTGGAGGGGGGGGGGGGGTGATGGATGGATGGGTCGACAGAACGGCTGGATGGAGTGATGGATTAATGGATAGATAGACGGGGGGTTGTAAATATGACAGTGTGACAGAGTGAGGAGCCGACTGACGAGCTGACGGAAGAGATGTGTGATGTGACTATGTTGGTGGTGAATAGAGTAGATTGGATGAAGAGGTTACGTTAAGGGAGTGGAACATGACATAGATGACTTGCTGAATCAAGGGACTGAGGAACAGAGGGCCCAAATGAAGTGACTGGCCACTGTTGAGAATGGGAAGGGACAGAGACACTATAGGAGCCTGAAGGGACTTGGGCCGAGGTTGTTTTTTACAGCTTTAGATGGATAGATAGATAGATGGATGGATACTTTATTGATCCCAAGGGAAATTAAGGTCATCCCGTAGCTTATACACTTAACTCACAAACATACATGCATGAATCACAATTTTAAAAATTAAAAAAAAAAAATTATAATTGTGAAACAAAAGGATGAATAGAACCATTGCATTCACCAAATGACTGTTTTTCTCTCACACACTATCTCTGTCCCTCAGTCTGTCTGTTTATCTATGTGTCTGTCTACCTATCTATGTTTTCCTGTCTCTCTGTAGCCCAAACTAGAGGTGGAAGGGCTAGTCTGTGTGTAAAGGTTGTTATTCATTAGGAGAGGATCAGAGCAGCAGAGCGGCTTTTCTGTAATTAAAAGCAGCCGCTTAGCAGCCTTGTGTTGGAGCGAGGGATGATAAGAGCAGGGGAGGAAAGAGAGAGAGAGAGATTGCAGAGAGAGAGAGAGAGAACCTTGTGTTGGAGCGAGGGATGAACAGAGCAGGGAAGGAAAGCGGGAGCAACCAGCGGAGGGCTCATTAATGGGGCTTGAGAGGTGTCATTTTCACATGGATTAGACGGCTGAGCCACCAGGGGACACACTGATGTTTATGTATGAGGCAGGCTGGGATAATGACCCTGTTTCTTCCTCATTCTCCTGCTTTCTCTTGCTTTCTCTCTCTCCCTCTCTCTCTCTAGCAAGATTGAGAAAGCGAGAGAGAGAGAGAGAGAGAGAGAGAGAGAGAGAGAGAGAGGAGAGAGAGAGAGGAGAGAGGAGAGAGAGAGAGAGAGAGAGAGAGGAGAGAGAGAGAGAGTAATCTCTGTTGCTGCACGTCAGGTTACCATCCAGCTTGGGGTGTCTGGGAACCTAGGAATTGTATTTATTTGTGTCTGTGTGGGTGTAGGATAGCTTGCTACCCTCCCCCTTTAGTTGGTATATTTTCTGTGGTGTAAGTAGGTGACTCCTTCCAGGGAAAGTATGCGCTGTGTAGGGCTCAAGGGTAATGTAGTGTGTTTCTGTTTGTGGTTTTGTAGTTCTTGGCCGACATGGAATCCAACCCGCTGCTGAGGGACAGTGTGGAGTGCCAGCGGCTGGTGATGGAGGCCATGAAGTACCACCTGCTGCCTGAGCGCCGCCCCCTCCTGCAGAGCCCCCGCACGCGGCCCCGCAAGTCCACCGTGGGAGCCCTGTTCGCTGTGGGCGGCATGGATGCCACCAAGGGTATGAGTAGAATAAAAACCGCACTCTCAAGCTTTTCTCATTAATATTAAGAAGACCAGTTTATTTTGCACAGACGCGTTTCGGCCTTAAGCCATCGTCAGTGTGTGCCACCAAGGGTAAACACAAGCAACACTTACAGTAGAGTACAATCGCAGGGATGGAAACTAAACTTGTATGCCTGTGTCGCTCCCTGCTTTACACACACACACTCACACACACACACACACACACATTATCTCTCTCGCTCCATCTGTGCAGCCAGGCTTTGGGAGTATGACCTTCATTACCCATGGGAGAGATATTTAATCTTTTGAATTAAAGCTCAAATTAAAATGGAAAGAGTTTAGTACACACTGTTCATTTACTGGATCCACTTAATCTGGCTGTGTCTCTGTGTTTTGATGTTGTCCCAGACGCGCCTCTATTGCTAAGCAAGAGGCTTCAAAAGCATCATCTTAACATCCCCGATCACCTTGGGTGATTCTCATTTCCTTTATTCCTCCGACCGGTTCCTTCCTTCCGTTCTAGCTCCTCTAATATAAACGTGAAGGAAGTGATGAGAGAATGTTGCAACGAGGATGGAGGAATCAAGGGCAAACATGAAAAATGAGACGTACTTCTAGATGTCCCAGTACATTAGTTTGGAATTGCTGTTGCAGTACAGCAGAGTCCTCTTTGTCAGCGGAATCCAGCAACAGCATGCCATTAGAAGCTGTTATTAAGTCGCAGACTCAATATCACATCACTGATAGTTCCTTGCTTCCACTAAGAAATACCATTTTTATACTTAATTTTTGAGTTTTTGAATGTGTTTTGTTTATTTATTTGGTCTGTTTTCGTTTGTTTATGTATATTTCTTCTGCATTCTGTAGCCTCAGTCAGGGCGTTGCTGCAAAAGAGCCCTGTGCTCAGTCAATTCTCCCTGAATAAACAATGATGAATGGTGTGTGTGTGTGTGTGTGTGTGTGTGTGTTGGTTAGGTGCTACGTCTATAGAGCAGTACTGCTTGCGGAGGGACACGTGGAGACAGGTGGCTGTGATGAGCGGCCGCAGGCTGCAGTTCGGGGTGGCCGTGCTGGACGACCGTCTCTACGTGGTGGGGGGCCGGGACGGCCTGAAGACCCTCAACACAGTGGAGTGCTACAATCCCCGCAGCAAGACCTGGAGCGTGATGCCCCCCATGTCCACCCACCGCCACGGCTTAGGTACGCTTAGTTCTTACGACTCCCCTCCATCCCCTCACACACACTCTCCTCCATCCCCTCACACACACTCTCCTCCACCCCTCACACACACTCTCCTCCACCCCTCACACACACTCTCCTCCATCCCCTCACACACACTCTCCTCCATCCCCTCACACACACTCTCCTCCATCCCCTCACACACACTCTCCTCCATCCCATCACACACACTCTCCTCCATCCCCTCACACACACTCATTCTTCTGCACCGCTTTTCCACTGTTCATTTATTCTTGGCTGCCACTGCAAAGGCTTTTGAGGAGGGAATGAAAGGAGATTGTGTGCCGTCTTCTGTTTGAATTTCTACAGTGGGATTAGGTTCTGACGCGCGCGCGGACAGATGTGCCAGTTTGCTTCGGGTAGTTGTGTATGTTTGAGAGTGTGTTAATTTGATTTCCCATGTGGTGGAATCAGAGCTCAAGCAGCATCTGTGTCGTGCAGCTGTTCTCACCACTAAATCCCTCAATCACTGACGTGTCAAAAAGCAGTTATCTGCCCTGTAATCACTGGATTGTGTGTGAAGGCTTGGGCGTGATGATGGAGAGGGAAAGAGGGAACGGTAAAGTCAGAGAGAGAAACGGAGAGCGGGGTTTTGAAGAGTGGGATAAACCTGTGAGTCACATTTACCGAAGGCTCCTTCTGTTTGTACACACGGTATTAGCCAAAAGCAATCCCCCTTCACTGTTTGAATTAATCAGCAGCTTAGTGTCATTGTCTGAAATTCATGTTTCCTAAAATATGTTCACCAAATTGGAGTAAACAGCTTCCTCTTTTCACGTGTGTGTGTGCGTGTGTGTGTGCGTGTGTGTGTGTGTGTGTGTGTGTGTGTGTGTGTGTGTGTGTGTGTGGTGCTGTAGGTGTAGCAGTGTTGGAGGGCCCTATGTATGCAGTGGGGGGTCATGATGGCTGGAGCTATCTAAGCACTGTGGAGCGCTGGGATCCTCAGGCACGCCAATGGAGCTTTGTGGCCTCCATGGCAACACCTCGGAGCACTGTGGGGGTTGCAGTCCTCAACAGCAAGTAAGTGCCTTTGTTCGGTGTGTGTGTGTGTGTGTGTGTGTGTGTGTGTGTGTGTGTGTGTACGTGTGTGTGTTATTCCACCAGAGAAAATACGGAATGTGAGGCTTAAGTATATATTCTAATTTTGAAAATGTAAGGTATACGTGCACAGTATGAAAGCACAGTATGCTTACACAAGATGTTAAAGTATGGATATAGAATATGACTCTACTGTATGTGTAATCTGGTTTGGTGTGTCTATGCAGTCTCTGATTGTGTATGTGTGTGTTGCTCAGGCTGTATGCAGTTGGGGGCAGGGACGGAAGCTCGTGCCTGAAGTCAGTAGAGTGTTTCGACCCACACACCAACAAGTGGAGCAGCTGTGCACCCATGGCCAAGCGGCGTGGGGGAGTGGGTGTAGCCACCTGGAACGGCTTCCTCTATGCCATCGGCGGCCATGACGCTCCCGCCTCCAGCCTGGCCTCCCGTCTGTCTGACTGTGTGGAGAGGTGAGGGGTCGGAGGGCAGCACGGGGTCAAAGAGCGCATGCAATGCCACAGTTGGAGGGAAATTAGGCTTTCGTAGAAGGAGCTGTGTTTTTTTTCAGTGTTTTAGTTCACGGACACCAAGAATGGTCAATTGTATATGCCTGCTAAGAACTCCTGTGAGCAGCTGCACTACTCTAAGATTAACTCTACTGGATGCTTAGTTACTTGTGTGCATAGAATGTAAGTCTGAATGTTAGGTTGAATGAGCAACACTAAGAGGATGGTTGCCTAGGTGATTCTACCAGGAACAAAGTGCCCAAATATCCACTTTCCCAGTCCATGGTTTACAGGTGACCGCTCCACTGGGTAAATGTCTAGCCTGGCACTGAGAGACCACAACTCAGCTTTGTTTTCACTGGAATTATGATCTAGGAGCCAAGTGAAAGCTGGTATTGTATTTGTATTGCACTTGACGCCCATGTGTCCCATTAAGAGGGTTCTGACAAATAAATCATAGTAAAAAAGAAAAACAAAGTCCACAGAAATCCATACAGAGATGAAAGAAACCTCCAAAGACAATCTTTCATTCAGACTGTAAAGATATGAGTCAAAAATAGGCAGCCAGCTCCTCTGATGACAACTATCCACCATTCATCCTTCATCACAGGCCTTTATATCTCTGGTTTGCAAACTGAATGACATTCAGGTGGCATTGAGACTGTGAGTACTTAGGTTTCTTTGTGTGTGTTTGGAGATGAGGTTTTTTTGTGAATCTGTTCACACCCCCCACCATCATCTCTCTCCAGGTATGACCCAAAGACAGACACCTGGACGGCGGTCGCTCCCATGAGCCTCAGCAGGGATGCAGTGGGAGTGTGTCTCCTTGGTGACCGTCTCTATGCAGTGGGGGGGTACGATGGGCAGTCCTATCTCAACACTGTGGAGGCCTACGATCCCCAGACCAATGAGTGGACACAGGTAACCAGGGGAACGAGTCATCACTTCTATGTCTAACTACTTCTCTGGGAGTCATCTCATATCTCTGTCTCTCTCTTGCACTCTCGATAATCTGTCTCTCTATCATCCGTCCGTCCGTCTCTCTCTCTCTCTCTCTCTGTCTCTCGCGCACTCTCGATCATCTGTCTCTCTTGTCATATCTCTATAGTCACTACAGTGTCAGAGCCTGCTCTCTTTCCCTTTTGCTCTCTATCCATGTCTTCCTTCCTCATGGCCATGTCTCACTGCAATTGCCAACATATTTTATGTCTGGCTGTGCCACCCCCTCCTGTGCCACCCCCTCCCTCCTTCATGCCATGGTAATGAAGACGAAGCTGTGTTGTGTTCATGCCCTGTTATTATGGAAATGGAATTCATGCTGCTGACAGTAGGTAGACAACGTTAGTGGTAGCCTCTCTTTTGCTCTCGCTCTCTCTATCTCTCTCTCCCTCCAACAGTCCCCTGTTTTTTTTAGCTTTTCAAATTGGGCCAGGTACTGCTGAGCCATGTACATTATTAAGATGTCCTGCACAAGAAGTCCGTCTTTTACATTGACCTTGTACTAAAATATCTCTTTCTCTCTCTCTCCCCCCCCCCCCCCCCCCCTCTCTCTCTCTCTCTCTCTCTCTCTCTCTCTCTCTCTCTCTCTCTCTCTCTCTCTCTCTCTCTCTCCCCCCCCTCTCTCTCTCTCTCCCTCTCTCTCTCGCGCTCTCTCTCTCTCTCTCTCTCGCTCTCTCTCTCTCTTGCGCTCTCTCTCTCTCTCTCTCTCTCTCAGGTGGCCCCATTGTGCCTGGGCCGGGCTGGTGCGTGTGTGGTGGCAGTCAAACTCTAAAACCATGTTCAGCCTCACAACATTTTCTTCGTAGCAGTTTCCAGGGATCGGTTCAGCCCTCCCACAGTACAGAATGTAAACTCCTCCTCACTAAGACACTAGGTGTTGACATGCAGTCAAACACACACACACACATAACACGTGCAAACGGATCTGCTCCTCGTGAAAGAAGAGGTCTTAACTGTAGTGGATCTTAATTGGGTTGCAGTGTTCTACATTCCTTCAGGCTCTCAGTGGTTCTCTCATTCACATGGTCCGTCACCCAGCTCACCCTGGGCACATCCAGGGCAGGCTGAGTGGCATCCAGGGCAAGCTGAGTGGGTGCTGGCTCTGCCCCTGTTTCCAGCCTAGCTCGAGACGCCAGCTGCTCAGCACGGCATAGAGCATCTAAGAGGAGCTCACCAGCTTGAAAGGAACCGCCACTGTCCTGTATCTAAGAGGAGCTCACCAGCTTGAAAGGGCCGCCACTGTCCTGCATCTGCTGGAAGAGGATTTCAGGGGTCGTCCCCAAAAGATTTTCTGCATATCAACTCTGGATTAGGCTGGCAGTAACCGATGAGGATGACAGTGAGATGAAATGATTGTTGAGGTTATATTTAACTGATATTCAGCTGTATGTGTGTCCCTGTAGGCAGCTGCCTCTGCTGGACGTTAATTGAAGTGGAGGGTAGAAAAGGAAGGCTCAGCCTGTTCTCCACTCCCTCTCTCTCTCTCCAGCAGTGGTTATTATACATTCCAGTTGCACTTACTCTTTCATATAAGCCACTTCCATTACCCTCCAGCAATGCGCACACACACACCCACACACTTAGACACACACACACACACACACACAAACACACAGGCTCACTTCTCTCGGATCCACACACACACACACACACACACACACACACACAAACACACATACACTTACACAGTCTCACTTCTCTCTGCTCCACTTGTCATCTTTTCAGCTGTCAGTGGTAGGGAAGTGGGACGGAACATAAAAGCCAGAGATGAATTAGTTATTGCCAGTGCTCCTCACAGAGGCAGGGAAAACAAACGGATAGTGAGAGCCCAGAGGTGTGGTCATTAAAGCACCAGAGTGCTTCAGCAGTGGCTGACAGACTTAAGACAGATCACCCAGCCCTCATCCGTTTGCTTAGTTTAAATGGGAGGGTGTGAAAGGGAACTATGACATTTTCTTTTATCACAGACAAAGCAAGGAGTTGGGACTGGTGGAGAAGAAAGGAGTGATTGGATGTAATGAACATGTTTGGACTCTTAAATATGGATGTAAAATATGGAAGTACAGCCAGGGTTGTGCTGTTCAAATACATCTGAGCTGACCAAGCTTCAGCTACTGTCGGGGGGTACAGATGAGCAGAAGTCCCTCAGACTCACTGTCAGAACAGCATAGAAGCTGACGGGCGTTTGGCAGATGTCTACATCCTGCTGTTAGGCAGGTAGGGTGTTCACTAGGCTCGGAGGGCATTCAGTTTTACTTTCTTTCCATGCTGTAGGTCTTATATACCACACACACACACACACATATTCATACACACACACAAACACACATACACACATATTTATGTATGCTTGCTGAGGATTGGACTGGGGAGAGAATACCAATAGCAGGGATGCAAACAGTAACTAAACCTGATGTTGAAACTGGGAAAAAGAGAGACTGGGAGGGAGAGAGATGAGCAGAAAAGGAATAGCAAAGACAGTGTCTTTTTTTTTTTTTTTTTTTTTTTACAACAGAACAGAATAACAGAATTTCATGATTGACAGGTGGACCACTCTGTGCAGGGGACTATAAAGTAAAGAGCTCCGGGAGGCCTTCAAAGCATAGAGAGACTGACTGGAATTGTAACTGGAAGGAAATCTAGAAAAAGTCATTTTTTTTCTGCAGAACGAAAGTCTGTGAAAGGCAACATTTGACGTTGGATTCCCCTCTTCCAGCAGCTTTTTACACTGAAGGATAAGTGTGAATGATATGGACACAGCCTCTCTGCCCCGGGGAAACAGATTTATGTTTGTCCATGATGAGTCAGCATGGCTGAGAGACGCTGCCTGTGGGATGCCCCATCCATCCAGACCCCTCTGCTTGGAGAAACCACAGAACCACTGAAGACCAGCTCTTTGACTAAGCGTACCGGAAACAGGCACTTTCAGACATTCTGCCTAACTGCATTTAACATGCCATGTTCGGGGCATATCACAGATGGTTGCTATTCAAAGACATCAAACAAAACTCCATTTGTACATTTGTGGCATCCAACAGCTGCTACAGTCTGGCTGGATCAGTGGGGGTTTTTTCTGGGTGCAGATCCAGAATGGATAACTTTTTCATGACTGCTGGTGGTCATTTTCCCATGCATACAGTATACATCAACATAATCTTCATTCCTAAAAACAGCTAAGCTTCTTCATAAACACTTAGAATGTACATAATGCTATTGTAAAATGTTATGTGGACATGATCTGTGTAGTTGGTTATTTAATGTTCTGTTGTTTCCGTTTACTCTCTCTTTGTCTGTGTGTGTGTGTTTATGAGTGATTTGTTATGCATTTTTTTATTTGACAAGAGGCTCTCTCAGACAGTTGTCGTGTATGGGTATTTTGTTTTATTTCGTACATTCCAATGTGTATTATTTTATTTTATTGATTTTGATAATAAACTGGAAAAGAAAATCGATCCTTTGTGTTGTTTGTTGTAATATTCTTAGGTATATGTACAATATTTTGTCTCAGATCCGTGTACAGGAAGGAAACATAATTTTACATGTCCACACTACTACAACTATCTCTAAAAATTCCAATGGCTTGTTCAGTTGGACCCTTAAATGCATACTCAGTTCTGCCAAGTGAGGGAGTTGCACCTGAATAGTCTAAGACAAAATGTGATCTGCAAGTGTGTGTGTGTGTGTTCAGGGCTGAGTAGCATACACAAATACGTCTCTTTGTGGGGTGCAATTCAGTTTGTAGTCTCAGAGGAGAAGTCAGGGTAGATTGCTGCAGTGTCGTGAACCACTTTTCCCCCAAACACGTTTTATAGCTGGGCGCTCAGCCATTCCAAATATGATTCACCATGCTGTTGACAGTGCAGGGCTCTTTAAATCATCGAGGCCATATGAATTACCTGCCAAGCTTGACGTGAGAAATGGGTCACCTCGGATACTGTGGTGGGCATCTTTCATCTGAGCTCTCACCGTAAGCATCGGAATTGATCGATGAACCTATGATCTAAAATCAATGGAAACGATAACATATTATGTGCATGTCATTTCCTATTTATGACTGATTCATGAATAGATGTTTGTCGCCCCCCACTGTTTGATTTTAAAACAAATTTGAGGCGTAGATCTAGGAAAGTAGCTACCTCCATAAAGTAAACTTATTATTGCACATGAGTTGCCAATGTTCCCACCCGACCCTTAAAATATGGGGTCGTCCTGTATTGGAAAATTAAATCCTGTGTCGAATTGAAATTGTTGTATTGAATCAATAAGGGACGGGATTTGTCTAGGGTGTTGTAGTCGTGCACAGCATGTTCACCCTTTGTGTCAAAATATTGAGATAATGCCCCGCAGTGTCGTTTTATTACAAACGACACAGTCATAAATAAGAACTTTGATATAATGTAATCACCTATATTTTATCCTCTAGTCAATTCCACTGCACAGCAGTTAGGCCCAAAAGAGATACAGGCTACATATTTTGCTATTGCTATAATAACATATAAAAAGTAAACATTTACCTTTATCTGCAAAGTTTGTGTACATTTTTGTAACGTAGTTCGCCGGCCCCATGTCTGCACCGTTTGATTGACGGCCGTTTCTGCTTTTGTATGAGCCAGGTTAGATTTTGACGGAGCACTATGAAATGCAGTAGAAACTTTGTTGCAACTGCATAAGAGGCTCATGTGACATGAGGGTAAAAGAACGCGTCCACGTGTTGTTATTTCTGACATAAACAAATTACCAATTAAAATGCGGGACATAATCGGAATTTACAGGTTGCAGGACAAGTGGTCAAATGCTGTGCAGTTCCACGCAAGGCGGGACACCTAGTTACCCGTGAAGGCCAGCCAGACATCAGTTAGGCTAATTTACCATTCGCTAGTGTAACGTTGATGTTTTCAAAGCTTTTCAATGAAATATGCTACTTACGCAGCTCGGTGGTTGATTGGCTCTGAGGTCGCTATGGGTGACGCCGACGCTTTAGACCGACGAATCCTGGGAAATGTACACAAGTTCATATGCAGTGGAGTTTAGCCTTTAAACGATAAAATGAAGGTATGTAATTAGTTTTCTGACCACGCCACATCACCTTTTTTAGTCGCAATAAATTAAGCACGCCATACAATTGACGCATACGTTGTAGAATTATTCAGGTGGGAGGTAAAGCTCTTCACGTACTTAGCTAGTCCGTTAGCTCACAGGCTAGCAACAGTTAGCTAGTCAGTAAAGAGCTTAAAACGTTTTTATGTTGATTCACACTTTGGTGATAATTCATCCACTTGTTAAGTACCCCTATGATCACTTCTCCTCCTATTTAATTACAACTGATATACATGTGTGAGGTGTCCTTGTCCAGCTAATATGCAACAGGCAATATCAGCAGTAACATCAGATTTTAGGTTAACCTTAGACTAAACAGTGGGTATGTGACATAGCTAGCTATTGCAATAGTTTGGTTGTTACTCTAGTTAATAAGTATTCTGTATTAGACGGAAAACCCAATACCACAAATGATCAAATGTATTTTTGCTACAGCGCATATTCACCATCGCAGAAAAAAATTGGCAGGGATCCTGCCTGCAGTACAAATGGCAGAAAACTTTGGGGAATTATCTTGCCGTCGCTGGGTGAGTAACACTAATGCTTGTTTTCTATGAGGTTGATGCATGTCCCGAACACCGTATAGTATAATAACAAAGTGAACAAATCTTTCAGGGCTTATTTGTTAAGGACAACTTCAGCCAGAGGGTGTATAATCTAGATAGTAGTAAGCAGTTGTTTTTCTTGTATTTTGTTTTTCTTTAGGTGTGACAACACCGTAAAAATCTTTGATCGGCATGGGCAAAGGATGAATGAATTGAACCTACCAGGGTACGTACAAAGAGTAAAAGCCACTTAGCTGACAACTTCAATCAGTGGTGTACTTCAAGTTCCTAGATTTAGATTACTTCATCAAATGTATCTTATACTTTTATCTGTTAGTAGTAGAAAGGTATTACAATTCATACATGCCTTGTTGTGGAGACTCTTATTTTCTGGTAAGGAATCTGTAGAAGCCGCTGTGGTGCATCTAATTAAAATGCCTGAGAATGATGTTGACTCCAGTTTGATATTTATTAATAAATTGAATGGAATGGAATGGATATAGGGTGTGATTGTGTGTGTCTGTATGTGTGTTTAGGTCATGTAGATGTATGTGTTTGTGTGTGGTTCTGCAAAGAAACAGAATACAAACATACTTAATACTATATAATAATAATATAGCAATAATACTATATGAATCTCTCAATATACAGCTAGTCACAGCCTAACATTCACAATAGCAAGTTTGTAATATAACTAAATTCACACTACTACCTACATTAATCACTTACTATTACACTTATAATTACATTATATCTGCTAAACAGCACAAGTTACACTAAACATATCCCTAACTCGCTAACGAGGATTATACTGTATACATTTATAATGTAACCGCGACCGGCATTAATTAAATATACACTCGCGATCGTACAACGGATTTAAATATCAATGCTCGGTTATCTAAACACATACTGTAAGCAGAATAAACTAAGCATAATAAAGGAACATTATTAATACTTACAAGTATCTGAACGCACACGATTTAAATGATACTATTTAAACGGTAAACTTATGCAAACAGCCTTCACACACCAACTCTCCATCCACTGTTCTCCTCTTCCCGCGACTGGGTACCTTAAGTGCAAACATCTTCCTGACTACACTCTGATTGGGTGCACGAGTGTAGCCATGAGTGTGCATGCACTACAGGAATGACCCAACAACAGCGAGAGGGCTGTTCATGTAAATAATCTTAGGGCAGATCATCAGTCCTTTGTAACATGCCTGATAACTGACTGACTTCTATCTGTGTTGGTCTTTTTCTTCTTCAATAGGAAGTGCATAGGAATGGATTGGGATAAAGATGGGGACATCCTGGCAGTAATAGCAGAAAAGTCCAGTGCCATCCATCTGTGGGATGCAAATGTCAACAAGACATCACAGTTAGACAGTGGAATGAGGTAGGTACATATGTGTGTAGGCTATGTTCACATGTTTCTGTGTTGTGTTGAGGATTGTGGCTTGAATGTTTCAGTGATGTTTTTTGCCATAGGGATCAGATGTCTTTCATCCTGTGGTCTAAGACTGGGCCTCTGCTAGCTGTGGGAACAGCGAAAGGGAACCTGCTCATCTATAACCAGCAGACTTCACGCAAGATACCAGTCCTCGGTAAAGTAGTCACATAAAAATGGGAACCTAATTTTATGTGATCTCCTAAAATGATACAAATGTGTAGGTTGATTGATGTTGGTCCATCTGATTCATTATGCCAAACACATAACATAACATGCCACTCTGCTCTGATATGGGGAACCCAGAGCTGTTTGTTACACACTGTCCCGTCATCATATAAAACCCTAATGTGTATGGATGTGTATTTGTAGGTCAGCCCGAGAGAGGTCACCTTACTGGGTGTACAGTGTGTCCCTCATGTCTGGTTGTGATTGAGACAAAATAGAACATCCCTGAAGCAAACTGTATAGATACAGAGCATTCATACATACAAACTCACAGGTGGCAACGGTCAAATAAGGGAAAGGGAGACAAAAGCCTTGCAAAATGGCAGATGTAAATGTCAGTGTGAGCCAATTAGCAACAGGCAAGTTATGTTATCGTGGAAGTTATCGATCATGACTATATCACTTAATGGAAAAGCTTAACTCTGTTGTTGTGTTTGTGTTTAGGTAAGCATACAAAGCGCATCACCTGTGGCTGCTGGAGCTCTCAGAACCTGCTGGCCCTTGGCAGTGAGGATCGGAGTGTAACAGTCAGCAACCATGAAGGAGACACCATTCGACAGGTCTGAATGTTTGTCAGCATTTGTCACATCAATGTCACTTTGGTTTCTGTAAAGGTCCTTGACAAAGCAGATTGCTGATTGTTTTGCAGTAGTATATGACTATTGCATAAATGAAAATTGTAAAATGAATTTGTCCTACCTGGCTCCTGTGTTCACTTTCTCTCACATTCTCACTCTCTCAGACGTCAATGCGATCAGATCCTGCAGATATCCAGTTCTCTGTGATGAAGACAGATGAGAGATCTTCACCAGGCGAGAGCACTGTACGTCAGTTCGGGGGGGGGGGGGGGAGAAAGTGTATAAATTGAATGGTCAGACAGGTGCGGTCACTAACTCTGGGATATGTTACAAATTCTGCATTCTAAAGTACAAACACAGCTTCCCGTCTCCTTTTCTTTTTTTATTAGCCCAGACCTGTGCACACAAAAACCTTTGGCGTGTCCTTAACATGACCAGAACCTTGATGTTCATCTTGAACATATGCTGTCCTATTTGAGAAAACATTTTAAACACTGCGTCGTCATAGACAACTGAAATGTATTTTCTGAAATGTACTTAACTAAAACATATTTCAGCATGCAGGTTTTGTAGGAATTCTGTTATTTGAAATAGTCACTACTGACAAATGTGCTGTGTGTGTGTGTGTGTTGTCAGATGCATGGTATAATATACTGTAGCGCTGAAGTCAAAGTCAACTCCAGGGAGAGGCAGAGAGAGAGCAGATCGCCAGTGGAAGTAGATGTGGTGAGAGAGAAAAGAAGGAAGAGGAGGAAATGGAAAAGAAGGGACGGACGGAAGGAAATGAAATGAGAAGCAGGAGTGATTATAAAAAAGGATAGTTAAAGAGATAGTTAAAGGGATAGTTAAAGGCCAGGCATAGCCCATGTCGGGGGAACCCTAACTAAATGGAGCATTGGAAAGCACTGTTTGCCAATGACTAATCTTCTGTCCTGTGTGGCGAAGGTGACTTATTTTTGGTCCTGTGTGTTGTACATGACTTATCTTTGGTCCTGTGTAATGTGGGTGAATAATCTTTTGTCCTGTGTGGCATTGGTGAATAATCTTTTGTCCTGTGTGGTGTAGGTGACTAATCTTTTGTCCTTTGTGGTGTAGGTGAGTGTTGCGGTGGGAAAGAAGACTCTCTTCCTGTTTAACCTGAATGACCCTGATAACCCCATTGAGTTGGCCTTCCAGCAGCGCTACGGCTCCATAGTCTCCTACCGCTGGTACAGCCCCACTTCCATCTTTACAGTGTTGGACACGGCTTGTGTTTGTTTGGCTGGATGGGTAGTTCATCCATGTGAGGCCGTGAAGTTGCATATCAGAGAGTTATTGTAAAAGAGGAATGATGTATACAAAGGAATGTATCAGTTGTTGTGCTGTACAGTGATGGAATGACTATTTAGGACGTCCTAGTAAGCATTTGAACAATGTAAAAGTACTGTGAAACAATATTTTTGATTTCTGAAAACTAAGATATATACGTTGTTTTGTATGAATACAGTTTTCAGTGCTTGCTGATGATTTTTTGTTTGTTTGTGATTAACTATTTCTATTTCTCTCATTATCTCTCTCTCTCTCTCTCTCTCTCTCTCTCTCTCTTTTGTCAGGTATGGGGATGGGTATATAATGATAGGATTTTCTCAGGGTTATTTTGTGGTCATTTCCACTCACATCCGTGAGATTGGCCAGGAGCTCTTTCAAGCTCACAACCACAAGGACAGTCTGACCAGCATGGCCATCTCTCAGTCTCTCAACAAGGCAGCTTCCTGTGGAGACAGCTGGTAAGTCAGCCCTGGGGGCCTCTTTGGCAATATATACACCAGTCATTTATGAGTACATCAACTCTGTAGCATCCTAATCTGGATTTCTCCAATAGAATTCCATCTGGGCCTAAAAGTAGAACGTGCTTTACAAACTTTGTAAACTTTTCTCCAGCATAAAGATCCATGACCTCACAGAACTCAAGGAGATGTATGCCATCATCAATCTGGATGAAGAAACCAAAGGTGAAGTCAATACGCTCACATATCTCTGTTTTCTAAATGTGTTCATGTAGTTTTCTGTGTAGGTGTGTATAGAGTGGGTAAGGTGGAGATGTACAACACACACACACACACACACACACACACACACGCACACACACACGCATCATACAGTGGCTGGATCAAGGTGTGTGTGTGCTCTGTTCTATTTGCCAGGTCTGGACCAGCTCTCGTGGACAGATGACGGGCAGCTTCTGGCCATCTCCACCCAGCGCGGCTCTCTGCACGTGTTCCTCACTCGACTGCCAATCCTAGGCAGCAGCTCAGGCACGCGGTTGGCCTACCTCACTTCACTGCTGGAGGTCACAGTCGCTAACCCAGTGGAAGGGGTACGTAGACGCTAACGCAGTGGAAGGGGTACGTAGACGCTAACGCAGTGGTAGGGGTATGTAGTCGCTAACCTAGTAGTAAGGGTATGTAGTCGCTAACCCAGTGGTAGGGGTATGTAGTCGCTAACCCAGTGGTAGGGGTATGTAGTCGCTAAGTAACCCAGTGGTAGGGGTATGTAGTCGCTAACCTAGTGGAAAGGGTATGTAGTCGCTAACCTAGTAGTAAGGGTATGTAGTCGCTAACCCAGTGGTAGGGGTATGTAATCGCTAACCCAGTGGTAGGGGTATGTAGTCGCTAACCCAGTGGTAGGGGTATGTAGTCGCTAACCTAGTAGTAAGGGTATGTAGTCGCTAACCCAGTGGTAGGGGTATGTAGTCGCTAACCCAGTGGTAGGGGTATGTAGTCGCTAAGTAACCCAGTGGTAGGGGTATGTAGACGCTAACCTAGTGGAAAGGGTATGTAGTCGCTAACCTAGTAGTAAGGGTATGTAGTCGCTAACCCAGTGGTAGGGGTATGTAGTCGCTAACCCAGTGGTAGGGGTATGTAGTCGCTAAGTAACCCAGTGGTAGGGGTATGTAGTCGCTAACCCAGTGGTAGGGGTATGTAGTCGCTAACCCAGTGGTAGGGGTATGTAGTCGCTAAGTAACCCAGTGTTAGGGGTATGTAGTCGCTAACCCAGTGGTAGGGGTATGTAGTCGCTAAGTAACCCAGTGGTAGGGGTATGTAGTCGCTAACCCAGTGGTAGGGGTATGTAGTCGCTAACCCAGTGGTAGGGGTATGTAGTCGCTAACCCAGTGGTAGGGGTATGTAGTCGCTAACCCAGTGGTAGGGGTATGTAGATTAGAAGCTAACCCAGTAGAAGGGGTATGTAGACTAGGCATGAGTAACAGTAAGTTCATATGAATCACTTTTTATTTCCATTTCTGTGATACCTTTTCATATTTAATAACTTCCCATGATTATGACTCATGTGTGTTTGTACAGGAAGTACCCGTGGCCGTAGCAGTGGATGTGGAGCCTAATTTCATCGCTGTGGGTCCATATCATGTTGCCGTGGGGATGAATAATCGGGCATGGTTTTACATTTTAGGAGAAAATGGTATGTGTGTTCATGAGATTGAACCACGATTTTGGCTTCTTCAAATGCTTAGTTTAAATGTTAGTTTAAGTGCTTTCTCACTTGTGTCTTTAATATGATACGTACCATGTACTTTAATCCTATTTCATCCCCATGTGTTTGTTGTTATTCTGCATGTGTTCAGGAATTGAGAAACTGAAGGACACAGAGTATCTGGGCACGGTGGTGAGCATGTGTCTGAATGCTGACTACGCTGCTGCACTGTTTGAGGGGAAAGTGCAGTTACACATGGTGAGAAGTGTGTGTGTGTGTGTGTGTGTGTGTGTGTGTGTGTGTGTGTGTGTGTGTGTGTGTGTGTGTGTGTGTGTGCGTGTGTGTTTGCATATTAAGGCTTTACACAACATTACATTGGTATTGAATGGGATTCATGATTGAGGTCTCGAGGTCATCATTCCTCAGACAGAAACTGATGGTTCTTGGTTACGCCCGTTAACAGTTAGAGAGAGGCAAAGATACTGTGGAGCCAGATTGATGAGGGCCATCGTGTCAAGCATGTCTAATGTGGTTGTGTTTTGTTTTGTGTCGGTACGTGTGTGTTCATCAGATTGAGGATGAGGAGCAGGGGGACAGGCAGACTAAACTCTTCTCCGGTGGGGATGATAAATATCGCATCGTGAGCCACGCACTCACTGCTGACTTCCTGTTCATGGGCACTGATGTAAGTCAAGCATGTAATCGATTACTCTAATACCTACATTATAATAACAACTTGCATTCTTATAACCTCTTGTGATCATTTTGAGCTCTGCTGCCACTGATACACTCTCCCTCTCTCTCTCTCTCACCCTCTCTCTCACCTTCTCTCTCTCTCTCTCTCACCGTCTCTCTCTCTCTATCACCCTCTCTCTCTCTCTCACTCTCACCCTCTCTCTCTCTCTCTCTCTCTCTCTCTCTCTCTCTCACCCTCTCTCTCTCTCTCTCTCTCTCTCTCTCTCTCTCTCTCTCTCACCCTCTCTCTCTCTCGCTCTATCTCTCTCTCTCTCTCCCTCTCTCCCCCCCTCTCTATTTGTCATAGACGGGCATAATCCAGTGCTTTTACATAGAGGACTGGCAGAACATAAATGAGTATCGCCACCCAGTGGGTGTGAGGAAGGTTTTCCCTGATCCCAGTGGAACACGTCTCATCTTCATCGATGACAAGAGCGATGGATTCCTTTACTGCCCGGTAACACTCACACTCACATGTGCATGCCACACTCACACACAGTCAGAAGGGCACAGACCAAGCTGTTGGTTTCAGCATAGCTCTACCACACAATATATATACTATATATATTGTTAATATATACTGGAGTCTGCAATGCCACTGGAAAAATAGTCACAGGATTTGATTAACTAAACTGTATATACATTTGACTGATTAAAGTTTACATATACAGTATGAGATTTGTAATGTACAGTTTGTCTTCATGATACCATTTTTCATGATAAAAATGTTCTGTATTCTATCTGCATGTTATAATACACACACTTTTGTTATTTTTACAATTAAAGGTGGTTATAGTCTGTATGAAGGACTGCTGCACCTTCACTTAGCTTTTCTAGCTTTTGAGATTCTCTCTTTTCTTCTGTCTCTTTGATCAGGTGAATGATGCAGTGCTTGAGATCCCTAACTTTTCTCCAACCATCACTGGTGCTCTTTGGGAAACTTGGCCAGGGGATAAGGGGGTCTTCATTGCCTATGATGACGACAAAGTCTACACCTATGCCTTCCACAAAGACACCATACAGGGTAGAGTGCTACACACACACACACACACACACACACACACACACACACACACACACACGCACACACACACATGAGTACAACATTAATCATCACCATCAGACCATGTTTCTCTCTCCCTCTGCTTGTCTAGGCCCCAGAGTCATCCTTGTGGGCGGCACCAAACTGCCATTCTCCCATAAGCCCTTGCTGCTCCATAATGGGGAGTTAACGTGTCAGACACAGAGTGGGCAGACCAACAGCGTGCCCCTGGCTTCACACAGCTTCCTCAACACCAACTTCTCCGAGGCCTCCAAAGAGCAGCTCACACAGATGCTCAGGAAGGCACTGATGCTCAAGAGGTATGACTGAATATCTGAGCAGATTTTTCTGTTTCATTTGAAGTTTTTTTTAAACAGACATACACTGTATCTACTATAACTATGTACTATTAAGCGCCTTGAGAGCATTTTATTGTTCTGGCGCTATGTAAATAAAATGTAATGTAATTGAATTGAATAACTGTATCTCTGTATGTGGTGTGTGTTATAGGTTCCAAGAGGCATGGGAGATGTGTAAGCTTCTGAACTGCACCGAGTCGTGGGTGGAGATGGGACGGACGTGTCTGCATCACATAGAGGTGGAGCTGGCAGTGCAAGTGTATCGCATGACGGGGAATGTAGGCATGGTCATGTCCCTGGAAGACATCAAGGTCAGTACGTCCCCCTGTGTCTTCCTCTGTTTATTTATTATAAATATTTATTTATTATTTATATTAATATTTATTCATTTGTTTATTTATTAAGTATATAATAACACATCTGCTGTGGTTCATTCTCACTGATAGGGTATAGAAGATCAGAATCTGCTGGCGGGCCATCTGGCCATGTTCTGTAACGACTACAATCAGGCCCAGGACCTCTACCTGGCCTCCTCCTGCCCCAGTGCTGCTCTGGAGGTATCAGCACACGTCAAACATGTAGTCATGCTGATGTAAACACACACACCTGGGATACACTCACACTCACACCTCCACACAGATCCTGTCTCCACACACACACAGTATTCATTTGAGACATATCGTCTTCATATTGGTTCATTGTGTGTGTGTGTGTGTGTGTGTGTGTGTGTGTGTGTGTGTGTGTGAAGATGAGAAGAGACTTGCAGCACTGGGACAGTGCGCTGCAGCTGGCCAACAGGCTGTCCCCAGACGAGAAGCCATTCATCTCTAAAGAGTACGCCATCCAGCTGGAGTTCATGTGAGTATGCTCCGGACTCACTCACTCATGCGTCAGACTGTAGGAACAATGAAAGTAGTGCATCTAGGGTCATATACTATTGTGTTTGTAGATAATTCACCTTGCTATATTTGTTAATGTTGTAAGAGATGTCTTGATAATTGAATAATAATAATAATATATTATTATTGTTGTTTGAGGTAATGGACACTCTGCTATTAATAAGGCAGACAGTGATGTTGTATTCTATGTTCTATCCCCTGGCAGTGGAGACTATGTGAACGCACTGGGGCACTTTGAAAAGGGAAACTCCAAAGATAAAGATAAGGTCAGTGTGTGGCTGCAGAAAGGCCTCTCTTGTGTAACATCAGTTCAACCGTCTTACATTGCCATCATTGGTTATTTTCACAAACACACATACATCATTGGTTATTTTCACAAATATACATACAGCTAGTGTTCACTTGGGTGAATCTCCTCAAGATCCTGTTGTATTTCATGTAAATGTTTTCATGATGTGCGCTACATGTGTCCCGTACCAGGACCATGATGAGGCATGCCAGGCTGGAGTGGCACGCATGTCCATCCGCATGGGAGATATCCGCCGTGGTGCCAACCTCGCCATCAAACACCCCAGCCGAGCGCTGAAGAAGGACTGTGGGGCCATCCTAGAGAGCATGAAGGTGGACACGCACCGCACCTCCTCACTCCTCACTCATCACCTTCTTATCTCCTCACCTCCTCACTCCTTATCTCCTCACCTCCACACCTCCTCACTCCTCACTCATCACCTCCTCACCTCCTCACTCCTCACCTCCGCACCTCTTCACCACCTCACCTCCACACCTCCACACCTCCTCACTCCTCACCTCCTTACCTCCTCACTCATCACCTCCTCACCTCATCACCTCATCACCTCCTCACCTCTTCACCACCTCACCTCCTCACTCATCACCTCCTTACCTCCCCACCTCCTCACCACCTCACCTCCTCACTCCTCACCTGATCACCTCCTTCCCTCCTTCCCTCCTCACTCCGCACCTCCTCACCTCAGCACCTTGGCACCTCCTCACCACCTCATCCCCTGACCTCCGCACCTCATCACCTCAGCCTCTATCTGTGTTTAGTCCCATATAACACAGAGTTGAGCACTGACCTTGTCCATGTGTTGGTGTGTTGTAGCAATACTCGGAAGCTGCCCAGCTGTATGAGAAAGGCCAGTACTATGACAAAGCTGCATCTGTCTATATCCGCTGCAAGAACTGGTAAGAACTGGTCACTTGTGCATGTCATGTCTCCCTCTCTCCCAATTTCTCTCTGACTTTCATAAATTGAATTGTACATTTACAATTCAGCATGCAATTCAAATATTGAATTAGCAAGAGAAAATGACCAAATGAATGCTATTGTCCAAAAAAGGGACAGTAGACAAAATCAGAAGGCTCTCTTGACTCAGACTCAAATGATTACATTGATTAAATCAGCCCTTGTGTGCATGTCAGTAATAGATAGACAGTAATAATTAATTAAAGTAATTAAAGTGATAGCTATTGTGTATAGTAGAATATTTGGCACAATTCACTTAACAGTTTATGCCCCACCATTTTCTTTTTTAAGGAAGTGAATCAGATAATTCTTTGTACTTTTAAGCTCTTAAGTTACGGTCTGTGTAACAGACTTGTGGAAGACTGTTTAGCTACTAAGTGGAAGTGTGTGTGTGTATACGTCCTCAGGTCAAAGGTGACTCTTCTGTAGCTACTAAGTGGAAGTGTGTGTGTGTGTGTGTGTGTGTGTGTGTGTACGTCCTCAGGTCCAAGGTGACTCTTATGTAGCTACTAAGTGGAAGTGTGTGTGTGTGTGTACGTCCTCAGGTCAAAGGTGACTCTTAATTAGCTACTAAGTGGAAGTGTGTGTGTGTGTGTACGTCCTCAGGTCCAAGGTGGGTGAGCTCTTACCCCAGGTGTCGTCTCCCAAGATCCACCTGCAGTATGCAAAGGCAAAGGAGGCCGATGGCAAGTAAGTGAATACACAGCAGTGGCCATACTGACTGTGTAGTACACGGAAGCAGTGCTCTGTGCTGTGTGGCATACTGTCTGAGTAGTACACTGAAACAGTGCTCTGTGCTGTGTGGCATACTGACTGTGTAGTACACTGAAACAGTGCTCTGTGCTGTGGCCATACATAGTTGTCATTTTAGATGGTTGTGAGCAGCTGAGTGGGTATTCTGTCACATTACTTACCCACTGTTACTGTATGGACAGATAGATTGGTTGTTTTGAGATGGTTATTGGTATATGAAGGTATATGGAGACATATGAAGAATACATCAAGGATCTACCTGACTTTTGGGTACTTTCATGTAAATGGATATCATGATGGACAGTGAAGTGATGTTTTGATTGGCTGTGGTCAGATTTAAGGAGGCGGCGATGGCCTATGAAAGCGCCCGGGACTGGGACAACGTCATCCGCATCTTACTGGAGCATCTCAACAACCCTGAGGAGGCCGTGCGCATCGTCAGGGAAACACAGTCCATCGACGGCGCAAAGATGGTGGCAAGGTCAGAACAAAACCCCCCGGTACAATTATACTAATGTTGCCAAAAGACCGCCATTAAAGAAAATAAAAGACATGGCACGGGGCTGTCCCTGAATGAGGGGCGACATTGGTACAGGAGGTAGAGAAGTCGTTTAGTAATCAGAAGGTTGCTAGCGCCTAGAGGCAATTGTATTGTTATGGCGCTATACAAATAAAATGAATTTAATTGAATTGAAAAAAATTGAATTGAATAGTTCGATTCCCTGTCGAAGCGTCCTTGAGCAAGACACTGAACCCCTAATTGCTCCTGATGTGCAATGTGCCATCAGTGTAAATGTAAAATGTGTACACATCCTTGTAAGTCGCTTTGGATAAAAGCGTCTGCTAAATGACTAAATGGTAAATGAATGAAACTGCTTGTTGTGCTTTTCTCCAGGTTCTTCCTGAGTCTCAATGACTACGGCTCTGCCATCCAGTTCCTGGTGCTGTCACACTGCAGCGACGAGGCCTTCCAGCTGGCGCAGCAGCACGGCCAGATGGAGGTGTACGCAGACATCATCGGTCAGAGAGCTCCTCCGCCTCACGGCTCTCCTCTCACTCACGTTGAGAACGAGCTCCTTCGTTGAGATATTCTGTTTCGGTTGATGTGTTTTAAGATGTGTTTGGCTGATGATCTTTATGTGTGAATGTGTGTTCCCATCAGGCCCAGATGCCACCGCTGAAGACTACCAGAGCATTGCTCTGCACTTTGAAGGGGAGAAGCAGCACCTCCTGGCGGGGAGGTTCTTCCAGAAGTGTGGCCAGTTCAGCAGAGTGAGAGAAGACATCACTTGCTCACACACACACTTGCTCTTTGATCATCCCTTGTGAAGGAGGTTCATGTAACTGGTCAAAACCAAATGACAAATGATTCCTCATCTGCTGTTCATGATGTGTAACACACACTCTGTCTGTCTGTCTGTCTGTCTGTCTCTCTTTCTCTGTCTCTCTGTCTGTCTGTCTGTCTCTCTGTCTGTCTCTCCCTCTCTTGTTTGTGTGAATCAATCTTTCTTTCTCTTCTTCTTTTTCCTCTCTCTATCACCCTTTTTCAGGCTCTGAAACACTTCCTGAAGTGCCCCAACACTGAGGACAGCTTGGCTATAGAGAAGGCCATAGAAACAGTGAGACATGTTCAATTCTCTCTCTCTCTCTCTCTCTCTCTCTCTCTCTCTCTCTCTCTCTCTCTCTCTCTCTCTCTCTCTCTCTCTCTCTCTCTCTCTCTCTCTCTCTCTCTCTCTCTCTCTCTCTCTCTCTCTCTCTCTCTCTCTCTCTCTCTCTCTCTAACATGACATGCATAGAGACTAAAAGCAGCGGTTATCATGATGACAAATAGTGATTCTAATGTGTGAAGGAAGATGGCTAATGGCTATGTCTTACAGGTGGGAGAGGCCAAGGAGGATGCTTTGACCAATCAGCTCATAGACTATCTGATGGGAGAGAGTGATGGCATGCCAAAGGTAGTAGAGCCTATAAGAACTGCTTATCTATTCTCTACTCACTCCATATGATCTTACCTGTTTTTTGCTCTGTGCACTCTACTGAAAAGTGTCTCTCATCTTCGCTTCCGCCCATCCTGCATGTTTGCTGTGCATAGACTCTCACAGTGAGTAAGGCACTGTGCAGTGTGTGCACACTAAGTCCCCCTAGTGGTGATGTACAGAAGGTGCTAGTGCTAAAAAGCTGGAAATGAGCCTGAGCTAGTCAGCCCCTGTCCCTGTCACCAGTCCGTGATGTGAGCCGTGACTCCGTACTGATCCCAAACCATCTTGCTCGCTTAACGTGTCTGTGTGTGTGTGAGCCTTCATTTTAGTCTCAAGCCGGACTGCTCTGAACTCAGGAGTGTGTGTGTGTCTGTGTCTGTGTCTGTGTCTGTGTGTCTGTGTTTAAGGCATTCACCTTTCTGCTCTTCATACTTCTCAGGACGCCAAGTATCTGTTCCGGCTCTACATGGCTCTGAAACAGTACAGAGAAGCAGCACGGACTGCCATCATCATTGCCAGAGAGGAGCAGTCAGCAGGTGTGTGTGTGTGTGTGTATGTGTGTGCTGTGTGCTGTGTGTTGTGTGTGTGTGTGTGTGTGTGTGTGTGTGTGTGTTCTGCCCCCAAAATGTATATGTGTTAAAGAAATGTATGAATGAATGCATTTATAAATATTGTTTGGATCGCTGGTACATTCTGTGGTTGTAGTGCCTCTGTTCTATGTAGTGGGAGGAGCACATCAAGGCAAATCAAAACAACAATGAATGAACAGTTTTCTATCTTAGAGTGTTTTGTGTGTGTGTGTGTGTGTGTGTGTTTGTGTGTGTGTGTGTGTAAATATTGTTTGGATCACTGGTACATTCTGTGGTCGTAGTGCCTCTGTTCTATGTAGTGGGAGGTTCACATTAAGGTAAATCAAAATAACAACGAATGAAGCAGCTTTCTGTCTTTGGCACGTGTTGAGAGTGTTTTATGCCGTTTTTGACAGGAAACTACCGGAATGCTCATGATGTGCTGTTCAGCATGTACACAGAGCTGCAGGCACAGAAAATAACAATTCCATCAGAGATGGCCACCAACCTCATGATCCTACACAGCTACATACTGGTGAAGGTGAGAAGCAAGCGTGCGCCCTTGCAACCTCGGTGACGTACAAGTTCACACACAAACACACATACACACCATAGTGGGTCCCAAACTGGAAGCGCCAAAACACTGTTGACGTGTGTTGGTTTTAAAGTACACACACAAACACACATACACACCCAAGTGGGTCCCAAACTGGAAGCGCAAAAATACTGTTGACTTGTGTTGGTTTTAATAAGGCGTGTAGTGTTGACCTGTATTCCACCTCATGTTTTTAATCTGTAGATCCACGTGAAGAGGGGAGATCACCTGAAGGGGGCTCGCATGCTCATCCGTGTGTCCAGTAACATCAGCAAGTTCCCCTCACGTAAGCAGACACTAACACAAACACTAAATATACACATACAGGTAGGTAGACAGGTGTACGGGGTCGTCATAGTCCTGATACACATCATGAGTGTGTTAAGTCGGTTAAAATTATGAAGGAAATGTATGTTGTGTTAGAAGTGGATGTAATTTCTGTGTGTGTGTGTGTGTGTGTGTGTCTCTGTGTGTGTGTGTGTGTAGACATCGTCCCCATCCTCACGTCAGCTGTGATCGAGTGCCATCGTGCAGGTTTGAAGAACTCTGCCTTCAGCTTCTCCGCCATGCTGATGCGCCCTGAGTACCGCAACAAGATCGACCTCAAGTACAAGAAGAAGATAGAGGCCATGGTCCGGTGCGTGCCTTCTCACTACCCCCACCCACACACACACACACACACACACATACGCACACACACACACCCCTCCGTCTTCAAGTGGCTCCCTCTTTTTTGCATCATTTTTAACATTTACCTGGCAGATGTCAAACATTCAATCTACTGTAATCTAGTGACGCCTGTGTGAGACTTCTGATTTTTTATTTCTTCCCTTCCTCCCTCCCTCCCTCCCTCTCTCCCTCCCTTCCTCTCTCTCTCTTTGCCCCTCAGGCGTCCAGACACCTCAGAGTTAGAGGAGGACTCCACTCCTTGCCCTTTCTGTGGGTTCCAGCTGCCCGAGTGTGAGCTGCTCTGCCCCGGGTGCAAAAACAACCTGCCCTACTGCATAGCCACGGTAGGTAGTACCACAGGAACACAGCAGTACCCTTATAGAGGAACACGCAGTCTCTCACACTGGACACACCTTTACCCAACACAGTCTCTCACACTGGACACTTCAGTATCCATATAGAGGAACACAACAGTATCCATACAGAGGAACACGCAGTCTCTCACACTGGACACACCTTTACCCAACACAGTCTCTCACACTGGACACTTCAGTATCCATATAGAGGGGACACAGTCTCTCACACTGGACACAGCAGTACCCCTATAGAGGAACACGCAGTCTCTCACACTGGACACATCAGTACTCATATAGAGGAACACACAGTCTCTCACACTGGACACAGCAGTACCCATATAGAGGGGACACAGTCTCTCACACTGGACACATCAGTACCCATATAGAGGGGACACAGTCTCTCACACTGGACACATCAGTAACCATATAGAGGGACACACAGTCTCTCACACTGGACACAGCAGTACCCATATAGAGGGGACACAGTCTCTCACACTGGACACATCAGTAACCATATAGAGGAACACACAGTCTCTCACACTGGACACAGCAGTACCCATATAGAGGGGACACAGTCTCTCACACTGGACACATCCATATAGAGGGGACACAGTCTCTCACACTGGACACATCCATATAGAGGGGACACAGTCTCTCACACTGGACACATCCATATAGAGGGACACACAGTCTCTCACACTGGACACATCAGTAACCATATAGAGGGACACACAGTCTCTCACACTGGACACATCAGTAACCATATAGAGGGACACACAGTCTCTCACACTGGACACATCAGTAACCATATAGAGGAACACGCAGTCTCTCACACTGGACACAGCAGTATTAATATAGAGGAACACACAGTCTATCACACTGGACACAGCAGTAACCATATAGAGGAACACACAGTCTCTCACACTGGACACATCAGTAACCATATAGAGGGACACACAGTCTCTCACACTGGACACATCAGTACCCCTATAGAGGAACACACAGTCTCTCACACTGGACACATCAGTAACCATATAGAGGAACACACAGTCTCTCACACTGGACACATCAGTAACCATATAGAGGAACACAGTCTCTCACACTGGACACATCAGTAACCATATAGAGGAACACAGTCTCTCACACTGGACACAGCAGTACCCCTATAGAGGAACACAGTCTCTCACACTGGACACATCAGTAACCATATAGAGGAACACACAGTCTCTCACACTGGACACAGCAGTACCCATATAGAGGAACACACAGTCTATCACACTGGACACAGCAGTACCCATATAGAGGAACACACAGTCTCTCACACTGGACACATCAGTACCCCTATAGAGGAACACACAGTCTCTCACACTGGACACATCAGTACCCCTATAGAGGAACACACAGTCTCTCACACTGGACACATCAGTAACCATATAGAGGAACACGCAGTCTCTCACACTGGACACATAGCAGTACCCATATAGAGGAACACACAGTCTCTCACACTGGACACTGTCACCTTGTGTGCAGGGTCGCCACATGGTGAAGGAGGACTGGTCGGTGTGTCCTTACTGTGACTTCCCAGCGCTCCACTCCCAGCTCATGCAGTAAGTACAGCACTCAGCAGTCTCTTCATCTCCCACTGCACCCACAGCTGATCACATCCTGCTCATTCTCTCTGTGTGTGTGTGTGTGTGTGTGTGTGTGTGTGTGTGTGTGTGTGTGTGTGTGTGATTGACAGGTTACTGGAGACGGAGTCGGTGTGTCCCATGTGTTCTGAGAACCTGAGTGTGAACCAGGTGAAGAGAGTCTCTGACTGCTCCGGCTACCTGCAGCTGAATGAGCTGGAACAGTGAAGACAAGACGAGCCTCAGCAGAGTGAAGAGAGCCGGCGGGAAGAAGACGTGCTGTCAGGGGGCTTTTGAGAAGCATGGATGCATGACAGTGAATTGGCATGGTGTCAGTGAGAGCTGCGCTGCGTCGGGGTTCAGCAGTTAGCCGCCTGAGACCCCCCAGTGGCTCGGGCGATGATCAGGTGATGGAGCTGACCCATCCCTTAACCGGCAAGCCTGCCCTTGTAAAAATTATACAGTGCCACTTGAAAGTATGTGAACCCCTTGAGCACTAAGAGTTTTCTGTTGTTTTAGCATGATTTTTCATTTTTTTTCATCACCAATTTTTCATAGATGAAATGTCAGGTTTATGTTTATCATTTGCATGTACTTGTTTGGAGGGAATTGTTTGAGTAGCCAAAAAACTACATGAAACACGGAATTAGTCTATTTCAAAAGTAAGTGAACCCCCAGCTGAACTGGTAAAGTCAAGCAGGTAACAGATTCGGTGAAACTTATTTGGGTGCTTAATTAGTCAATTAAGCAAACCGATCAACTGAGACATCCTTAGGGAAAGGTTTGGGCAACACAGATTAAAAGGGAGAGGAAACCAACCAAACTACTGTAGTGCCAAGGTGTACCCACACAGATCCACCATGCCGAGAGGAAACGAGATATCCGAGAACATCAGGAAGAAGGTACTGACAGCCCATCAGTCTTGGGAAAGCTATAAGACCATCTCCAAAAGATTCCAGCTTCATCTATCCCTCCAAGACAAAGAATTTAGAAATGGAGGGCATTGAACATGACCGCATCTCTGCCTAGAAGTGGACGCCCATCAAGACCATCACCAAGAAGCACCAGAAGAAGAATAAATCAGGTAAAAGTCAACCCACACATCACCTCTAAAGAGTTTCGGACCTCTCCGGCAGCATCTGGGGTAAATGTACATGGGTCTACAATCAGACGAAAATTGTTGGTTTTGATCGTGACCAAATAATTCTATCTCGGACTCATCTGTCCAAAGAAGGGACTTCCAGAAGGCCTTTGGTTTATCCAAGTGCTCTCAGGCAAAGTTGAAACGGGCAGTTTTGTTCTTTCTTGAGAGCAGAGGCTTCCTTCTAGCAACCCGATCATGAATGTCATGTCCATTCAATTTCCGTCTGATTGTAGACCCATGTACATTTACCCCAGATGCTGCCAGAGAGGTCCGAAACTCTTTAGAGGTGATGTGTGGGTTGACTTTTACCTGATTTATTCTTCTTCTGGTGCTTCTTGGTGATGGTCTTGATGGGCGTACACTTCTAGGCAGAGATGCGGTCATGTTCAATGCCCTCCATTTCTAAATTCTTTGTCTTGGAGGGATAGATGAAGCTGGAATCTTTTGGAGATGGTCTTATAGCTTTCCCAAGACTGATGGGCTGTCAGTGCCTTCTTCCTGATGTTCTCGGGTATCTCGTTTCCTCTCGGCATGGTGGATCTGTGTGGGTACACCTTGGCACTACAGTAGTTTGGTTGGTTTCCTCTCTCTTTTAATCTGTGTTGCCCAAACCTTTCCCTAAGGATGTCTCAGTTGATCGGTTTGCTTAATTGACTAATTAAGCACCCAAATAAGTTTCACCGAATCTGTTACCTGCTTGACTTTACCAATTCAGCTGGGGGTTCACTTACTTTTGAAATGGACTAATTCCATGTTTCATGTAGTTTTTTGGCTACTCAAACAATTCCCTCCAAACAGGTACATGCAAATGATAAACATAAACCTGACATTTCATCTATGGAAAATTGGTGATGAAAAAAAATGAAAAATCATGCTAAAACAACAGAAAACTCTTAGTGCTCAAGGGGTTCACATACTTTCAAGTGGCACTGTATTTATCTAAACCACATTATTTTGTATATCCTTCTCAAATAAAAAAATATTACATTTCTATTTTACAATTTTTTTGTATCACAGTTTATTAAAGAACTGCAAGAGCAAAACATTTTATACACTGTTTAAAACATTTTATTGAAGAACAGCTCCGCTGTTTAGAGAAACATTCAATAGATACAGTTAAAACGTTTTTTTACGGGAATTCGAGTGGGAGAAAATAGCATTCATTTCTTTGGTCCAAGACTAATCTGACATGACTATTTGTGATGAACCTGGTGTTGGGTAAGGATGAGGAACAGCAGTGGACCGTCCAGTCCACAGCAGATGAGTGTAGCGGCTCTCTGATGCTGCAGTCCTGAGCAGACTAGCATCAGGTCACCATGAGCCTCACCTGGTCCCCTCAAGCTAGCACTGTGCAGGTAAGCTAAGGCTGCCCTGCACTGGAGTAGGATGGAGTGTCAGGTGACCTCTAGTGGCGGATGAGACCCCCCCTGTGGAATCATCTCACACCAGGATGCGAGTCCCTCTTGTTGCCACGGGAACAGGAGGCGCAGCAGGCCGTGCGGTAGTAGTTGTACACACACAGCTGTGCCTGCACCACCACCTCACAGTTGAAGTAGAGGTCTCGGCAGGACTCGTCTACGGAAACACAACAGGTCAAATGATTACTTTATATTATATTATTATATATTAATATATTATACTATTGTATTATTATTATTAGAGCTGTGAAAAATAACGTGTTAACACGTTATGATTAGATTACAGGATTAATGCGTTATTTTTTTTCCTTTCACAGCCCTAATTATTATAGTTAGTTTCTAATATGTAGGCACTCTGAGATTCTTTTGAATGAAAAGTGCGTTAATAATACAATTCATTATTATTATTACTTCAGAGTCTCTCCTTAGCAAACCAACACCACCCTGAGAGTAAGTCGTATCATAGACCCACTGGTGGACTCACCGCTGTCAGACGGGCAAGGCTGTGTGTTGCACTCCTCACGACTCTCTGGAGCCAAAGAGGGGTCACAGCCATCAGTCGGGGTCATGTCATCACCCAGGCAACGCACCTCCCGCACTCGATAGCCGCCCTCACAGGAGCGAGAGCACTAAGAGACAAACAGGAAGTTTGTTTGTTTGTGTGTGGTGTGTGGTGTGTGAAACAGGAACAACACATTTTGATGTCTGAGCAAGGAACCGCATTTGTAATGTTTCCATTGCTGTGTGTGTGTATGTGTGTGTGTGTGTGTGTGTGTGTGTGAGAGAGAGAGAGACTCACACTGCTCCAGTCTGTTAGGTACCACTGTGCTCCGCACGAGCCCAAATGACAGGTCTGTGTGTCGGGAGGGCGGGGCAGGTGTGAGCAGTTGGTGTCAGAGGTCACTTCCCACTGGATGTGACTCTGCAGAACACACAGCACACCCCGACTCTGGGTGCCGTTGCCACACTCTGATGAACACTGGTGGAGTCAAACAAGCACAGGAGAGAACCAAAGAATATTAATGATGTACACAACTGATTCTGAAAAACGGTATGTGTGTGTGTGTGTGTGTGTGTGTGTGTGTGTATGTCTGTGTTACCTGTCCCCAGGGTCCCGTGTACCATTCGACTCTGTGTTGACATGACCCCAAGTCACAAACGCTTCGCTCAGCTGGCCTCTCTCCCTCACAGCCATCTAGTGGCAGAATGCTCACAGCACTGTCAATACACGCCACTGACCTGCTGTGCCAGCCAGAACCACAGTCCGCAGAGCACTGGAAAACACACGCACACACACACAAAAACTCATGCATGTATGTACAAACACACGTCCATTTTAACATCTCTGTAACACATAATAGTCTTAATACTGTTCTCTCCTTCAACGCGCGCACACACACACACACACACACACACACACACACACACACACTAGTAGAGGGCTTACTCTCTGGCTCCAGGTGGAGTAGTACCAGCTGCGAGCGCAAGATCCCATGTCACAGTTCTGCAGGTGGGGTGGTTTAAGGGCTAGATTGCACTGGTCATCATCTTCCACATCACCCAGGCTGGACACACACACCACCTCTCTGCTGTGCTGGCCCACCCCACAGGGCACTGAGCACTGACCAGGGATGGAGGAGGAGAACAAATGAAATGCTGCTTCCACCACTCGCTGATGGTCATGGTGATGGTTCTTGCCAAAAACACATTCTCTCACCTGTGTCCATTCCGTTTGGATCTGCCACTCACTGCAGATCTTCAGCTGGCATGGCACAGCCGTCTCGGGCACCTCAGTGTGGCTGCATTTCTGCATCTCCACGGTTACGGTGACAGTGGCGTTCCCATGGTGACCCTGAGTCTGGCGACAGAGGACCTGGCGATTCTGGAGTCCCAGACCACATGTCCTACTGCATTCAGACCACTCACCCACATCCCAACTGCACACACACACACACACACACACACACACACACAAGCCATTTATGAACACATGTAAGAGAAAAGGCAGATGAAAGGCAAAGTTATTGTTTTTTACTTTTAAAACTAAAATGTGCTGAAACGACACACACAGCAGGACCAGTAAACACAAACAGACGTATGTATGTGTGAAATAAAAGAGGGCTTCATACAAAGCAGGACAGTGTTGGAGGGAGCACTTCTCCTCTTGAGGTGCGGGGCGAAGGGTGTGGTTACAGAAGTCTCCTGGGACACTGATCTGAGTTGCCCTCTCCACACAGCTAAACCATATCTGACGCTTACCTGACACATACACACATGAACACACACACACACACACACACACACACACACACACACACACACACACAGCTGTTAGCTGGGAATGTTGTGTACACAAACACACACACTCTCAAAAACAAAAACACAGTAGGTAACCCTTACCTATCCCACAGGTGGTGCTGCAAGGTGCAGTTGTCATGGCAACCCAGGTGTAAAGTGGGAGGGGCTTTGGAGTGATTGGGTCTGAGGGCAGCAGATTGTCACTTCCATCATCTGCACGAGCCTCCACTGAAGAGAAACAGAGAGCACAATAGAGCCGCTAAAATGGACAGGAGAATGTGTGTTGACATGAGAGATGTTTTGAAATGGGGGATAAAGGTAATATTTATATTTCTCTGGTAACACCCAAACAGCCCTCATTCACAACCATCCTAATTGCACTTAGATGTAATTCTGACCAGAACAGCCATGTCGTTCATGTAAATACAACAGAAATATAACTGAAAGTATTGTGGATTAAAATATTGCTGAGAAACATTTTTTGGCAAGAAATCATTTTCTGCCCATGTGACAGGTTCAGACTGTTAGACCCGTGTTCCTCCATTCCCTTAAATCAGAGCTGGGTATCGGTATACTGTATTGCATTTAATATGAGACAATATTTGGGTCCCAATAAAACCATCAACCAAAACCAGCTTGGGAAAGGCTTTAAATGTACAGCAAATGACCACATACTGCTTCATTCCACAAAGGTAGCTGATGTGTCTCATGCATTTACCTACCAAGAGGAAGTATATGAGAGGGTGTGTGACTATCTGTGCTGTGTGTTCTCAGGAGGTGGACTTTTGGCAGAATGTATTCATAGCTAATGCTGGGGTTAGGCTGCTGGTAGATTACCTACAGGAGAACGAGAGATAGAGAGAGAGATGTGGTAAACCGTAGAGTCGACATTTAAAAAAAAAAAACAATGAAACTTATAGCAATCACTGAATTAAATGTTATAACGCCATAAACAACTGACACTGTGTAAAGGCACTTTACAGAGCCCACTGCCTGAATCACACAGAGCAAGCACGTAGGCGAGAGTAGCAAGGGAAAAACTCCCTTTTAGCATGGAAGAAAGCTTGAGCCGAACCCAGCTCAAAAAGGGTGGGGGATATCTGCCTGAGGCTATCTCGATAGAGAGATACAGAGGGCTAGAGCAGGAGGGACAGGAGGAGAAGCAGAAGAGTCAGAAGTAAACAGATTAATGCATAGATATGTCAGTCAAGGGAAAACATATTAGCATACATGTGGACTATACACTCATGCATCTATACAAGACTGTCAGTGGGTAAAAATGGAGTGAATAGCCGGTATTCAAAGGAAAGTGTGCTAACGGGGTAACTCTTATAAAGGAGAAACGGGAAGCAGGGAACCACATCAGTAATGACATCAATGGCATAATTAGGGGTAAATAGGCTGGGATTCAGTACATGTATATTACACAAGCAGAGTAGAAGAAATGCAATATAGTCTGGTGGGAATGGCCAGCAGATAGCAGATGGTTTCTGCAAGCAGATCATCATGTGGAAACTGCAGCTGCATCCCAGTTTCATCATCAGGCCTTATTCAGTGGTGTAGTAGTCCCGGGAGAAGTGGGTATACTCTTATTTATTTTTAAGCAGCCCATACAGCACAGGATACACGCCCTGTTTAGAGAAGTGGGTTTACGCAACGCTTACTGAAAAATAAGTGGGAATACTCCGTATACCTGCGTATACCCTGGACTACATCACAAGCCTTATTATGAGATGAGTTTCTTCATTCTGAAAGGGTTTTTAAGGCTGTCTGTACCATAGACATATATACAATACATGTCTATGGTCTGTACCCTTAATATAAAGACTCCTGTCTCTCAGGGTTACATTTAGGACCTTTTCACTGCTGGATTATCCCATTGTAATGCTACTCAGTGTAAAATCACCCCTCCCCAGTCTCTCGCCACGCTATAAAGGATGGGTGACTCACATAGAGATGTAGATCCTGACTCAGTGGCCCGTGAGCAGTGATGGATTCTCCAGCACGGCTGCGGATCTCATTGGGCCGCTGGTATGTGAACTGGGTCCCAGCAGCCTTGAAGTGTCCCGGGCGATCGATGGCCCAGTCCCCATTAATGACCGACTGACCTGTAGGAGTCCTGAGAGCTGAGGCAGAGAGGAGGGGTGGGGATGGACAAGAGGACCGTGAGAAAATATTACTAAATGATACTGTCTTAGAATCCAGTTTTTCAGCTGTAACGGTATTTTGACACAAGCATATAAATCAAGCTTATAAAAGCTGACAACAAGAGACATAACTTCAAGTTCAAACTGCAACATCATAATTGAGTTACTATGACGACTGTTTTATTGTTTTATTTTGTCTGTTGATGCTTGTCTCACCGAGGTAGTTCCTGCTCTTGACGGTCTCCTGTATTTTGATTCGCCGTGCTCCTGAGGGGATCTCTAGCACTTTATGGTACCCCACAGGAAGCACGGAGCGCCAGAACGTTCCACTGACCACCTCACAGGAGGAGCCATTGCCGGCACACACTCCACACACATCATGCCGTGAGCCCTCACACTCCTAGAAAAACCAGAGGGGTAAAGACACACACACACACTCACTTTATACAGTCACGATATACACACGTACACACATCTCTTTAGGGCCCTATCACTAAATATAGCACACACATACAGCCATCAGGATACACATGTTAACCTGCTTGCATGGGTGGATACATACGCACACGCACACACACACACACACACACACACACAGAGAGCACAAACACAAACTCAGCAATCAGGGCACAAGCAAACATACAGATACACACAACAAACATACATGTTTTGAAGCCATAAAATAAGCACAAATTCAAACACGCACACACATCCTCCAACAGAGTTACACTCTTCACTGTAATGCACACAGACAAATACTCTCAAATACTCACAGCCCAACCACTACAGCACTGACCCAATCAGTGATAAAACTAAGCTTTAGCATTTTGCTGGAGAGGCCGTTAAAGGATAAAGGACGCAAGTTGATGTTCTTTTTTTTGTCTGCACGGCACTGGGAAGACAACACTATGATAGACAAATGTTATTTCTGCAAAAAGTGACAAACTATGTCAGCCAATCCTTTGCTGTTCTGCTGCTGGCAAGATTAAGATCAGCCACGAGGAGCATGCTATGATTACCTGTGCAAGAAATCATCGGCAGGCCCGCCATTATCAGACACTCAGTAATAAAAAACAAACAAACTCGGAATTACAATGAGCAAGATAACATATTGACTTTCCTGGTTTTGTGTTGCGGTGGACACAATAAGGGGCATGCATAAATATAATATAATATAATTCTCACACAAAGGGATTGGAAAACCAGTGCCTTACTTGTGTGTTTTATGCCCTTGGCAGTGTGCCCTTGGCAGACAATAGTGTAAACGTCAGTGGATGGTTCCTATAAAACTTCAGAGACATATTTGTGTATCTGCACGAATATTCACATTCTTTTGGTCAAGTATTCTTTTACAGGGAATAACACACAGACAGACGCACCATCACATACAGAGAGACAGAACACACTCTTCATGATGATTTCTTAGGAGGCATTGTTGGCGTCCATTCTTGGCGTCCATTATATCTCTCATAAGTCCTCTGCCATGTTTCTGATTCTCTCCCCTCTCCTGGCTCTGGGCTTTGTAGCCTTGAGACAATTGTATTGTTTTGGCGCTATATAAATCAAATTGAATTGAATTGAACTAAAAATATAAAAATAGGATGATGTCTTTTTTAAAGCCCTCTACACCATCTACATCATACCAGAGGACATAACAGCAATCAAGAGAAGACTTCAGCAATACACTCCTTATGCAACATACTGTGTACAAAGTTCCACGTATGAAGGATTTCCAAACTCTTCATCTTCAAATAGAATCAAGAATAAATCAATAACCAAATCAAAAACAGTGTGTTGCGTATTTTTAACATATTTGGAGAATCGTGTCAAGTGTATTTCATGTACTACAGCTCAACAAATGAGGAACAGGATTTAGGATTGCACCAAGTCATGACACATGCCTCTGCTGTCATTAAGCCAAGCTGTTGTGTGTGTGTGTGTGTGTGTGTGTGTGTGTGTGTGAGTGTGTGTGTGTGTGTATGTGCGTGTGTGTGTGTATGTGTGTTGGCATCAAAACTCCAGTGATGACAAGGGACCTTCTATAAAAGCCTGATGTTATGAACGTCGCACACGCACGCATATCAAGATGTGTGAACACTTACTCACGAGACACACACTTCCAAAATACTCATGACAAACAAACTCAACTTCATACATTTCAGGCAAAAAATAACAAACAGTTGTTTGATTCTGAAAAACATTTATGAAATATCTTGCTCACTCTCTCACACACACACACACACACACACACACACACACACACACACACAATCACAGTGTGCCACGACTGTTCAGCTTTTGTAATGTTTCTCCCCTGCAGCTCGTGTTCTCTGTGAGCCAATAGATGACTCAGAAAAGCAGAGCAGCAAACGCTGTTATTCAAAGACGAAAAAACCTACACATTAGTTCTCATTTTTCAGTTTTGTTGTTCATTTCATTGAGGTTGGTCTCTGACATAAAATTCTAATAGTGCGCATTCTGAACCAAACTCTGTCTTTCTGGAGTCTCCCAGTGTCTTAATCTGCATCTAAAATGATTTGGCTCCAGTTGTACACTCATGCTCTACGGTTCTTGTATTGAGGAATACTGACTAAACATTAACATTCCCAGTGTTACGACTGAATTGCTGCGTTGATTATACTGATAAAAAAGGCCCTGAAAAAAAAAAAAAAATTCTAAATCACTGAAATGCTGACTACTTATTTATTATATAGTGCAGATATACATTCTTATAAAATAAAATGAATAAGCCTTATTCTGTTCTCCTATTATAACCAGAAATAGAGTCCCTTTCCCAGGTCTAATAAACATTAGGTTTGTGTAAGCCTCCCCTCTGCTGTGTTATCCAACTGCTCCAGAGTCTTACCTGTTCAGGGGTGGGGTGGAGGCTGGCGTCCAGAGGAGGAGCACCTTCAGCGGGGTAGTGCAAGCATGAGATGAGGGTGAGCAGGAGGGAGCACCACAGCCTCACGTGTTGCTGCTTCACTTGAGCCATGGAGAAGTCTGAGTCGCAGAATCAGTGGAAGTCTGAGTGTGTGTGAGTGTGTGTGTGTGGGGGTGTGTGTGTGCATGCTAGGGTGGTAGGGGGTGTGTGTGCTTTTGAAGAATTCCCACAGAGATCTTCCTCTATCAGAGTTTGGGGTATGTCTGCAAATGTTACCACATGCTGGCATACAGACACTCTTGTTGGCCATTCTTTCAACAACACACACACACACACACGAACACACACACACACACACACACACAAACATGTCTCCTCACTCTCTCGCTCAGTCTTAGTACTGTTTGGAGAGGGCTTCTTCTTGCCTACCCAAATTCAGCAAAGATCCTTGGTATTTGGCTGAGAAAAGCAGCTCTTGTATTTATTACAGATGTTTCAGGGGCACTTGGGAATGCATACATCTCTATAAATAAGGAAATAAATAAGAAATAGATAAGGATAAGAATAAGGTTAGCGCGCGCGCACACGCACGCACACACGCACACACGCACACACGCACACACGCACACACACACACACACACACACACACACACACACACACACACACACACACACACACACACAAGACCCTTTAATTTTAAAGCCCTACATCATGTCATTTCTGTCAATAGGTCACCCACTATACACGCATAGTTTGGAAGGAGAGAGTTTCAAAGATGTGTGTGTGTGTGTGTGTGTTTGTGTTTGTGTGTGTGTGTGTGTTTGTGAAGGAGAGAGTTCCGAGGATGCTCTCAGCAGGATAATGATGTGTTATTGGTGGACTAGAGACAGCGTTTGTAGGAGTGCGATAGTGTATAATTTAGCAGTTGGAGGTGTTTGACTTCCAGGTGTCTGACAGTTTGGAGTCCTGGGAAACCATCTGCATTATATCACCAGAGCAACAAAGAGCTCAACCTTTGTGACCCCGCAGAAAAAAACGAGTGGGAGAACGAAAGAGACAAAGAGAGAAAGAGAGAAAGAAAGAGAGTTTGCGGGAGAATATTTTTTCAAATTGAAGATTTATATTCATCTGATAACACCCACCCATGCCCAAAACAAGCCTAATTTATAGTGACCCTAGCTACCTGCCAGTTCTGTGGAAATCAATGATCTCAGCATGAAGTCCATATGACCACAGCAGTCATCATTCGTGTCCAAATAATACGTTTCCTGCTGTCCTACTCTGTCACTGCAATGCATTTAATACCATACAAACACTCAGTATGCTGCAAGTTTACATACTGAAAAAATATCACAGCTATCCCAAAAACGTCCTGGATCCTGGAGTGAGCAGAAAAAAAACAAATGCACATTTAAGAAAGGAATTGATTTGGTGAGCGCGTAACCCTTCTAATAATACCTTAAATTAGCCAGGGTGTCTCAATTTAATGGACTTGTTTCTAAAGGCCCCCAGGCAGTGGTTCAGAGACAGAGTACTACACTCTGAGGAATGTGTTCAGGGCTCTGGTCATAGCTGTCTGTGGCTACACCAACAAAACCACCCACCACAGCCATGACTCACCACACAAGACCACAGGCGCAGCTCACTCACTCCACAACGTGCTTTGGCTTCATTATTCAACACACTTAGCCCCATCTGAAGCATTTCAATTACTTTATACCGTTCTGTTCTTTGATTTGGCTTGGGTGTTTCTGTTGATCTTAAATAAATAAAGGAAATAAAGTTTGTTTGATTTGCTTGGTGTTCATTGACCTGTGTTATGTATGCAGATTGCTCCAGCCTGTAATAGCCTGTCTGCATCAGATGGCAAAGATTGATTTAGATGTATTTGTGATGAGCTCCATTCTCCTGCAGTTAGTTTAAATCTTTATAAAAATCACCTAATCAAAAGTAGCCTTACGCTACTGTCAATAAGCTCAGTGCTTGTGATGTTATTCTATTGTCAGTCCATCACAGTTAGACTCAATGGGAAACCTAGTTATCCTGATTAGAGATAGGAGCTGGTATAGTTAATATTCCGGAGAACATACGCAGAAGAGCAACTAAGGCACTAAGCTGAGGCACCGAAACAGGGCTGAATTAGAATATATTTAGTATTTAAAACATAGTATTTCAAAAGATTATTTACAAAACTCCAAGCAACCAGGTCCTGTGACGTCTTCACTCTATGAAAGTGTGACGACAGAATGTGTTTGTAGAACTCTAGACCTGCATCTCACTGCTGAACCTCTGCTGGGAACTGCTGCTGTGTGGAGAGGTTACAGTAAACCTTAGTCACTTGCTCTGTGATCCAGTGAATCGGTGTGAATCATGAAGCTAGCGCGTGTGTCTTTGTTGACTCATTGCTATTGAGCTTGATGTTTGTAACGTGACTGATTAATCATGCTTCCCGTTATTCAAACATCACTTTCAAAACGTTTCTCTTGGAAAACATTCCTGAAGGCTATTCTTTTTGCAGTTCCATTTCAATATGAACCAGTACGGTAGCAGGCCCAGCCTTCTATATGAACCAGTACAGTAGCAGGCCCAGCCTTCTATATGAACCAGTACAGTAGCAGGCCCAGCCTTCTATATGAACCAGTACAGTAGCAGGCCCAGCCTTCTATATGAACCAGTACAGTAGTAGGCCCAGCCTTCTATATGAACCAGTACAGTAGTAGACCCAGCCTTCTATATGAACCAGTACAGTAGTAGGCCCAGCCTTCTATATGAACCAGTACAGTAGTAGGCCCAGCCTTCTATATGAACCAGTACAGTAGTAGGCCCAGCCTTCTATATGAACCAGTACAGTAGTAGGCCCAGCCTTCTATATGAACCAGTACAGTAGTAGGCCCAGCCTTCTATATGAACCAGTACAGTAGTAGGCCCAGCCTTCTGCTCCCCTGCATGACCAAGGGCCCAGTGCACTGTCAGTTCCTCACTTCTGTACATCTGTCAGATATGTAGAAACTATACGAGTTGGCTAGTTTTATGTGCGTCTTCTTATATTAAGACTGACATTAACATTCCCCTTATCTACCCATGAACGATATCATTCTATACAAGACTGCTGTGGTCAATGTAATGTGAGGGTGGTGATGTGTGTTGGGAGTAGAGCAGCCAAATACAGCACGGCCCAGACGGTCAACTTCCTCCTTCATATGGAAGCCCGCCGTGGCAGGCCTCTGAGAAAACATCTCTTTCAGGGGGCCGGGAGCCCAGTGTGCCAGCGTCATAAAACTGTCAGCTACAGATATGACTTGTTGAGCTAACACACACACACACACACACAGAGACACAGAGAGAGAGAGACACACACACACACACACACACACACACACACACGTTGAAATTAAATAATGACTGATGAGTGTAAAGTGATGTGTAATAGTGGCATAATAGAGGTAGAGGTGTAAATCTTAAGCTCTTTAAAAAGGACCTATGCGCATTTTCAATGTTTAGAGCTCCTGTGTCCCAGCGTGTTGATTGGGCAGCTAAGCAGGCACTAAGGGTTATTATGAGTTTGTGTCATCTTGTAACAAAGGAAAAGGGATGGAAATCCAACCAGGCATTTCAGGCAGCTGAGAAAAGTGGTTTCTATGTGCACTTTGGGCTTTGTTACTTTGCAGGTCGTTTACATGCACTAAAAGCTAGGACAGGGGGAAACCAGGAAAGCATAAATAGGTCCTCTTTAAAATGAAGTACTACCCTAGCCTTCTACTATTATTCAAAGGCTATATTACAGCTGTCCTGCACTGTTTATATTTTCTATTCATCCACTTTAAAGGCAGTAAAAAAAAGAACCTGTCAGTCACACCATACATTCTAAAGTAAGAAGCCCCTGGGACAATCATTGGTAGAATGATCTCATGGCAGATGGCAACAGTATGTTATCTATCACTTGGTTCTTATCAGGAGCGAACAAATGCATCCATCTAGCACACCTCAGTGAGTCGATGACATTTATTAGCTAGCTGGCTTCATTTAGACTGCATCTGCAGTGTGTGACCAGATCAATGTGACAGCATGGTAAAGTGCCATAGTTACTGTCTGCAAGTGTGAGTAGAAGGACATCCATTTTTGTCTTTCGTCTTGCCAGCATCTGTTATTTGTAAAGTTATTACAGACAGCAGAAACATATGAATTAAACCAGAGTGGATCTCCATTATTGGCTGCCTCTTGGTAGCAACAAATAAGTGGCAACATGACTAGATATCAATAAAACGGGACAGTTCAGATATTACAGCATTGATGGCTTGTTTCCAGTTATCTTCTCTAGTTATTTTGCAGTTCTACATGTTTGTTAGAGTCCTGAACAAACTGAGTATTCTGTTGCACTGGCCTATAAAACACATGCATTGGCAGGAGCAGCCAAACTGCACCTGTAGTGACCTGCTATTAAGAGTGAGAGGAGAGAGTGAGGGGTTAAGAGTGAGAGGAGAGGAGAGAGTGGGGGGTTAAGAGTAAGAGGAGAGTGAGGGGTTAAGAGTGAGAGAAGAGGAGAGGAGAGAGTGAGGGGTTAAGAGTGAGATGATAGGAGAGAGTGGGGGGTTAAGAGTGAGAGGAGAGTGAGGGGTTCGAGTGAGAGTGAGGGGTTAAGAGTGAGAGGAGAGACGGTGACAAGGGGAGAAGAGAGGGGGAGGGAGAGGGAGAGGAGAGACCAATACGAGAGAGAGCGAAACCCAGAGGCAGCAGAGGTGAAGATATGAGCGGTTAAGACAATGAGTGAGTGTTTGGCTCTTTGTCTTAATGGAGGATTATTTCCTGATTCCACACTTGATATGCATTTTCTTCCACCTGCATTTTACAGAATCTTTTACTCATTCAATTCAACACAAAGGCAAGACACGGAATCTAAATCAAGTTTTTTTAATTATGGAGCAATACTGAGATGGAAATTACTGTAAAACATTTGTGACTTTCTAAATTCATGCACATCAAAGCCCGAACTTCTAAAACTCTAAATGACTTTTTTTTTTTTTTTACTTTCATTCCCGCCTTCCATCTCTCTACCTTGCAAAGCATCAGGAGTCTGGCAGGGAATGAAAGGGCCTGAGAAACTTGGTGTTTGTCATCCTGGTGACTTGACTGAGTCTTTGCAGCTCAACCCTGTAACAAGCCATGGGCACCATTTACATTTGTGGCCAGCAACGAACGAAACGAACGATTCAGAAGAGAGGAAATTCAAATCTGCAGCCAGCAAAATTTAAGACAACAAAACCTAGAAATTATGGTCAAGTTCTGAACGTGCTCCAAAATGACATCTTTTGCTAAAAATAAGTAGCAAGAACCAGTCTTGAGCAGATGGGCCATTTTATTCTCATTTCGGAGTGTTTGCCAAGATGGTAGACAAACCACCAGAGGGCGCTCTAATGCAGACAGGTTTGGCTGAGTGGCACTGAAACAAGGCAAACTAGGTGATGCAATACACCCAAGATTCTCTGCAGTACTCACACCCCCCCCCCCCCCCCCCCCCCACACACACACACACACACACACACACACACACACACACACACACACACACACACACACACACGTTTATCTTCGTTTCCTCTGTTTGATTGAAAACAGGTTCTCGTCTTCAGGGTACGCGTTGGCGGGTTTGTCCTTCCAGGCCTTCCTCTCCTTCTGTCTCCTCTTGTTCTTCTTCTTGGTGGCGTTGCCCTCGGCGGAGTTGGAGAAAAGCGTGCTGGGGTAGTTCGGGGTCCATTCCCGCGGTCCCCGAGGAAAGTCTTCCCCATCCTCCAGCAGGTTATTCCTATGGGCCTTCCTCTGTTTCTTTGGCTTGGTCTGGTTGTTGGGCGCTGGGTCTCTGGCTGCGTGTCTGTCTGGTGGGGTGCGGTTCTTCCCAAAGAAGAGGTGCTTAGGTTTTATGCTCAGAGAGCTTTTCTGATTATTTTTCTTGCTTATAGTTCTTTCGAGGTGAGGGTTTTTCTGCTTGGAGCTACCCTGCTGAAGGTTCTTGTGTGGAGACTTATTCTTGTGTTGTGGCTGGTTATGGGTCTTCTGTTTCTTATATAGGGGTGAGGAGAATTCTGTAGCTTCTGTTTCATGGGCAGGGACCGACACAAGTAGTCCAGCCTCCTCCAAATCTGTTTAACAAACAAACAAACAAACAAACAAACAAACAAACACACAAAACACACACACACACACACACACACACACACACACACACACACACACACACACACACACACACACACACACACACACACACACACACACACACACACACACACACACAAAACTCAATCTGGTTAGAGGGAATAAACAAAGTAAGTTTGGGAAACACCCATGCATATTCTTGTTCATGCATAACTTCATGTATCAAAACCAAACGGCCCAATATGTCTCCAATCTCTTTCTAATTTCATTTAGAGCCAATCCAGAGCCTTAAATCACAGCATATTTCAGGAGCAGAACATTAAAAGGACTTATAATTTTTTTTGTCTGAAACATTTGGCCCCATTTAAGCTCTACAGTCCTGTACAGTATCATGTCAGTGCTGAGCACATTTTGTGAGAGTTTGCATTTTGGAGAGTGTGCAACTCTGAATAAAATATATGGATGTGTGTGTGTGCATTGTAGCATGTCTGACAACTCACCTTTGGCTTTCTTCTTCAGGAAGTTGTCACGGCGTTTAAAGTCTTTAGGCCTATCATAGTAATCTGTGAACGGGAGGCTGGGGTAGATCCCACTAAACATCCGCCTCTGGGAGCACTCCTAACACACACACACACACACACACACACACACACACACACACACAGGTCAAAGGGAAAGATGAAAAGAGAAACAATTACTTCAGACATAGAGTTGTATGCAAACATTTGGGCAGCCCTTTGGAAACAAGATTTTTTTTTGTTGCCTAAAGAAGTGAAAGGCAGACTCAAAAAAGAGGTGTGATTTATCTATAGAAATGAAAATAGAAAACTTGGTCACACCCTGGTTTAGTTTAGTGCCACTTTTCTCTTTTGGAGCTCTTCTCAGTCTTTAATTGATACGGCTGAGTTTTACTGTGACTGAACTAATTATTGACCAGGCTTGTTGGTAAGATAATGTGTTTAAAAGATTAGTTTTTTCTGTTTAAGAATGTAGCCTAACATAACACAACGTAATTATGACGGAACGGAAACGGAAAACAAACGTAATGTTACATCAGTGGTTTAAAACCAAAATGTGACACTCAAATATTGTGAGTCCTTTGTTCATGTATAAATAATGTTAGAACAAGGCCTACAGCCGACTGCAGTATGGTGTTTCTCCTTGTGGTGGCGCTTGACTTACTACAGCCCTCAACAGTGCAAAGCTGAAAGCTTGCAAGTCAAGGGCAGAATACGCATAAATAGTCTTTACACTTTGGCTCTCCCTGCCCAAAGCACAATACTGCCACCATGGCGCACAAATCATAGATTTATGACAAGGGGGAATACGCCCAGGCTGAAAAGTGGGCACCTTTCTTTTCTTTTTTACACATGGGAGAATGGCGCCCTACATGACAACCTAAACAGATACGAATGTGACTGTAATAGTGGCATGTGCAGGTTTGGGCACCTTTCTTAGTCAACACTTAGTAACACTCCTGTGACAAATATCACAGCCTGAAAATGATTATCCTATCCCTAAACATCTCTTCCTTTAAGTTATGTTTGGGGACTGAAGGTCTTTTCCAAAAAGCTACTGTTTGCATTTCTTCATGGTGTATTTTGAGGTGTACTCTGAATCACTATCCTTCTCTCGAGACCAACATCTAGTAGGCCTTTGTTTCCTGACAGACTGCATGACATTTGTGTTCTGAATGTGCTGATATTTAGGGCTGATTTGCTGATACTGATACTCATTCTTATGTTTCCTGTGCCCCTGGCTGCTAGAATAAACCCTTAAACAGAATAGATCCACAAACATGCTGAACAGTTGTCAAGGGGTTCTTTTCACCAAATGCTACTCCTATTTTCTCCAAAACCCCCCATTTATGATAAGGAGGAGGTTCCCTCCAATGGCCCATCTCAGTAGATGTTTGTGCACGCAGCACTACAGTGGAATGGTCAAACGACACCACCCTGTGTCAGATACATCTTCAGGGCTTGCATTTACTTTCACTCCAAAAATCAACAAAATACAGAATTAGTCAGGGGGGCCCAAATATTGGCATACAACTGTAAACTAGGCCTCAAGGGGCCCAAGTTGTAGTTACAAACTTCATTCATTCATCTTTTTTTATTCAGGGAGAATTGACTGAGCACAGGGCTCTTTTGCAGCAATGCCCTGACTGAGGCTACAGAATACAGAAGAACAATACATAAACAAACCATAACAAAACAAAACAGACAAAATAAATAAACAAAACAAATAAAAAAAACTCAGAAATTAAGTTTAAACTTAACATGGCTGCACTCACTCACAGCAGCGACTGGCCAACAGAGCTCAATGGCAGAAGCAGCAGTGCATTATGGGTCAGCTGAGGTGAAGGATGTTTACTTACGAATCCAAAGTGTCCCTTCTGAGAGCAGTTGCAGCAGTAGGGAGTAGGTGAGCGTGCCTGTGGGTCGGCTGGTTTACACAGGGGACCAGCGTGAGTCTACACAGGAGGAGAGGAGGAGAGGAGGGAAGGAAGGAAGGAGAGAGAGGAGAGAGTGATGATGGAGAAATGGGCATTGTGGAGTAACATATACAATGCATTGAGAGTCAGAGGAGACAACCCTACCAGCAGGTCAACCCAACCTATGCACCACCAACATAACACTGGTTACACCGACCCGCTCGACTTTCTTCCACATTCCATTCACCACACACACCCACTCTCTCTCACACACACTCTCTTACACACACACTCTCTCTCTCACACACACACTCTCTTATACACACACACACACTCTCTCTCTCTCTCTCTCACACTCACACACACACTCACACATACTCTCTCACACACACACACACACACACACACACACACACACACACACACACACACACACACACACACACAGTGTGTAAGCACGTCAATGGAAGCCAGCTTTGTGATGTAGCCGCCTGCATGAGAGGAATGCTCTCTCCTATCACCAGTCTGCTGCTTTTTCAATCATCTTCCTCTCTCCTCTCCTCTCTGACACCCGCCATGAATGGAGATGGCTGTTTATCAACAAGACATCCCCCCCCCCTCGCTCTCGCTTCCACTCTCATCAGCGAGCTTCCCCCCCATCTCCTCCCCGCCCCCCCCCCCCCCAGTCTCCCAGCAGGGAGTGGTTGCTTTTTGGGCAGAGGCAGATATAGGTGGTGATTAGGAGAGCTATCAGTGCAGCGGTAATGACTTAGTTGATAGGAGCGCTGGTTTCTCATAGAGGCGCTTCCCATCTGTAAAGCACAGCGCACAGGCAGTCACGCTCCACTGCTCCTCCTAAATACACCCCTACACACACTATATGTTATACTAATACACACACACACAGACACACACATACAGAGACACACACACACACACACCAAACACACACACACTCACACACACACAGACACACACACAGAGACACACACATACACACACACAGAGACACACACACACACCCACTCACAAACAGACACATTGTATTCAACACATACACATGCACATTAATGTGTATATAATATAAATAAAGGGGAATACGTCCCAGAAAATAAATCCATTTCTATCTTGTCTTTATATTGTATAACGAAAATGAGCCCACGTTTTGTCTGATATTGGCCATAAACATATTCTGCTGACGGGGGGAAATTTGTTTGTCAGGAAAAGAACAGGAATGCGAGGAAAATATATGGCCTGAAGATGTCCGACTCCTAAACATGAAAGGATTTCTGATGGCATTGCCAGAATTCCAACTGACTCTTTGTGTTCGTACAAAGGGGACAAAGAGACGCACACACAGGTGCACATTCTCCTCCAGCAACATAAACTCACCCTATTCATATAGTTTGGGGAGAGGGATGTGCGTGAACTTGTGGAAATGTACTGACATGTATAAAACACAATGTTTAAAAAAAAAAAAAAAAAACATGTCCAACCTGCCTCCAGCCTTTCTACCTCTCTCCCTCTTGACTTGCCCTCCCTCCCTCCCTCTCTCTCTCTCTCTCCCTCCCTCCCTCTGTCGCTCTTTCTTTTCCGCTTGAGTAGTTTGCACTGTGGTGTTAAAGCGCTTTGTCATTATCTGCTGGGCTGGTGGCTCTCACAGCATCTCCATCACAAAGGCCAAGAGATCAACAGACACGACACACACACACACACACACACACACACACACACACTCTAACATTCACTCTCACACACACACACACACACACACACACACACACACACACACACACACTCTAACATTTACTCTCACACACACACACACACACACACACACACACTCTAACATTTACTCTCACACACACACACACACACACACACACACACACACACACACACACACACACACACACACACACACACACACACACTCATCTCTCATGCAAATTGGCCTCCCGACCCCGCCGCCCCCCCTGACCTTGAGCTTCCGTTCTCCGTTATCGCTGGGCGCTCATAACCAGAGAAGAGGAGAAGAAAAGGAACCAGATGCAGCGAGAGAGAACCCCCCCCCCCCTCCCCTCCTCTCCTCTCCTCCTTTCTTTCTCAGGCGTTCATGGTGGTGGAAGCTCCCGCTCCCGCGCCTTTATTAATTACCTTTCCTCCATTGTGTTTCTATCGCTCAGATCTAAATGAATGACATGCCACCCGTTTGGCCTTAGATAAACCCTGGGAAGGGGGGGGGGTGACACACACACACTCACACTCACACACACACACACACACACACACACACACACACACACACACTCACACACAAGAGGGAGGACCAAGACCTTGGCAAACAGAAGCATAAAGCTGTGCAGTGTATCCTTTACCAGGGCTCTGACAGATTCTCTTCTAACTGATATGCCTCTCATCCAGGCCATTGAAAACTCACTGAGGCACTTTAACTTAACATCTCTGTGTGGCACTTTAACTTAACATCTCTGTGTGGCACTTTAACTTAACATCTCTGTGTGTGTGGCACTTTAACTTAACATCTCTGTGTGACACTTTAACTTAACATCTCTGTGTGTGCGGCACTTTAACTTAACATCTCTGTGTGTGTGGCACTTTAACTTAACATCTCTGTGTGTGTGGCACTTTAACTTAACATCTCTGTGTGTGCGGCACTTTAACTTAACATCTCTGTGTGTGTGGCACTTTAACTTAACATCTCTGTGTGTGCGGCACTTTAACTTAACATCTCTGTGTGTGTGGCACTTTAACTTAACATCTCTGTGTGTGTGGCACTTTAACTTAACATCTCTGTGTGTGCGGCACTTTAACTTAACATCTCTGTGTGGCACTTTAACTTAACATCTCTGTGTGGCACTTTAACTTAACATCTCTGTGTGTGTGGCACTTTAACTTAACATCTCTGTGTGTGAGGCACTTTAACTTAACATCTCTGTGTGTGTGGCACTTTAACTTAACATCTCTGTGTGGCACTTTAACTTAACATCTCTGTGTGTGTGGCACTTTAACTTAACATCTCTGTGTGTGCGGCACTTTAACTTAACATCTCTGTGTGTGAGGCACTTTAACTTAACATCTTAACATTTTCATCAACATGAAAGACAGCACTGAACGCCTTCTATAGTCTCACTGAACATTTGGGATGTCCCAAACGCCATACAGCAAATAGATTTTCTGAACCGGACCACAAAGGAGGATTCCAGATGTTTAATTTATTACGGTCAAATTTCACTCCGTTAATTCCGTTACGAAGATAATTCACCGACCATGACCAATGACATACAGTACGTAGACT